>NC_051291.1:19111798-19711798 GCF_015220745.1 Sebastes umbrosus
ATTTTTTCCCTCTTCCTTTCAACTTCCTGATCCTAAACTGTAATACATGTTTTTTTTCTTCCAAGAGGTGTTCAGGTGGGTTTCTTGGCCTTAAAAAGCAGAAAATCAATAAAGGGCAGCCGGCTTGTGTAGCGAGTCGGAAGACCCTTCTCAACCTGAGGACACTGGATCGATACCGCATGTCAGCACTCATCTGCACTGCCGGAGTGTCCTTGAACAAGACACTGGCTTCTAGACCAGGCTTAAAATAAGTTAGTTTAGTGCAAATATCATGTGCACATGGCAAACATCATACCTGCTTAACATCAGCATGTCAGCATTGTCACTGTGAACATATTAGCAAACTGATTTTAGCATTTAGCTCAAAGCACTTCTGTGCATAAATACAGCCTCATAGAGATTCAAAATGAAAGCTAATTCTTGACCTTGGAAACAGTAGCATGACCAAAAAAAGACTAAATAAAGCTTCAAAAAGGAAAAGTAGACCTTGAATTACTATTTTTTTTAATTTATTGATGGAATAGTTAAAGCTAGGGTTCTGTAATGGCAAGAAGCTCGCTTCAATATATTGCGATATATTGTGATGATACTGTAAGCAAGGTGATATATTGAGAATTTTTTAATTCTAATTTTAGGAAAACTGTCATAATATAAAGAATACATCATATGCAAAAATCAGAGTAAAGTTGACTTCTTTTATGCAATCAGAACAGTGGGATCTGCATTTGCATGAATCCCAGTCTCTGTTACATCCAACATCATAGCACTACTGTGAGAGGGCACATATGCTGAGACGGTGCATCTCTTTGCAAATGGCATAAAATATAGACTGAGTTACATGTTAACTATCAAAACAAAATCGCTTCAGTGTTTTTGAGAATTAATAACAGTATCACAAGTAAGGGATAGTGTACAGTGAGCCGGTCATTGTTGAGAAATGAACCCCGACAGGGCGATGCCGCACCCTGACGCGAAGCGGAGGAGTCTTGCATCGCCCTGCAAGTGTTTATTTCACAACAATGACCGGCTAGCTGTACATTATCCCGCTTATTACACGGCGACTTACTTAAGAAGTCAATAATTTCACACAAAAACGGTCCGTCAGAGTCCGACATAAGAGCTGTGCCCATGGCAACGGTCTGTTATACATAGCAACGGTCTGCTATAACGAAATAACAGACCGTAGAATGCCGTGATTGACCAATCAGAATCGAGTATTCAACACAGCCGTGTAATAAAACATAGTAACGCAATATTCAATATTTTCCTCACCCCATTCCAACAGCAATCAATTAATCAAAAGCTCTGACAAAAAAAAAAAAGATCTGGTATCTATGACTGTCGCAGGACTGTAATAAGCCTGTTCAATCATTTTATTTGGCCCGAAGCTTGACAGCTGTGAGTACTAACAATAGCCATGTTCATTGTTTACATTCATAATGATTATTTTGGGGGGGTGGCTTTGGAGGGAGGCCTGAAGGGACGGGCTGTCAGTGTTGCCGACTTGGAGACTTTCTCGCCAGATTTAGGGACTTTTGGAGCTGCTAGCGACTTTCATTGGAAAAGAGTTAGCAACACTGTGATGGGTTTTTCGGTCGGATCATTTTATTTTAAATCTAGCGTACTCTTGGTAGTTTTTTTAAGTTTACCAACCATAGCTTTAATCTATAAAATATCAGTAAATAAAATACACAAATTACAATTCCTTTCAATTCTCCATGTCTCTAGATGTGTTTACAACAAACCTGCTGTTTGTTCCAATACACATACTGCCATACTATTTAGTATGCCAGAAAGAGATTTAGTAGGTCCCAATACATAGTATGTCAAAGTTCAAGGCGAAATGTCTGGAAGAAGTATGTTCCAATTGTATGCATGCTGCATGCAACAGTACATACTTTGTAAGGGCAGCTGCAGTATGAACTAAAAGTAACTAAGTATGTGATTTGGAATGCAACCATAGTGTGAACATAACTGTAGGCGCTCCACTATAGTGTGAATTTATTATGTTAATAGCCTGCAGTAAATGATAGAGTTTCCATAGTTAACGTGCTGTCAGAATAACCTTGCGATGTGTTGGCATATTGACAAGCATGCTGGCTGACAGGGTAAGTGGTGGAACATGAATGACGATATGTGATATAAGACATGACACCTGACCTATGTCTTAAAGTGGGTGTTTGGCAGTAGGTGTACTCTACATGTTTCCACTTAAACTACGTATAAGTAATTAAATTTAGTGACTTCTGCCAGAGATAGAGTGCATGTGTGCATCAGGCATAAGTAGCTATGGATTTTTTCTTTCAAAATGTGCAATTTAGCAAGCAGCTAATACTCCATACTATTATTGTGTGTTAATGCAGAGCCTGTGGGTGGAGAGGACAACCCTGACTCTGGTCCAGAGTCTTCCAGGCATCTCCCGCTGGTTTGAAGTGGAGAAGAGAGAGCTGGTGAGTGTGACAACCTCTGATGAAATAACCATGAGGACATAACTGCAACACATCACACAGGGGACACTGTAATAACACTTTTATTCCGCAGGTTGCAATTTAGAGTACTGCCGGCCAATACCCAAGTATCGATCCAAGTCATTTCGTTGAACAACAATAATGACCTAGGTCATGACATCGGGGCAATTGGACACATTTCATTTCCTCTATTGAATAGATAACATGGTGTGCTAAAAATGTAATTGCTTTGCTTTGATTGCCAATGTCCAATTTTTAAAATAGATTTTTGTATTGGAGCATTTTTTTTTTACCAACACTTATTCTGGGTTTTTTTGGGCCTGGAATCACTTTCATATTTGACACGAGTCCATTGCTACACGTAAATCCCCTTCAAAAGCTTTCCGCTTTGGATCTTCTCATTCGGATCTCTAAGGAGTGGGAGGATTTTTAAATGCTGTTTTGTCCAGCGTATGCAAAACATAACACAGTGTCTCTGTTGGTCTAAGCACATATTCTTCAGCGCATAGCTGCTGAGCGTGGTGTGAAATTGTGGATTGTGAACCCGGTGTTATTCTACGGTGGTTATGCAGTGCAATAGCATATAAAAATACAGAACTGGAAAAAGCTCTATTAGCAAGAGGATTAAGCTTTGTGTGAGACAGAGAAAGAAAAAGAGAGAGAAGGAAAAAAAATGCAGCATAAAGGGAACAACATTTTTATGCATCCATGAGTAAACGCAAAAGTCACCATGTGCTAATTATGTGTTTGCAATAATACAGTGTGTGCCTTATACATAAAGCTGCTATAATCACTAGGTTTGAATGCTACGTGTATGGGAAAGGTGTTGCAGGTAGTGATAAAAACATAGGTAATTATCATAATTTAAGACAAACAAAGTAAGCAACTACCTGGTGAACATAGTGGAGCGTTTAGCAGCTAAAGATCTGATGTTTCATATATTTGGAGTTGGTGGAGACCAAAAATAGAGCTAAAAAGAGAGTGAATATTGGACTTACATTCATCAGGTGACATAATCGCAACTCTAAATGAATGTGAATGTTGCCCCATATCTGCTAGATGTGTAAATAAGCCAGTGTTATCTAACAATTTCACCATTTTAAAATTAATGATGATAAAATATATCAGTATTGTGTTTACAGCTTGTTTTTTACGCTTCCCCCAAGTGGCCAAAATTTAGCAATTTTCGTTTCCATAATAAGAATACCCACCAAAAATTCAATGACTTCTCAGTCCGATCTTAAAGGCACAATGAGTAGGATTTATTGGTTGCGGTTTGTAAAGACAACATTCAAAATTGGTCCCTCCTCCCCGGCTCAACGAGAGTTATATGGTGCTCACCAGTGGGTGAAAGCCGACCCCTTTGTCCATTTCGCGTTTCGTGTTTTTTTCAACGTTGTGTCTACAATTTTCTTAGCTTCCTCTTGGATGCGTGCTTACGATCTGGCACCTAGTCGCTAAGCTTTTATAGATGTCCTGAACACAGCAAAATAACAAAATACAGGCAGTGGGACGGGTCTCTGTAGATACGGCCACACACTTCTATTGGGTCACAAGTGATGATTGAGAGGCATTATTTTTGTATTAGTCTATACAGTACATTGTGTGTGGAAGTGTGTAAATGTTATTGCTTTTGTCAGAAATAATAAAATCAAACTTTATTTGTATAGCACTTTTCCAAACATAGTTACAAAGTGCTTTACATGAGTTAAAATAGTGCAAACATCAAGATAAAACAATACAGAATAAAAACATAGGGGCAAAATAAAAGGTTGAACATAAGACTTAATAAAACAGTGTGTACAAAAAAGTCAACAATAATAAAATGAAAACAAGGGATTGCTCTAAAAAGGCCTTCCTGTAAAGGTACGTTTTGAGGCGTGATTTAAAAGAAGAAACAGAGTTTACTAGCCTGAGTTTACCTTTCATTTTTCAACAACATCCTCCTCCGCAGGTGGAGGTGAGCCCGCTGGAGAACGCCATCGAGGTGATCGAGAACAAGAACTTACAGCTACGCACGTTGATCACCCAGTGTCAGAGCCGGCAGATGCAGAACATCAACCCCCTCACCATGTGCCTCAACGGGGTCATCGACGCCGCTGTCAACGGGGGGCTGGCCCGCTACCAAGAGGTATGTATGGATGGATGGAGGGAGGATAAGGTTGGAGGGCTTTAGAGACCGTGGAAGGGAGTTAGGAGCGATGACATATGGAACGCCTAATGATGCATGAAGGTGGACTTTAGCGGAGAGACGTATGGACAGGGAGCGTTTTGCTGAGGGAGGAGCGGGTGAACAGATGGATAGATGGATACATGAAGGTTTTGAATGATGCGGATGGAGGGAATGGATAGATGAGTGGATGGAGGTGGGGAAATAAGATGGATGAGTAATGGATGGAGGGATGGATGTGGGGAGAAAGAGGGGTCAGGTCAGAATATGGCAGATAGAGGAGTGGGAGGACGGAGCATAGAGAGATGAATGGCTAATAATGGCTGAATGAATGAGATGGGAGTGTTTATGCAGCTGCTGTATTATACTCTGAAGTGGTAACAGACAGACACACAGATTGGTGGAGGAAAAACTGGAATGTTGTCAATCCCGCTGACAAACATTTGCTTCTACTGCTTCTCCAAAAGACAGTAGATAATTGCAGGATAACAATACAGCGCAATTTCTTAAGCAGGAGGAGCTCTTTTGAAGAAAAAAGGCTTCCAAAAGCGTTTTTTTTACCCTCAACAAAGTGAGTGGACTCAGCGACTTGCTCGTGTCGCATAGCAACCACCCTTTTTCCACTGGGAGCGCGTGTGTGGGGGTTCATGTTCGTGCATGCGGGTGTGTGTGCGTGTGTGTGTGTGGGCACTTACTGTATGTGTGTGTTTGTGAGTGTATATTGGGTTTGTGCAGAAGAGCGTGCCTCTGTGTAGAAGGAGCCTATTAATGGGTTGTAGGATACTTGATAGAGCCGCAAAGGCAAGGGTCGCTGAAGTGCTTTCCACCTTTACTGCCATCATTTTGTTAGAAAAAATGATGGTATATGGAATGATTTTTCAGCTTCCAGTATACTTATAGAGCCACCCTTTTACTTTGATGCACTAATGGCAGCATCATGCGTATATTTCTATGTATACACTGTAAACAATTGCTGTTAATTTACAGCAGGATTTCAACAGTATTAACCTGTTATTGCTAAAAAACAGTGCTTTACTGTTAATACAAAAGAAAACCTGTTAAATTACGCTCATAGGCTGTTTTTTAACTGAACTATAATGCATTGTTAAAAAACATCACTTTACTGCTGATCAACTGTCTAAAGTATCATCAGTAACAGTTTCATGCAGTATTTTTTTTTATTCTGGGACCTGATCTGCTCATGTGAGGCTTGTACATTGTACATGATTGGAAAATCAGTGAATTAGCTTTATTGTTCTTCACTCACATGTTGTCATTGTTTGCATTCTGTGCTTGTAGCCAGCTAGAGACACACATTTTTGGGAAAAGTGTCAACAAGTCTATTATAGCCTTTTCCCTAACAAGTGCCTTTAATTGTATTTAGTGTGACTATTCCTATGTCTGCAACCTGCTAAGTCTATTCATCTAGGGCAAAAAAATAATGTTTATTAAAATGTATGTAAAAAAATACAACCTAAATAGTACATTAAAACAAATCAGTAAGATAATGTAAAAGAAAGGTGAAAAACAGCTATATAATGTATCTTTAAACAGTAAATTAACTGTAAAATACTGTGAAATTAATTAAAAAAAAACAGTTCAAACTGTATTTTTCATTAACAGTACAAAGCTGTAAATTTCAGCGACAGTATAATAATGTTAATTTTACAGTAACATAAAGGCAACCCTGCTGCCAGTTCTTCACTGTTATTTTACTGGGAAATTCTTAACAGTGTATAATTATATAAAAAGTGGCATTTCTCTGGTTAAAATTGACCACCAACTTCCTTCAACCATTTTTAATTTGTGTTTTCGTTTCACACACAATGCAAAAGTGACATATTTCAATTATTTATCAAGAGGCGGACACAGATGGGGGCTGTTTCTGCAGCAAAAACGCACCGCCACCGACGTCAACACTCATTTTTCTTTGCAGAATATCGCATGAGGTACCCCTTACGGAACGCGCCGGTAGAATCTATTAATTTCCCCGCGTAATGCCGATTGACAGCTGTGGAGGTTCGCTCGGCTACGAATGAAGGAGAAATTGTCATTATTAATATTCAGATTTATTGCTTTAGTTTGAGTTGAAACCCTACAGGGAGAATGCCGTCTGATTTATTCCCCCCATGCTTCCCCCCCCTACCGTTCCATCTCTAATTGGACTTTTCTAATGATTAACTGAGCTACTCCATGGCGAGGACTCACTCCCTGCAGCCCGGCGCAAAATTTTTCCATCATTCGTAGAAGATTATTGATTTTTTCGCTGCCTTTTCCGGAGGTCCTTGGACGGAATTTCCTGCTGAAACGCAGCCCCGTCTCTCTTTTAGAAGTACCACCATGGCTCTGTTGCATGTGCACCATATAGTATATCGCTTATAAAGAGCATAATAACATTCATGCGATGTAATATTTTTCATTTCTTATATCCGTCTGTGTTTCGTGGTTTAATAAGAGAGGAACGTGATATTGTGCAGTGCATACTAATAAATGCTATCGTGACGAAGATTGCCATCTGAGGATGTTTGTCTGGAATAATAATATTCCTTGTTTTATTGAGGATTGGTAGTCTCAGTGCATTCATTGACAGGGATCTACGACTTTGTGTGACATGTTTCAAGCATTATCCTCCTCTGTAACTGTCATCTGGCTCTGTCTCTTTGGAGATAAACAGCTATGTCCTTGGGAGAGAAACCGCGCTGATCTTTTTTTTTGCGAACTCCCCCTTTACCTTTCAGTCCCTTATTTTCTGTGTGTGTGTGTGTGTGTGTGTGTGTGTGTGTGTGTGTTTCCCTCTTTGGCAGATTTGAAAGCAGATTGCGAGCCGGGGCCTTTTCATCGGCTCGCCGTCTCTCCCTCTTTGTGCGCTCCGATGCAGATTGAAAAGGATTTAACATAATCTGTGTTGATGTTGAAGTGTTGATGGCATTGTAAACAGCGAGGGGACTGGCGTTTTAATGTATGGGTGCCACAAAAAAAAAAAAAAAAACGGTTATCATCGTTCAAAAGCACACCAGGCCATTTCTCATCTTATCTGTTCCTCCTTGAAGTCGCCGTTTTTTGAAGGAAATGTCTGGAGAAGCGAATAGAAAGCGCAGTCTGAAACCCATAATCAAGAAGTATGATGTTTCTGGAGAGACATGATCTGTAACTGTTACATGAATGGACGTGATTTGAAGAAAGCTTTTAAAATTTAAGACCAAAATTGGCCCCTAAATCAAAGTCAAATCAATCCTCTGATCCCACCATTTGGCACAGAGTTTTTCCGTCTCTATTTTTAGCCCTTGTGTACTTTTATTCTGGTCCCTGAACTCGATATTAATACCACAACAACAAAAAAAAACCCAGACAGTAGCATTACACCCCACTTGAGCTGAATGTTAGTTTATTCTCTTTGGATATTTTGTTTTTTAAGGATTCAATACAAAGTGTGTGGACACTAATTCACTGTGTCAGCCCAGCAGGGATTCAGGTAACACTGCAGCGCAGAAAGCATAGCGCTTCAGCTCCCGGTGTGCACATAACAGATATTCTGCATTTTGTCTCCACGCAGGCCTTCTTCGTGAAGGACTACGTTATGAATCACCCCGAGGATGGCGAGAAGATCGGGCGACTGAGAGAACTCATGTTTGAACAGGTCTGTAATAAAAGATGTATACATGTGTGAGTGTAGTGAATGCTCATCGTGTGCTTTAAATGCACAGGAAATACATAAAAAGATGATCATGAATAGGCCACCTTTATATCAAACAGCATGATTATCCTCTGACAAAACATTCTCAACTCAAGGTCCACTTAACTCGCTTTTTTCAGAGCTTTCTCAATCTGCAAATGAAAGCGAGGAAGTGGACCTTGAGTTGCCAGACAGGTACTGGATTATTGAGGCAGATACCTGTGTCTGAGAGTTAAAAATAATAATCAGATAACACTATATTGGCCAGTATTCATTATTTTCACCTAAACACATATCATATTCACATTTTTTTGATAAGGATCCCGTAACTCTGATCAAGATATGTACTAAGTGGAACATTTTTCTGGTGAAAAATGATATAAATGCAGTTTTATCACATACGTTAGGTATTTCTGTACTGCATTTTATTGGTCCAGCTCTATTGTAGTACCTCTATTATGTGAGATCAGCTTGGTTTTGCTGATATAGCACATGTTTTTTTCCCAGGTATTTACTGTATCTCATTGTATTCACACATTTTTCTTGTTAAAAAGTTATAAAATATGACTAAATAAAACTCAATTCACAATTAAAAGTGTTAAAGGAGGATTTTGTCGCATTTAGGGGGATCTGTTGACAGAAATGGAATATACTATTAATATGTATGTTTTCTTTAGTGTATAATCACCTGAAAATAAGAATAGTTGTGTTTTCGTTACCTTAGAATGAGCCGTTTATTTCTAGGGGAGCACGTCCTCTTCACAGAATCTGCCATGTTGTACCGCCATGTTTCTACAGGAGCCAAGAACGAACAAACCAAACACTGGCTCTAGATAAGGCTATTTGCTTTTTTGCATTGGCCACCGTAGTTCTCCTACACACTTGGCACACTGGCAGAGTTTCAGTTGGTTGCAATCTGCCACCTCACTGCTAGATGCTGCCAAATCCTACACACTGCACCTTTAACTCATACATAACCAAGATATGTACTAAGTTGAACATTTTTTCTCTCTAGTACCTCTAGTATCAGGTGAGATTAGCTTGCTCATAGTTTTTCAAAATATTTACTGTATCTCATTGTATTCACAAATTGTTCTTAATTGTTCTTGTTAAAAAGTAATAAGAAATTACATTAAATATGGCTAAACAAAACTCAATTCACAATAACATGTGTTAAGTGGAAGGTATTTCACTGAATTTGTCAACTTGCAGACTAATTTTAACCGAGCACGTCGGGAGCAAATATTTAGCGATTTACACAGATGAAGTGGGAGGAATAAAAGCTCTGTCATTTTCATTCATCTCTACACTTGTCCTCAGATTTGGTTGTTTGTAATACAACAGAGATGTTAAAAGATTTGTTTTTTGTTTTTCAGGCACACATTCTGGAGTATGGCCTCGCCGTGCATGAGAAGGTCGTCCCCCCGGACATGAGGCCTCTCCACAAGAAGCTAGTGGACCAGTTTCATCTGATGAAATCCAGTCTGGGCATACAGGTAGGCCAGAAGACGAGACACTGTGACACTTCAGTACATCTTTCAGAACGTATTGCAGAGGCATTTGTAAATCAATGAGGGCTTCAAATGTCAAGTTAAACAGAAGTTATTTTTGTTAATGAGTATAAATTATGTATTTGGAAGATTAAAACAATCCAGCTTGTGTTAATGATTTTCCTCAAATCATTAAATCTCTCATGGAAGTGCACACTGTATGTGACAACAGAGGCCCACCCGCTGCGTTTCAGACTTCCGAGTGAATGACCCCTTCAGTGCTCCGCGGAGAAAAGCCACCCCTCATTACACACACTTCCTTCATCTGCATTTGTGTGTATTTTATTTACATACCTCACGCTGGCGCTGAGCATTTAATCATGTGCACTGCCTCTTCTCCAATTTTAAAACCCCAGGAGTTTCCGGCTTATGTGCGCGCAAGCCCAGTGCACTTCACCAACGGGAGCCCGCGAACATGCAGGAACTCGGTGCCCAACATCATCAGCCCAGACGGTGGCAGAGCGGTTGCCAGGCGGAGGTGACGACTAAGAATTTTGCTTTTATTTTTTTGTATTTTATTGATGTTATGTCTGTCTTTCTTTTCTCCTACAAATTTACCCAAAAAGCTTCTTTTACTACAAGTTTCTCCTTCATATTTTCTCACCTTTCTCTGCTTTCTCTCGATGCGCTGCCCTTCTCTCTTGTTTTTTTATTTGTGTCCCCACCTCACCTCGAACACCACGCTCGGTGCCTTTGCTCCCTTCTTCCTTCCGTTCTCCACCAGTGTGGCTCCATCTGGGCATGCGATAGGTGGGGGCGGCTGGCTGGCACCCACAGGGATATTACTGTGTGGCTGCTGCCGAGCCGGCGGACAGACCGTGTGCACACGCGTGTGTCTGTGTTCTTGATGTGTTCAGTGACCCTGCCACTCTGTCTACCTGCGACATTCTGCCTCCCCAGTCTGATCCCAGGAGGCGAAGCCACACATCCAGACATACACATCACCTCAATCTCCCAGTGGCATTTCACGTTTTACTTATTGAGCTTTTCTTTGTTGTTTGGCAACACAACAACAAGTTATTTCTTTTCAAATCATTTTTGGTGATGACTTCCGCTTTAACCTTCCCTTTAAGAAACCCATTGTGTTTGTTCTCTAACCTTTCTTTTACACTTTTCCCAGACAAGTGCTTGATGGAATGCTGTGATTGCTGCATCGATTATCTTCTTATAATCTGACATTTTCTGTCCCTGTTTGTCTTTGTCCCCCTCCCTGCCTGCCTTTTTTGTCGGCTTTTCATGCTGAACTTTCGGTGAGTGAAACCTCTGAAAGCTAATGAAACAAAATACCATAGCCGGTGTCCCTTTATGGAAACCCACCGTAACCGTCTCTCTCTGTGTCTCTCTCTCACCCTCAGTCTGCCCAGCTACCCTGCGGTGAACCGCTACTCCTCGTCCTCTCTGTCGTCTCAGGCCTCCAACGAAGTCAGTAACATCACAGGGCAATCGGAGAGTTCGGATGAAGTCTTCAACATGCAGGTAATCTCCCTCTCTCCCTCTCTCTTTCTCTCTCTCATACACACAACCACACAAGTACTCTTAAGGTAATTAGATTGAGTCATCATCCCAACATTTGCCCCCGTGCTCCCTACAGGTTTCAAGTGCAATACTTTGTAATCCTCCTCTCTCCGTTCCACCGTCATTTCTCCTCTCCTCTGACCCTTTCTCTCTCTATCTCTGTTCTCTCCGCTTGTTCGGAGCTTTTGTCCGGGCCAAGCAAATTGTCGTGATTATATCAAATAAGGACACGATTGCTTTGTGTGGTCCGTCCAGGCAGCTTGCTGGAGTTGGGCAGTAATCTAAACTAGATTTGGCCAATTCAGAAAAGCTGCCGACAACTCCTGGCAAGCTTTTGTGGCGCACCTGGCCAGGCAGCAGAGGCAAACACGAGAGGAAAAAAAAGCCTGTTGTCGGAGATCTGACTGAACCTATTACAATATTATTTTTGAACATCATAGCTTTTATTCTATAGATCAAGTGCAATTCACTGAACGATGTCCCAACAGACAAGTATCATTGCAGAACATGTCAAGTCACAAAGTGCATTAAGCCTTTAACCCCCACCCTCATGGAGACATATACTTTTAAGGTTTCAGCTGCAGACGCTGTGATGGATTGTATATGGATTTTTTATCGGTTTCTTTTTGGGTTGTTTTTGTCAGTGACAGTCTAATCTAGTGTAATCTATATGGGTAGCACCTTCTATGACACCCATGTTTTTAATGCATTATAAACATGCTTATATAAAATATAATCTCCTTATAGCACTGTATAATTATAGTTACTCACACTCACATATATTCCTGATGCTTTATAACAATAATCATAACACATTATAAAGCAGTTTATAATGACTTATAAGGTCAAGTAAATACTTCATGATTGCTGGTCACTCTTATAATGTTTTGTGTGTGCATAGATTTAATGATATTTTTTTCATAAATAATGACCAATTCTAGTGACTTATAACCAGCTCATAATGTATTATATGTGCCTATACCTCAGGAATTTCATTACTTAATGTAAAGCACCCAATGACCAGTTAGAATAATCATATTATAATGCATTACAACAGTGAATATAGTGCATTATTACACGGCTTTGTTGAATACTCCATTCTGATTGGTCAATCATGGCGTTCTACAGCCTTTTATTTCTTTATAACAGACTGTTGCTATGTATAACAGACCGTTGCTAATGACGCATTCCTTAACTCGGACTCTGGAGGACCATTTTGTGTCACATTATTGATTTTTAAGTAAGTAACTGTGTAATAAGCGAGATAATGTACAGCTAGCGGGTCATTGTTGTGAAATAAACCCCCTCAAGGCGAAGCCAGACCTGTGGACCGGCTTGCTGTACATTGTCCCTTGCTTATAAAATGATTGTAATGTGTTCCAACTATGGGAATTATAAAACACTATGATCCCTGCAAAAAATATCAGTCAAAAATGACCAGCAATTATGAAGAATTATAATACTTGACCTTATTATAAAATGCTTCATGATGTTTTATGATTATTGTTATAAAGCATTATCAATAGCTGTAACCATACATTGCTTTAAGCAGATTATAACTCATTATAAGTATGTTTATAAGGCATTATAGACATGGGCGTGCTACCTAAATATGAAGCTATCACCTACAGCCGTTTAGCTTAGTCTTGTTGTGTCTCGGCAACAGGCAGTAACTATGAATAGTCCAGCACATAACCGCTGTAAAACCACCACATGTTTTTGTACAGATTAAATGTGTTAATTATTGAGCTGAAGATAAACATGACAGATATATTTGCCCAGCCCTAAAGACTTCATCACAAACATTTATTTTTGTCAATAATGTATTATAAAGTAAGCTAATTTATTTAAACATATAAAATATACTTTCATACTGTTCTGTTATACATACATCACTGTTCTGTTTTAGTGATGTTGTTGTTGTTGTTGTCATCCCACCTACAGCCCAGTCCGTCTACCTCAAGCCTCAGCTCCAACCATTCTGCCTCGCCCAACGTCACCAGCTCAGCCCCCTCCAGTGCCAGAGGTGAGACCGACCGGCGCTCCTCAGAAAGCACTCATTTTTACAATGTTACACACTGTAGAGCTTTTAGCTGATATTTCACTCCAGAGTGACTCCCGCAGACAGAGGAGGAGGAAGACAGAAGGTTCAGCTGGACACACTGAACACGGGGACTGAACCTTTGACCTTTCAAGTGACACGATGTTCTCTCCAACCGGCGCGGCGTCCTGTCTGGCGAGGTCGTGCAGGGTTAGACAACAGCTAAGGGAACGCGAGCAGTGAGAGGATGACGGGGTAGAAAGAAGAGAACAATGAGGGGGGCGGGAGGGAAAGGGTTGAGACTGGAAAATAGAGAGAATACAAAATGAGCTGGGCTGAGACGTGGTGGTGACAAATGCTGTTGAAAGAAACATGGAGCGGGTGAAGATGCAACAGAGAGTAAGAGATGATTACAGCGCTGTGGAGTATCTCTCTTGGACCTCAATACAATCTCCAGTCCAGCCCGGGCCATCCAAAGCCTCCTCTACAGTGTGCTGGAGTGTGAATATCTAATGTCTTCCTCCGTCTGCCTGCTGTCTTATCTCATGTTCAAATGTGCAAACGTGTTTCTGCCTGATCCACATCATAAAAAGTGAGGATATATGAAGACGTTTATGGAAGCTTATACACTCCCCTTTGGCGAGCCACTGGCAGCGGGCGGCGCCCTTATAAAAGGGGCCCTCTGTCTACCCATAAAGCCTGTAGAGAGTTATTGCTTGTGTGGTCTTATCTGAATGAGAGCCAGGCGATAGGTATCTCATACTCGCATGATAGCCTTCCAAGTGCTATCGCATTCGCTAATGGATCGAGATTCTATACAGTGGCTAACGTCACATGAGGGGAAGTAGCTGTGGAAACGGTGCCGGCGTGCGTTGCGGTTATCTCGGTGCGTGTGCTACATATGTTTCTGTGTCAAGGTTTAGCATGTGTCCCCGTCTGTCGTACTGTAATTGTCCAGTCTAACGGAGGAGGTGAGGGAGTGCGCTAGGAGGGAGTGAGGAGGGTGTGTGTGTGTGTGTGTGTGTGTGTGTGTGTGTGTGTGTGTGTGTGTGTGTGTGTGTGTGTGTGTGTGTGTGTGTGTGTGTGTGTGTGTGTGTGTGTGTGTGTGTGTGTGTGTGTGTGTGTGTGTGTGTGTGTGTGTGTGTGTGTGGGGAAGGGGGCAGGCCATTTATCATGTCGTAGAGCTAGTGAGGCTGAAAGAATGGTAGAGAGGCTCGGAGGGAGAAAGAGAGATTGGCCTTTCCTGATTGCCAGTATTTGTGGGTAATAGTCTAACACCTTGCTGCTATTTGGTCCCTTATGTGTTGCACATGGCCGTGCTTGTGCGCGTGCGTGCGTGTGTGTTATAGTGTGTGTTATTGCTGTAACATCTCATACCGTCCGTTTCCAGGTTCACCCCAGATGGCAGAGAAACACAAGCATTCCAGAGAAAACGCCTGTCTGTCTCCACGAGAGCGACCGGTCAGCGCCATCTTCCCCAACCCCCTGGACCCTGCACAGGTGCTTTACACACACACACACACACACACACACACATTAAGGTGGGCGGTATAACCAGAAGGAATGAACACATTTATTGGATCCGGCTATAACTTGTGTTCTAGTATAGAATAGATTTTAATTGTCAAGTCAAATAACTGTCACCTCCCTTAGGTTAAAACTAATGGATATTTGCATGCAAAGAACAAGTTGTTAAAAAATAGATACAGACGAATGAGCTTTTGACCTTTCAGTGACTGAACACAAGGACAAGTTTGAGAATATTGTTCCCTGAGGCACTGATTATTAGCTGCACTAATGCAAAGGTAAGCCAGCAATAGAAGGACACACAGTAACGATGCATCGAAACCATTTTGTGTAATGAAATACTATAAAAAAATAAATCTAATTTGCCAACTAAAATGAAAATGCTATTGTTCCACGTGTGGCGTCACGTAGGCCTTTAGCATATTAGCATACCCAAAGAATCACAATAGCGTTACGGAATTAGAAGAGCTATTTCAGGCACCTCTGGTTGTTGTTGCTGGTCATTTTCTCCATAAACAATGGGAGATGACTCACAGGTGACGCACTTCCACGTCTTGCATGCAACTCGGTTGAATCATCAGTAAAGAAGATGCAAAACTCTATCAGAAAATATATTTGATAAACAGTTGAAGGTGCAACACTGTACATAAAAAACGTAAGGGGAGAAGTCACACTCTCCCTCCTTTGTTCCACTGCATTCACTTCACAACAGGTGGTTGCCAGTTCGTTGCACGAACTGCATATTTTATGGTTGAGTGGTGGGAGACTCTGACAGACAGTCATGTGAAGTGATGAATCTTTTACGGTACAGTAATGGAGTCATTTTGCAACAAGTAGCTATACATTAGCTATAGATTACGGTTACTTTGTGTGGTGGTGTTTTAAGGTTTATGTAATGTAATCTGAGGATATGGCTAACGAGTTTTAGGTAACGTTTAGCTTGTCTTCTAAGCCGTGATGTAGTGCAGGGAATACGCAGGTAATCGGCGTATACCTACTTATTTTCCAGTCAGCCACCCACTTCTAAATCCCGTCTGATGCACATCTTCGCTATACATAGTTTGAAGGAACTATAACATTAAGACAATCTAACTTTTAACCCATTAGTTAAGGTTGTAAGATCGTAATACTATTGGCTCACAAGCCTTGTTAGAAGTAGGAACCAAACATCGGATATCTTCCACAGAGATAAACAAAATTCGTAAAAAAAAATGTAATTATTAATTATATATAAAAATTAGATATAAAAATGATTCTGCACTTTTCTAAAAACTCTGTGGTTGTATTATTATTTTTGAATGATTCATTTACATAAAAATGTTATCAATAAGACCTTTAACCATGACTCCCCAAGGTGCATTTTGGCAAGAAACATCCAGTCACCAAGCTTAAGATTAGTTATGTTAACGGTGGAGGGAAGCTTAAGATTACGGTGTTCAGAAAACTGATAATACATTTAACAACTACGTTGCTCTGTTTTGTTCCCAACTGCAACAACAAAGTGTTTTTGAATTCACTACAGCTCTTCTTCTCCATAGCAACGGCGACCAAGGCTTGTGTGTTTTGTAGTATTGAGGGCCGTCTGTGTTTCTATATAAAGTAACGTTGAGAATATAATTAAAAGGAAAGTTTGAAATACAGAATGTGGGGGAGACACTTCCCTTCCCGCTCTCTATACTCTCTCTATAAGCAGATGGACATCTCCACCCTGGGTGTGCTATTCTTTTTTTTCTTATGAGGGTGATGGAAGAGGAACACTCGTTTTTTTACTTTCTCTCTCTTGTGGCTCCTACAGATGGTTGCGTCCTCTTCAGTCGTGCTCACTTGGCTCCACCTACCTAAATTAGTGATTTGGAATAAGACAAAATCAACATATGTTTTGACACTTCGCTCCTTATAGGCATGTTTGTCCCGACTCTGCAGCCACTTTTTGAGGTGCATGCTGGGGCAGGAAATCAAGGTCACCTTTGTATTGTACAGCACATCTCAATGGGCGACAGGAAAAAATTGCCTCCTGGACGAGGACACATGCTACGAGGCCTTTTGTAGATGAGAATTTCTGTTTTTCAAGAGCAGCAGTCCAGTAGCTTTGCCTCAATTTCAGTGAAGAAAACATTCCAGTACAGCAAGAACGAGAGCCAACAAGAACAACATGATATTGCAGTGTCTTCTTCTCTAGCTGAAGGGCAGTATGTAACGCAATCACACACCCCATCCTCGGTGACAAAGCTACTGTAAAAGAAAAATGTTTGTCGAGGTCTTTCATCTCTCAGGGTCAGCAGTAGTGGCGTACTTCACCTGCTTTTCTCACCCTGTGTTGTGTTGAATCGTTTTAAGTCTCCAAATGAATAGACGGTGGGAGGCCTAAATGATTATTCCCATACCTGAGAGCAACTAGCAGCTGCTAATGGAACATTGATTATTAGAAACATTGATGACTTGTAGCATTTACTGTAATTAGAGCAACTTGAGGATGGAGGGCGAGTGCTCACCCACTTCTACAAATATCACACCACTGCCAGACATAAAGGTCATTACGCATTCAACACTCTCTCTCTGACTCTGTTGCTATCTGTGCCTCCTCCCTCTGTCTCTTCTATTGAATTTGCTAGGGAGAGATTTCACACCTTGATATTTATTTTAACCGTTCAATATTCAATTATTCCTCCCCGCGTTAAAGCTGGCATTTACCTATGTTATCTCAGATCGCACTGTTTCCCGCTGTACATGTTTGTCATTTGGACTATTTCTTTCCTCTGTGCAGAGAGCTCCTTCTCATCAGATAGGCGATACCACTTTACCACGGAGCGACCCCAACCTCTCAGCACCAGACAAAGGTAAAACACTATGTTTAGCATATCTCTCTTCCATGCACTCATGACGATCCAGATCCGACGCCCTCGAAATACACTCTCACCTCGCAGGGAATCCCCCTCCAGCTGAATGATAATGCCAACGTGAGCTGTGCAGTTTTTTATTATTTATCGTGTTCCTTACCGTTAACGCAGTGATGCAGCATTCACACGCATCTTCTCCATTACTCACCGTCGCTTGCACCGTCGTCCAGGGTGGCGGTCATCTGTCCAGACATGCAGTGTGTGTGTGTGACAGTTTGACCGCAAAGTGACTGGAGGCATCTGTCTTCACACAGCTGCTTCAGGGAGCGCCTCGGGATACACACACACACACACACACACACACACCAACAAACACATACAGTATGCTCACACACACGTACTCAGCTCCATTTTCCTCCGACTCCGAACCAGACACACCGTCGAGATTCTCATCTTCCCTTATCCTAAAAGAGTAATAAAATGGCAGGTACTATTCCGGCAACGGTGATGGATGTGTGTGACATTCATATGTATGAATTCATATCTATGTGTTAAGCATCCCCCTGGTTGTCATTTTGCTCAGCATAGCCATAGAGAGATGCACATTTCCTGCATTTTCTGGGAGAAAATATGCCTGTGAATTGAGACTGAAATTTAAAAAAAAAACCTGATTGCTTTTTCTCTGAACTTCGGCAAAACTGAGAATAAAATGCACAAATGTATTTCCTCCCGTGAATGCTGCACACAAACACTTTGGAAAATAATTAGGGGGAGGATTGCGGAAGAGACATCTTAAAATAAAAGAGTGTGGATGTGATCGCTTCCTTGTGACTCGCACACCTTTCCATGTGACTCGAGTGTGATCTGTAAATAATGCAGCGAGAGGTAGATGAACTGCGGCAATACGGTGACGTGACACCTTTATGCATACGGCGATGACGAAAGGTGTTGGAATTTACACCAAACCTGTGATTGTATGAAAGCGTTGTTTGCCACATCTTCTGCCTCAAATTATAACTCCACATGCCAAATATAGTGTTGTTAAAATATGATATGATGCTCCCTAGGCTCTCACTTTGCAGTGAAATGAAAATGAAGCCTGTTTAGTAGCGCTGTCCAGAGGCATCAGACTATTTCATAAACTGTGACCTGACCAATCACCCCGGCTGAGGTTTCAATAGTGTCTGATTACATTTTATTTTTACAGAAATGTCTGCGCTCGAAGTAGCTCCTAGACTTGAAGTGGCTACTTAAGGGCTTTAAGTTTGATTGATTGTGACCTATAAAGCTGAAGAGTAAACAAGAACAGTCTGCGATTTCTACCAGAAGTATACCGGAGTGTCGGTTAGATGGTGTATTTGTATTTTATAGTTTATTCCTGTTGATGTGAAATGTACATTCAGGAAAACCCATTACCATGTTTTCACACCAAATGTGCAAGTGTGGCATTGCGCAGAACAAGACCATTATTTTTCTATTTCCTCGCTCTATTCAAGGACATTTTTTTCCCCGATGAAAACAACTCCATGATGAAATTCCTTTTTTATACTTCTTGTCAACGAATAAATACTAAATAATAATGTGAAAGATGCACAAATGGACATATGAACTTGTTACTTGTTTTAATGCAAAAGTCTCATGCAAAGTCACTGACCTGCATGTATCTCACGTTGTATGTGTTGCACCCACGAATCACACCGGACTCAACATGGACATATTTTAACAAATTTAATTCTGCAAGAATAAATAAAAATACAAGAAACGATCAGCTGGTCTTCAGCGGCTTTTCAACTCTAAACAATGTACAATGGCAACAATCACAATATGTCAAAATCACAGGGTCCCAGAATGTTGATACATTCTTTAAATTATTGTATTAAACATTAATAAATTCAGAATTCCTACATATACAAAGGTATTAAAACTAATTTTTCAATCTACAATTCTTATAATTACTATGTTTTTTATAGACAACAATAAATAAATACAAAAATTACAATTAATTCAATGGTATTACAAATAACTAACTAACTAATACTAAAATCATTTAATGCTAAATAAAATGAATCAAATCTGTATTTACGTTGTATCTTAATTCTGCACTCTATTTCCATGCCGTTAGCCCAGTGTTTACGGTTGCTATGGTGGAAAGTGACAGCTGCCTTTAGCACATTAGCTATTTTAGCAAACAATAATCACCCATAACATGACGATTCGGCATCTTTAAACAAAATCAACATAGGTACCAACAGTCATAGTTCTTAATCCTTGAACAGCTTATATAACGGACCCACAGTTGCTCTCATGCCTTTTCCAAAATCAGAAATCAATTAAATGGGGGGTATCTGTAAAGATACAAAGTGTATACTGTCTATAAAATAATAACAATTGACATATACCCTATATACCACATATGCTCTTAATTGGTAAAAAAAAAAAAGTATCCTGTACCACCCACAAATATCACTTCTTCAGAGGTTTGTTTAGCTGCTTGACCTTAAGCATCATCCTGCATTTCTCTGTCATGTCTCAGCTAGTAATGTTACTGTTTTTTGGAAGAAATAAAGAAACACATTTATGGACTAAAATCGTCAACAGTCCCTCTGAAAAGCACAAGAGAGACGGGACAGGAAGCAAGGAACAAAGCAACAGCAAACAGCTGGGACACGTCAAACATTGAAGCACGCCTCGGAATTCGAGGAAGACACAATAATTAAAAATGCATAGCAGAAAATGAGACTTAAATGTCACTGACTAACGCACACTCTAGTCAAAAAACTAAAACTAAATCAACCAGATGTCAAAGTTTACAGTGAGCTGTGCTCCTCTTGGCTGCTTAGTGAGCCATAGCGGCGAGCACTGCCCTGGCGGTCAAAGTTCATTTTAGTGTAACCCCAAATGTGCTGACCTCCACAATGCGCGTCCAATGGAAGTCTAGCAATGTCAAGAGGCAGAAACAGAGTGCTCCATGGATGACATATTAGGAAGTTAGCATCACTCTGGTTCCCTCGACAAAAAGCCAATGGAAGGTTTTTCGCTGGGTTTTTGGATTACTGCAGAAAATAAGCTCTGTGGCAAACACACATTGATGATACTCACATGTTTTGTACAGCAAGATAATCTTAAACTTTTGAAGTGTGAATGCAATCGCCAGAAGTAAAAAGCTAACATTAGGCTATAAACAAACTACACCACGGTCACATGAGTGTAGCAGCTCCACAGCTATTACGATTTCATCCATAGCACTTTTATGACTTCTTATTTCTGTTGTCTTGAGAATTAAGCAAAGAGGCTCATTCTTGCCAATGAAAATAGTAGTTTGGCAAAAGTTCGACAGTGACACTCTCACTGATACAGAGAAATTTCATCTTGATTTTACTGCTCTGCGTTTGTTATCATCTCTTCAACGCTGACAATACAGCTCGGTTCTGTATTCATGTGGTGAACAAAGACGTATCTTTCACCGACAATCTTTTAACAGAGCAAAACACGAGTTGCAACCAAAACACCGTCCCTCCGCTTCATCCTACACTTGGACAATATATGCACTCTTGCAAATTTTGGTGTGAAACCAGTTTCCTTCTGCAGGCCAGAATGTGAATCTGAATGTCATCAAATCATTCTTAATTTGTTTCCAGTTCTCATACCATCCATCTGAAATGTGTTTCTCCATGTTGTCTTGTGTAATCCCATAACCTGTTGAGTGACTTGTGATGTGTTTCTGTGTACCGTAAGTGCGACCCACACCCAGTAGCTGGAGCCTAGACAGTGTCAAAGAGGGCGCTCCATCCTTCTCTGACTCTTTTGGCAAATTTCTATGCCCTCCTGTACCTCCTAGGCCACCGTACTCAGGTAAAGTGGCCGATCACGGTGAATTCTCACGATGAAGAATGATACTAATTTTCCCACTCCGACTTTTGACACCTGGTGCTTCCCCCCCCCACCTCCTCCTACTGTGACATTTTCCCATCTGAGGCTCTCAGCTGCTGTTTCCTGGCTTGCTGCTCCTAACTTCATCCACAACAGCATTTTCTTTTACTAACTGGCTTGAAACGCCGATATTTTTCTGGTATGAGATGTGCGAGTTCTGCTGAGAACAAGTCTGAAAATCTCTGTGGACTTTGAGAGGGCTGAAGTCAATCCCAATTGAAATTCCAGTCAATTCCTGGATCTGTTTTTTTTCCCTCTCAGCCCCCCTGAGAAATGCATGTCATTACATTTCAACAACAGTTTTCTCCATCATCAACTCAAACTGTATTCTAGTTGTTTACTTATTTACAGATGCAACAGACTTGACTTATTCCCCAGTGCTTTCTGATATATTGTGCTGCCCAGCAGCGTAATAAGCAGATGGAGCGTTTCACCCCCCAACACACACACACACACACACTATTTCTGCCCTCATTGCATAGAGCAGGAACAGCTGTTGGATGTAGAAACAGCTTAGAGCAGCCTAAAGGACCCGCAGAACATCAGCGCTTATTTGATTCATTGATGCTTTAAGCCACTGGCCCTCTCAGCTCCATGTGTGTATGTTTGCATGACTCACGCTGTGTCATCATGGTGAATGGAAGAAAAACGGCCCCCTAATTTGAATTTGCCCTCTTTTTCTCTCCTCTCATCTGGTTGTCAGCAGGCTCCTCGGCTAAAAACATGAGGTCGCAGTCTCCCGTCTCCGCGTCCAGATCGCCGCAAAAGGTTGGTTCCGTGTCTGTCACTCACTTCCTGTCTGTTTTGCTGAGTTTTGGGCTTTTTTTTTTAGTTTCTCTTTCTTTCCCTGAGACAATCTGACCTTGCTGGACCGCCTTGAGGGCCTTTATTCTGCTCTATAACATCTTACCGCTCAGCTCCGGGGTCTTTATCCTTCTCTGTGTCATCCCGAGGCCTGGGGAGCTTTGCATTACTGCTCACTGAAGCTTCTAAGGGCTGCTGATTTTGTCGTTTTTTTATGACACCGCTGTCCCGAAGAGGACTCAAAACGAGACTGGCTGGAGGGCACTCATCGTATTAGCTGAGCGTACACCTGGTAGGCGCCAACTGTCGTCCGCTGTGTTTAATTCAAGCTCTGAGCGGAGGTCACCACCTGGCCTGCTTGCCAAAAAATATGCAAAACCAGATGGATTTATTCAACTTCACTACATGTACTTGTCAGTGAATTTAAATTTCAAAAGACTGATTGTTTGTTATGTTTTTTTTCTCTTCACTATTGATGCTGCGAGACCTGCGCGCGTGCCTGTACCGAATGTTCCCTCCAGCGTCTCTCGACGGAGATGTGTTGAAACACAACAAATGCGCCCGACCTCCAGTGTTTTTTATGTTTATCTGCAGTTAAACTGATAACTCTCGCTTTGTCTCCGAGCTCTGATTTGTTGTTAATGAGCCTCTTAGTAGTTAATACCAGTCTGCAGAAGCAGAAGGTCCAGGAAAGGTTAACTAAGCGCTGAGTGAGCTTTTAATGAGGGGCTAGAAAGTTGTTTTGAAACTCCAGTGAACCGAAAAGCTCGTCTCCTGCTAACTGTTATCTTTTGTGGGCTTGTCACAAGCAACAGTGTTAAGCTCCCAGCTTTGTTACGGGTGCGATGTGTTCTTACATGTGACAACTCCCAAGAATGTGTGTCTGTGTGTGTGAGGCGGAAAAAAAGAGATAGAGCGACTCTGGAAACCAAAGTGTGAGTGACAGCTTGGCACTCAGCATGCTCTGTCAATCAGATTCGTGTGTGTGTGGTTAGGTGTGTGCATGGCGGCACATTTGTTTGTGGCAATAGAAGAAGCCTGGAGTGAACTACCAAGCTGCCCATCACAGCACAGCCAGAGACGGATCCTCCGCGGACCTCCAGCAGGCCCCCATTATCTGGCACACACGCAGAACACACACATCAGTCAGTGCAGCCAGGGGCCCATTACCAGACCACAAACCCCAGGACGGTAGTGAACCTGCAGAAAAACACACGGCGCTAACCTGACAGGGCTGCACTTACTCGCGTGCGGAGGTAGAAATGATATTTAGTGGCAGTCTCTCTCCGGAGAACTGGGTCAGGAGTTTAAACTGCTTGTCAGCACTACATTAAATACACAGATTTTTCATCAAGCGCGCCCCCAGATGTGAAAAGGTTTGTCCAGTCGTGCATGTCAAATGGTTACCTCTCTCTTAACGCGTGCCCCCTGTAGCATGAGCAATACAACCTTACTGATCAATTGTACACTCCACTAGATCCAATTAAGTTTCAGCAGATATAATGGCAGCATGGTGTAATTGCTTAGAAAAACATTTTGATGAGTGATTGGGTTTTTGAGAGGGGGAAGTGCGGCATATTGTGTTTTTTCGTCTCGGTGCACAGGGCCGGTTGATGGAGTGTGAAAACCTGGCCCTCTCAATCTGTTCACTGACTCTCCTTTTTTATAAAAAGTATTTATCGTTGCTGTAGGGCTGTGTCAGCACACATGTTGGAGACAGCAGAATAGGGGATGCATACAATACGGTTGCATGCTTTCGGTAATTATAAAATAATGCCATGTTATGTTATTTCTTTTCAGACGTTAAACTAGTTTTTGCCTCATTCTTGTGAAATGCTGGATACTTTAAAGAGTAACATTGGTGGTATTTTCCCATGTTTTTGTATCTAAGTGACTAATTGGAACAGCCATTTTTGAAGCTGGTTCAGAATTGAGGGATAACGCTGTAATCAGCAGCCGCGAAACAAGCCGCGAGGGCAAGTGCGCAGCGTCAGTGTAATGTTACTAAGAGTGCTTGTTTTTGCCACTGACAGGCTCAGATTGTTATTACAAGTGTCTGACAACATTATAGAAAGGACCCTACAGAGAAATAAATCCTTTTCACCCACCTATTGCTTGATCTGATCTGTTTGTTATTGTGTCCAAGTCCCACTCAAGGAGAAGTCTTGTTGTAAGGTCTGAATATCCGTATACTCTGGCTCAAATAAATACAGGTGGCCATCGAATTCAAAGACCTCAACCACATTGGCGAAATCATCTACTGTAAATATTTAGCCATGACTTTGAAAGTCTTTTAAATAACGCTTTCTGTACTCCAACGCAACAAACTCTGCCTGGCCGTTACTCGCGTTTCCACCATGGATGTATTCAACCGATGTCTTCTGGCAACACGTCACCTCGCCAGATTTAAGAACGAGACTTCTCCTTGAGCGAGACTCTTTCCATAATGTCAGACACTTATTATAACGATCAGAGCCTGTCATGGCTAAAACAAGCACTTTTAGTGGACGTAAATGACGGTGCCAGCTTGCCCCAATAGCACCATATTGCAACCTGTGAGCAGCTGCCGTCTACAGCGCTCACGCTCAATACTGGACCAATTTCAGAAATGATTGTTCCTATTAGTCAGTTAGACACAAAACATGGGGAAATGGGTTGAAAAATAGAATTTATCCTTGAACTTCATTAGAAATCCTTCAAATGAACCAATCTGAGAAGGAAAACCCACTCTTTGGTAGAACTTAGGGGTCACAAGTAGAAACTGCTTTAGAGCTATGAGTATTTTCATTATTGATTATTCTACTGATTATTCTTTCCTTTAATTGATTAATTGTTTGGTCTAAAAAATGTCAGAAACAAACAGTCAAACAGTCCCCAAAGCCCAAAGATATTCAGTTTATTATAGACCTTTTCATTGCTATAATGTTGCCAGGGCAACAGCTTTGGTCCAAGTTTACTTCCTGTCAGCTATTCCATTAACAAACATTGCAACAGGAAATACAACGGGGTCCATTTGGAATCTTTTATGTTGTCACGTTTGAAAAGGTCTATAGAGCTGAAACAATTAGTTGATTAATCGATTAGTCGATCAACAGAAAATAAATCTATGTTGATCATCTTTACAGTCATTACAGTTGTCTGGCAAAAATGGAAAATATTCTCTGAAACGGAGCATTTTCTGTGTATCTAATATTTGGACTGTAGTCACCTTGGGCTCTCAGATCATGGGCAGTTTTTTACTATCTATTTTTTTTTTTAATATATATATATATATTTCATAGACCAAATCAATTCATCAAAAAAGTAATTACAGAGTAATCAATAATTAAAATAATTGTTACTTGCAGCCCTAGTTTGTTGTTACTGTAAGAAAAAAGAAAAGCAGCAAATCATTACAATAGAGAGGCTAGAAACGGGTAATGTTTGGCATCACCAAACATTTGGCAGATTTTCAGGTGCTGTTATGATGCTATTCAAATGATTAATATATCATGAAAATGGTTGCCAATTCATTTTTTGGTTGTTCGGCTAATCCATTTATCGACTAATAGCTTCAGCTGCTTCATTTCAAAGGGTCAGAAGCCAAAAGGGTTGTGAACCACGGCTTTATACATGAAGAAAATATCTGATTTTCATTCTCTCTCTCTCCCTCTAGACCGCAGTGCCACCTTTCACCCCTTCGCCCACCGAGTGCCAGTCCACCAGCCTGGTCTCCAACTCCCCCGTCCTCTCCGGCAGCTACAGCAGCGGCATCTCCTCGCTCAGTCGCTGCAGCGTGTCGGAAGCTTCGGGCACCGATCTGCCCGCGGGCGACCACCCGCCTCACCAGCTGCCCCCTCCCTCCACCTTGCCAAACTCCGTCTCCAGCAGCTCGGACGAGCCGATCCGCAGAGAGAACAAGACGCCTCCCCCCTACAGCGTGTACGAGAGGAACAACCCCCGGCGGCCCGTGCCGCTGCCCCACAGCCTCTCCATCCCCCCACAGACGGACCCCCCGGCCCTGCCGCCCAAGCCTCACCAGCTCCGCACAGGCAGCATGAAGCTGGACGGAACCTCCGACCCTCGAGTCCCCAGACCGAGGCCTCTGCCCAGGAAAGTGTCCCAGCTATAGGTGCTGGTTCGGGTCCAGGTCTGGAGAAGAAACACACTGGCGTATTTTGCACTTTTCTACTGGGCACTCACTTGTTTTATGTGATCTTCAGTTTGGCATTCCTGACCTACACTCCAATAAAAGACACGGGCCTATAGATTAACAGGCAGTCAAAAAAAACAAAACTGAAGAAACTGTCAAATAATGGAAGTTTCTTTTTGTATTTACTAGAGGGCATTGCATTGACTTTGACTTGGTCATTCCGCACTTTTAGCTCTAGTATGTATAATAGGTCACCACGGTCAGTCGCAACATATGTTTACCAGAACACTCTAGAAAAACACAGTTTTGATAGATGTAATAATCTCAAATATATGTATATTGGTATATATGAGAATTGTTTTTGCCTTAAGTATTGGAAACAGAGTCTTTTATCCGTGAGTCTTGCACGTTTTTTTTTTTAAAACGACTCCGTACATTTGTATACTATATGGCTAAAAAGGTGCTAGAGGCCTCGAGTATGCATTTCAGTGAAGTGTAGTAGAAACGGGTGTGTTCCCATAGTCATATCCACACAAAGCAATGGTGCAAAAATAGTTGAACATGCCAACAAAAGTGTATTACCATTAAATGAAAAGAATGCTGTCGAAAATGACATTTTTATGCAGTGATATAAAAGAAAATGGTAACAAACTTTGGCACAGTAATGACAGCAATTTTGAGGCTTATTTAACTCCACATGGTTCTATGTAAATCAGAAAACTAGAGAGGTTTTTAGTGGGAAGTTTTCATGTTAACAAACCACTCTACTGCCCTCTTCTCTCTCTAGAATCTTAAAATCAGCCTCTTACCAAAAATTGCCCCCCATTAACAATGAAACCATGAGCCTGGACCAAACACACGGGTAAACGCTGGTGCAATTGCATGCTTACTGTAGAAGCTGGACTTTGCCTTTGACCATTGCTATTTATGTGAACACACCCCATCCCTCCTGCATGATGTACATGACAACAGATGTTTAGGGTTACCAAGTATTGTGCCAAAGGAAAATGTACAATGTGCTGAAAAGAAACTGGAATCAAGACACTCGGAAATGCTCAACTGAAAAAGACATTTTTATTAAAGAATATTTAAAGTGATTTCACCCCGAAAATCCTAATTAAACTGTAATCTATCGATCAAGACAAGCACAAACAAGACTTTATCACCTGTATTATGACCAGTACTGTTATTATGAACTCTCTATTTGACAAAGCAGTAATTGGAACAGAATTTCACTGTCAGCAGCGACCTTAAAACACCCGAGGACTGACACTCTATTGAAGAAATATTTACAAACTAATCATTGTCAAATATTTGTACAGTTGAGATTTACTTTGTGTTTGATTAAAAAGATGGACGTGCGTTGACTGCACTATAAATAGTTGCTCAGTTCAACCGCGTTGCATTGCTGCAGTGAAGTAAGTGTTCTGTGGCAGGCACATTTCACATTGTTTTGTAAAATAGAGGCATAAAATATTCATCAATCTTAAATCCCGTGCACCATTTTTTGTTTTGGGGGAGGGGGGGGCTAGCTTTAGTATTGTTTGTATGTTTCATTTTTGTATGGTTAATTTACTTTTTGATTTGTTGTGAATTTTTGAGATTAAATATTCACATTAATCAGTACTTGAGAACCTGTAAATTATATGATGAGATTAATGTAAGTATGCCAAATATAAAATTTGTGTATTACAATTAATGTAAATATTGTGTTTTTAACAAAATGTAGCTATAACAATTTACAGCTTTGAATGTAATGTTGAAGCAGCAAATTATTATTATAAATGTTCAAACTTTTATGGTTTTGTGAGTGTAGAAAAACTAAGGTCATGCATAATGACACCTAACACATTTACAAGTTCAATAAACTGCCCTATGTAATACAAACGGACTGATTGGCAGATTTCTACGTTATGAGACCTTGGAGATTTATGGCTTAGAATTTGTCTTCTTTTGTGGTGGTATTGAGGTTTCACATACACAAACACTCTCCCAGCGCTTCCGCCATTTTGGACAGAAAACACTTATTATATTTACAATATTTTATTGTTCAACACAGGTCATTTCGGTAGAATATGACAATAGAATATAAAAATAATTTTGTTTTACTTTTGTACGGCACTTACGGTGCGGTAGTATGGTGTACAGTTGTGTACAAATTGGCAGAAGTGTAGCCTTGCCGCTGGGCGCTGACGTTGCAATGGAACGAACAATTGACTTTCACTTCTTGGCGACATATGTTCTTTGCTTAAATGACCACACCCTAGCTCACTTCCTACTCTGACAGGAACCAAGGAGGGTTAAAAGAGGAGATGTCACGGGTCATCAACGCATCATATCTTTGGACATTAAAATCTGGTCGCCGAAAAGCACTCACCAAAATTGAACTAATCGCACTGCGCATGTGTTATAATCCATGACCTGTGTCCCAGCCTCTTTAAATAGGCCTTTAACGGACCCAGGAATTGTTTTAGGGAAGAAAGAATTGTCGGTGGGAAACCGTATAAAATGTAAACCATTCAAATCGCCATTTGGAAGCACGATTCGTTTTGTACTTTAACTGTTAAAATGTAGCACTGTATTCAAACTTGCTATGGTAGAATACTGTAGATCTTCTGCTGAGTTTGAAAGGACAATTTTTGGGGATTTCCTTGGGACAAACTAAAAGAGATTGACAATGGATTATACATCCATGAGATTGACCCACTGATCCGGTAAGAAGGGTCATTTGGGGCAGAGCTCCACATGCTGGCAGCAGAGCAAGGTTTGGTGGTACGGAGTACATAGAAATTAATATAATTCTGCATTAATGCTGCTGTTATTTGGCATTATTCTACATTTAAGGTCAGTGACTGATGATGAATAGTTTTTAAATGGTGTTTTAAATGGGCTTGACCCCAGAGGCCTACAGACCTACAGGCTGGCAAGGTCAAGTTCCTCCATTGTTGGTGCCTTCAAATGGGGTTGTGTTTACTGTGTTCACGAGAAGAGACCGTATTAATGCCCCCCTCTTGTGGTATTCACAACCTCGTGGAAGTGGAAAGTTTCCGAAACTTTACGTGTTTGTTGACGTTGTCAAAAATGACGGAGGCCACGGAAGTTCATTTTTCGATGCACAAAAAGGTAATATATTGTAATTTTTTGTCATATATTGTTTTTCTTCGTAATTTTATAATAGGTCTGAGGAAAATGTTGATATTCCCAACGGCCTCATTTTTTCCTCTCTCATTTGGCCTTTGCATTTACTGCATTATGTTACCCACTTGCTAGCTTGCTAAATTGTTAGCCTATGTCGCTTCTAGACACCGACAGTAACGTTAATATTGCCGTTGCTAGGGGTGTTCTCTCACTTGAACGCCAAGCATATTGTGTACAGAACTTTCCATATTGCACATAGGAGCTCAGGATTTGCATTTGAACTAGTGATGTGTCGGTCATGAACGAGCCGGCTCTTTTAAGTGAACGATAAGAGCCGGCTCCCGACCGAGAGCCGGCTCTTATCGTTTTTTTCTTTTTCTTTTTTAATTAATTAAGAATAATAGGATGACCTTCTCCGCGCCACAGGCACTCCATGCACTGACTGTGACTGAATGTTGTTTTAATGACGTCCGTGCAACCAATCAGGTGATGACAGACAAGGATCATCCCATCTAGCAGGGAGGGGCGGGGGTGCGTGGCGCGCTGATGGTCTACAGGTACAGAGCAGGAGGGAGAGGAGGAGGGAAAGAGAGAGAAGAGTGCGGTGTGCGAATAGCAGACAAGATGAGTGACAGTCGGAAACGAAGCAGCATGTAAAAGTATGGTATTCTGGAAATTATAAGGTTTAGTATAATTATATTGAATAATTTAAGTGATATATGTGCACACATACTAATCATAGGTCAAAACGGCGCTAAATTTGGCTGAATTATAGAAGGCAGAAGTGGTAAAACGAAGAGCCGTTTGGGAGCTGAAAGAGCCGGCTCTTTCTTTGTGAGCTGAGCCAAATGATCTGGCTCACTAAAAAGAGCCGAATTCCCATCACTAGCGCTTTTGAACTCACCATGTGCGAGCGCGCGCGACTGAGTGACGTTTCCCTGCTGCAATTTGATTGGTGGTTGAATTGGCTAGCTGCTATCTTGTCAGTAGACAGATTGGAACACACTATGCTAGCGTACTTCTGTACTTACACTTACTATTTTGAGTGCATAAGTGCGTTCACACTGGGAAGTACGGCAGAATGCAGTGCACTCAAAGTACCCGGATGTTGCACTCAGAACGGTCAGATCGTTGAGTGTGGAACGCTGAACACTTTCCACACTTAACTGTCGCCATCTTGGCTATGTAGCGGAAGGGGCGGAGCCACGACCACTATTCAAACAGACGGCGATAACAGATTGTAATAAAACAATACAATACCTAAACATACCGGTGCATCTTTAGCCAACAGGAGGACACATCTCAGGCGTAGGTCACGACGTTGGAAACGTAATTTCCACTCTGCTTTCATTTTTTTCAGAAGATATTTTGGCGGGTAGCGAGCCGCGGTCAAATGTTGCCATCGTCATTTCCGGTCAGAGCGCAGCAGAGTATTCGATTTGAGACGACCCTACCCCGCTGAAATGTACGCACTACTCAAGTGAGCACACAGTGCACTACATTGTGTACTTCTGGAAGTACGTGGATTGGAACACTTTCGTCAGAGAACAGGTATGTGCCTATTCGGTTTATCACCTGTGTTAAACTGGGAAATGTGAAATAGCACATTATATGCTGCCGTTAATTTGTTCAATGTAAAGTTGACATTTTTTCAACTAAAAACGCCACTGAATATGATTGAACCTCACATGCTAACATAAAGTTATCTATTGTTTGGTAATAAACAGTAGGCTATATGGTTTCCAGCCATGCTAACAGCTGAACATTTTGGTCTGTCATTCATTTTTACTGTCCAAAAACGGTACTGTGGTTTAAATGAATGACACTCCCACCAACCCTCAGCTGTAATGTTACTCTGTGTTTAGGCTAAGGTTAAAGAGTCAATTAGCATCACTGTTTCTCACAGAGCAGCTAGCTGACTGTAGTCTTGTTAAAAAAAGGAGCAGAGGTCCATAGCCAGAGTATATAAAGGTACAAATAAAGTGGAAAATATACAACGTAATAGGCCTTTTTCACGGAAGACATTGTGGCTTGTAGCCATAGGAAAAAGCAAGTGTAAATAATGAAATTAATAATGGCTGAGTTCCATTTAGCTGCTTTGAGTTTAGATTCCTGGTATGGTGCATGCTGGCTCACTGTCACTCTCCCTGTAACACTTGAATAGAACAGAGCCATCGGTAATGTTATTAGTAACACCTGTGCTTTTCCTACTATGACAAAATGTCTGAGAGAGAGAGGCCTATTATTGAATTAATATGTTGGCCTTCATATACTGAAAATGTATGACCAATTTACCTCCAAAAATCACTTTACACCATCACCTGCTTGTTATGCGTTGTAATATAGCAATTTGGTCTACAGGGAGTCTGCTTTTGCAATATAACTAATAATAATAAATGTTGAATATTAATAATGTTATGGGATTATTCTTTATCTCATGGACTATATTATTATTATTATTATTATTATTATTATTACTATTATTGTTATTATTATTATATGCTTATATATATATATATATATATATATATATATATATATATAAACAAAAAACCCCGAAGCATTTGAATACTGGTTTTGAGGTTGAATACCATGGCAACGGTCAAAACCCTGAAGCATTCGGGTCAGCCCTAATCAATACACAGAGTTAAAAAATCATGGTTTGCATCTTTGTCATGTCCTTACTTTCAAATGATTTTCGTAAGGATGTAATTGGCTCAGTTGTTAACCTGCTCCTCTTCATAGATTTCACATCCTTTGGCACCACGGCCGATGCGTTAAAGCATGCAGAAATCTCCCTCTGGTACAGACGTGGTTCAGAGGGCTGTAGATGAGTTACTGGTGTTTGATAAAAGAAGACACATTCATACAAGGGAGAAAGTTCCCAGTTCATCACAAAGTATTTAATTACCCCACCGCCACAGTCAGCACAACAGTTGCGAGTCGATGGAGCTGCATTGCTTGACCGAGGGACCTTGAACAACTGTAAATTGTGTCGGCGTGTGTAAATTGTGTGTACTCTCTCGCCTATAAACACACTGTGTGTGTGCGCAGCACAGCGACAAGCACACTTCACCTGTCAGCACCCATCATAATTGTTGGTGGTTGGCTGTAATTTGACAGCAATTATCATGTCAGGAATGAATTCCCGGCTAATCGCAGAGTCTCCTTGCAACAGAGGGCGCGTACTGTAGCGTCAGGAGAGACATGTCTCCGCCATTCAGCGAGCCTGGGAGAATTGTTGTCCGTTATAAACCTCCACAGGCTTGTCAATCTGCCCATTATTGAGAGAAGAACCGCATTCTACTTGTAGTAGTGGTGAACAAAGCCTGTCCTGGTTTGTAAGGAAGCACAGATAGCTTCCCTACAACAAAAGGAGCCGTAGCTGGAAGGCACAGAGCTGTAATAACATGTAAATATTTTGAACCTGCAGAGCTCCCTGCAATTGTAGAGACGTTCAGCACATTTCTGAAAGATGCAACATTCATTACATCCGGCACAAGATTTTAGCAGAACAGTTTAGCCCTATTATAAAAGCACTAAACATCCTCCGTTTATAGCATTCATGGGTGATGATACATAATTATCAGGGGAAAGGCAGTGCTAGGTATTAATTTAAAGTTGCCTGGGGCGAATTTTGGAGAACACACAGCCGCAGAGAAACCCAAGGTGTTTGTCTCGCTCTGCAAATCTCTCCAGGGAGAGGAGAAGCTGGAGCAGCTCTGCAGGGAGCAAAGAACCTCCATCTCAGAGGCACACTGAAGAGAAGTTTCAAAGAGAAACTCGCAAGAATAGATGGCGTGTTTTATCTTTCTGCTCCACTCGTGTATCTGCTCTGTTGTGTTCAGCAGCTTATGGGGGGATTTTCACCTGACAGCTTCAAATACTCCAGGTTGTTTTTAATGGCACGATGAGTGAAGTTTAATTTTTTGACTTGCGCCGTCCTCGGAGGAGGACTATTGCCTCAGCTGAATGATGACGAGTTGACTGCTAGTTTCAAATGCTTTGAATGCTGAAGAGGAGTACAAGACAAAAAGAGATCAGGGGGAATGCAGGCATGTGTGTTTGCACACGTACGTACGTACGTGCGTGTGTGAATGTGTGTTCTTGGAAGAGACATACTGTATTTCTTCCTGCCGATTTGTGCAGTATTTTTCAAAAACCACTGCATGAAGGTGTAGCGCTGGGTTCAACCTTTGTTCTAACAATATAGAGGAAAATGACTTAGTATTCATCCTTTATCACACTTTGTGGCAAATTTAGTTTGACTGCAAAGTAAATATTTTGAAAAAAAGTACTCTATGGTGATAAATAAATAATTAAATTAGACTGACAGCTTTTTATACATCCACAGAGAGAAAACTAGTTTGGTCACATAGTAACAAACAACAAAAGAGACAACAAAGTAAATAAGTAATGTCGTTAAAAGCAAGACCAATAAAGCAGGTTAAACATATAAAATGAAACCTTTTAAAATTAACATGTGTAACAACAAAAACACATAAAACAATATCTTAAATATAATGTCAGAAATACAAGCCATATCTCAGAAAAAAAGTAAATGTCCCATGTAATTTTTAAGTTTCACAGCACAAAGTTCAGAATTCTTTTGTGGAGCATCATCCATAATCAGTCACTTGATCCATGTTTTAAACTGCTAAAAGGGCCAAACAGATAATGGTCATTATTGCCAGCACTGTTTTGGGGTTGCTCTCCAATAAAAACGTGAAAGTAAGCAGAAAGACTTGATAAAAGTCTCAGATGAGCATACCTTTCTTTCAAATGCAGTCATGCATCACCTGTAAATTATACATGTATTCACTTTTAAGACCTACTGGCATCACCAGATTCTTGTTTTTTTGCATTTCTATTAGATTCAATTAATTCTAAACTGGCTCTACTCCATATTATTTGGTGTGGCATACATTGAAACAGCTATTGTAGAATACACAGCAGAATATTCAATATTGTTGACACCAAGTAAAGGCCTACGCTTCAGAGCTGAAAGGTTAGAAGTTACTCAAAAACTGGGATCTCTAAAAGCTAGCACTGTATCCTGTGAATACCTTTGTCCTTTATAATGTAGTAGCATTACGATCATCTTGTATTCAGGGTTAAACCAAGGGAGTTTTTTTGTGTGCAGATGGCAATCTGTACTACTCTACACAGAATCTTATCAGATCATATTTATCACAGTTTGTATATATTGGTGGAACAAACAGATAAACATATATATATATACAGTATATACCGTATGATACTTCCAGACAGTGTCGAAATTGGAAAAAAAGCTAAATTTACTTAAACCCGAAAGCTTGGGAAAGCTTGACATTGAGGGTTAAGTTACGGGATCTTCTGTAAAACACATGAATACTACCTGTGACAGCATTTCACCCTAAATATTTCAAAGTATTTACATTGCTTTGTATGCTAAGCCCATGCCTATTGAGACTCTCTTATCTAGCACTTGAACCACACTACTGCAGTTCTCTCATTATCATATGCCTCTATCCTTTCCAGTGAGTCATCCTCCGAAGGTCAGCAAATGGTGACCCTGTTTACTGAGCTCCCGTGCCCATCAAGGGTTCTCGATCCCGGCTTCCACTCCAGCACCTGGGGTTCAGCAGTCTGCACAGCGGGACCAGAGGCCAGCTGCATCAAGACTTGCATCAGGCCAGCCATGCTAAAAGGTACTCTTTTGCCCTCATCCAACACCTCGCTGTCAACCCCTCTCATTCTCTGTGGGGGTGTATATTAAATTAAATGTTAGGCTCTCTTCATCGGCGCTCTCTTGGGTGATCACCTTAGTTCTGCCTGGCTAGTTCAGGTGTGAAGAGGCCTTTTCTTGTTTCTCCTACACACATGAATAAACATAAGGTCAGGTGAGATTTTGAAGGGTTGTCCCCATAAGGGTTTGCTGTTAAAAAAAACAAAACAGCTCAGGGGTTACATAAGAGCAGGAAGGATGGCACAGTAAGGGCAGTGGAAAGTAAACCTCTCAGTATAAAGTACAGATGAAGCCACCTTGGATTTCCCCTCCCTCCGTGATGGGGCCCCGGCCGATCCGTGCTGGGTCCATGCTGGGTCCTTGGCTGAAAGGAATGGCACCATATGTGGAAACCAGTGGCAATAGTTCATCTAACCACCAGGGAAGGTTGCTCATATTTTACATCTATTGCTGCCATAGATGTACCTGCATCATTACTTGAACATCATTTTATATTATAGCCAGAGTACTATTATACTAGAGTACTGAATTAAACTAAGAAATATCACCGTTTTACTGTGGAAAAAGTTAATAACAAACCCAAGAGATGCTGAGCTACTGACTTTCACACCAACCAAGACATCAAATGTTTGTTTTATGCCAGTATAATCATTTCACTAATTAAAAAAAATATTGGTAATGTTAATCCTAATGCATCCCAAAAGTACTTCATATTGTAAGCTTTGTTTATCTAGTCATCTATTGCTATAACATTGAAGGATATTGACAGTTTAAAAAGCAGACTGGAAATGTGTCAATGAGGATATTTTCATCTGAATCAGCAAAATCAATAACAATTACTGTTCTTCTTGCATCAGCACATCATCATATAACTCTTTGAAAAGTTGGCTCCATAAATTGATGACTAGTGTTGATATTTTAGATGCATTCCACTGTAGCTCTGCCTTGCTGCCCTTATTTATAGAGCTTTATAGACTTTGGTCAAGCTTATCCAATAGCCGCAGCCCGGGGGGAGAGCGGCCTTTTCTCTGGTCATGTAGCACCAATTTCAAAATTACTAGTTTTAACACGCCACTATTTTCTTTAATGCATTAATGCAACTTGCGATTTTTAGGTTGTAACGGGATCGGTCTTAAAGCTAGAGTGAAGATACTGGCATCATATGAAACTAGAAAAAATAAAGAATCAATTGGTACCAACCATGTCATAGTTGCTTGTCACAAAGGAAGTGAAATAACGCTGCAAACTTACGCTAAATTTTGGCGAGGAAAAACTGGTATAGCCATTTTCAAAAGGGTCCTTTGTCCCCTTCACAGACATGCCCACTTGATGATAATCCCATGCAGTTTGTGGTAAGTCGTAGTAATCGCATAATCGCACATTTTTTATCTGTTCAAAATGTACCTTAAAGGGAGATTTGTCAAGTATTTAATACTCTTATCAACATGGGAGTGGTCAAATATGCTGCTTTATGCAAATGTATATATATTTCTTATTGGAAATTAATTAACAACACAAAACAATGACAAATATTGTCCAGAAACCCTCACAGGTACTGCATTTAGCATAAGAAATATGCTCAAATCATAACATGGCAAACTGCAACCCAACAGGCAACAACAGCTGTCAGTGTGTCAGTGTGCTGACTTGACTATGACTTGCCCCAAACTGCATGTGATCATCATCAAGTGGGCATGTCTGTAAAGGGGAGACTCGTGGGTACCCATTGAACCCATTTTCATACACATATCTTGAGGTCAGAGGTCAAGGGACCCTTTTGAAAATGGCCATGACAGTTTTTCTTGCCAAAATTTAGCGCAAGTTTGGAGCGTTATTTAACCTTTTTCGCGACAAGCTACTATGACATGGATTCCTTAGGTTTTCTAGTTTCATATGATGACAGTATCTTCACTCTAGCTTTAAAACTGAGCCTGGTACAACCTCTGGAAGAATGATTGCGTTTATGCATTAAAGAAATTAGTGGTGTTCAAAATAATTGACGTTTAGATGTTATTATCGCTATCATTACTTTGCCAGTGTCATGCTAACTAAACTAACAATTAACATCACACAGCTGGTTTTGCTACAGCATGAGCACACTCCTTGTGTAACAACATAGTTGATGTAAAACAAGCAGACAATACAAATTCCTATTTTGATCCATAAGCAGATAATTTATCACATATCATCCGAGAAGCACTTAAAAGGACGGACAGGTCCATTATTTAATTTTAATTTTTTATTTTTTATATCATTCTGTAGCTTCCCAGTGGTGTTCCTTCTGCATTCAAATCTGAACATTCACATTTTGGTCCAAGTACGTATGTTTTAGTGTCAAAATGCTATTTTCCCCAAGCCTTTCTAAAAACGTTCCCACGTGACCTGACGTATGTTTCTGCATGATGACGTTGCTACATATACAGTGTATATATACATCCTGATGGTCTGTGTGTTGCATGCAGTAACTTAGATGGCGGTCGGCATGCTCACAATTTGGAGAAGCAGACAGGAGAACCAGCACGGGAGCTAAGCAATGTACTACTGTGTGGATTGCTGTGTGGACTGCTGTGTGGACGCCACACTGTTTAAAATAGATATTTCAGTGGGAATGAAAGAGTTTTTGTAAGTTCTCTTTTTGGCCAGAGGTGCTCTGAAGCGGCTGCCTGATGGGAATAGCTGGAAGGATTGGTGAAGGGTGTGTGTGAAGGGTTCTCAGTGATGAAGTTTGCCTTTCTTTTGGTTGCATGATTGATAATTCATGGGAGTTTTCTCTTGCTTTTCTCTATATTGGTTTATTCTGTCAATTGTCAATCAAAGCAGCAGTAGGCAAGATTGGAGCAAATATGATTTAAAAAAAGTTATTTTTATAAAACGGTCACTATGTCCTGATAGTAGTGCATGAGACAGGTAATCTGGAAAAAATCATGTGCCTCTGTGTCCTCCGGTGCTCCTAATGGCATCTGCAAGATTTCACAGACCAGAAGAAAACAACCAATCAGAGCCGAGCTGGAGCCTTGCCGTCTCTGAGCAGCTGTTAATCACTCGCAAATTCTGATCAAACAGTCAAACTAGGCAGCGATGATCAAATATGAATCAACATTCTGATACTGTAATGCCTATTTCTCGCCTCAAATGTTTTCAGAAACATCTTGTAGTGTACTGTTTAGCTGTAAAATGAGAAAGTTTGCTCCGGATGGTGGGCGGTGCTTTGTATTTCATTAACATGGTGGCCGGGTCACAAACTTTCTCAAGTTCGTGAGTGATCGACAGCTGCCTCTGTTGAATGAGCAGCCAGTAGGAACCCTCTCTCTCTGAAATGACCTGTGATTGGCCAAAGTCACCCGAAAACAGAGCCATGAGGAGGTGCAGAAGTCTAGTCTTCTCTCAGAACACTTGAATTACAATATGCTGAAAGGTTATTGTGGAATTTTTGCGCAATGATGCCAAAAATATTCTGCCTACCTCTGCTTTAAATGGAGAGGTATGTATACAGCGGCATATTGAACAAGTTTTGTCATGGGATTGTCTCTGTTTAACAACTTGTTTCTAGTTTGTCCAGCACCTAATACAATTATACATAATAGATACACAGTAAAGGCCTGGTCACACAAAGACTTTGAACACAATCGAACTTTTAATCAAACCTAAACATTTTAATTGTGAATGGGAATTATGTCATTACTAGATAAACTGGTGAATGTCCATATTTGGAAATGAAGAGAATATTTTCCACCCCAAAGAGAAACAAACCATTGAAAGGGAATCCTTTGGGGAATAACTGCCTGGCGAATGGTGAAATCCATCCGTATTTGAGCCAGAGAACAGCGAAGAGGAGCTGTGGGAGAAAAACTGAAAAATGTAGATGAGCAGCATTCGGGCAGACTAGAGAAAGCACCAGCAACACAAGGGAATACAAAATATTTTGGAAGTTGCATGAAGGTGCAGAAAAAAAGGGCTGAGTGGAATCACAGTCTATAGGGGTCAAATTTCAGCAAGCCGCAGTGTACATTTTATCGGAACCGTTAAAACCATCTGTAGATGGTGAAGAAAAGCTTCCTCTCTGCCAATAGTGTGTTTTTTTTTTTTAACATATGTTGATTTTATAACTACAAGTAACTTTATTATTTATATGCACTGGCATCCAACAATTATGTTTGTGGCATATACAGACCCTTAAATCAGAGATTGGCATGAGAGCTAACCACAGCTGGAAAGCTAGCAGCAGCTGCTTGTATCTCCCTCGGATTTACAAACTGGTTATGACTTCTCCGCAGAGTTCAACAAAAGCAGCTAACTGGCTGCCAAAAGAACAGAAGAAACACTTTTGTTTCTCTGCCTTTCTGCAAACTTTTCATTTCGTTGCTTGTTTTCTACTGCCCTCAAATTGTAAATGCTGTTTTCAAAAGAAAACGCTATCAGAATTTAGCGCCCTGGTATATGTGATGAACGGGAAAGGGGGCTGGCGGCGGGGGGTAAGCCACGAGAAGGATAATGCACTGCTTCAGCACGCATGGTTTGATTCCTGCAGGAGAATGACTTTACTGGGCTATTACCGCTTCAGCTAGACAGCACTGAATTGTTCTTTTGTTCTGGCAGTGAAGCTCTGAGGGGGTTTCTCACAATGAATTCCTATTGATTTTTCTGGTCATGTCATCAAATTGTATGTGGCTTGAATCGTGACTACTGTTTTCTCATCTGCTCCCTGAGGTTCCTCTCCTCTATTAACTTTTTTATCCTATTTGGATGGGGCAAAACTAAACAAAAGACAGGGAGAATGAAAGCCGGGATGAAAACTGGAAAATAGAAGTAAACACAATGAGCAGACCTGCCGTGCAAGTCACTTGTTAAATAAAGTTCCAGGACATTTCATGAATGTTAATCCTCAACCATTTTTTTGTTTTCGTTGTTGTAAACATTGGACTACAAAACATTTAACAGTGGGAGTGTTGATGTAGGCGGTTAGGAGATGCAGTTGTACTGTACTTATGGGATGTGGCTTACTTGATGTTAAAGCGAGACTATGTAAATTTGAAAGAAGAAGTAACACAATCTTCCTCCTACAAATGATAAATAGAAATTCAAAAGAAATAAAACAAACTGCTGCTCAATTTAGTTTAGTAGTTTAGCCATTACAGTCTTGTGTAACATGTAGCTTACGGTTGATAATGTTGGCTAATATTAGCAAACTGCAAATTTAATGTTATGAAACTATATACAGATATTGCTATGTAACTGACATTAATGTCAATTTCCTGACTTCACGGCTCTTCTCTGTCCTGGTCCATGCATGTCATAGATAAACCTCAATCACTTTATTATAAAAATAGAAGGCAATGCAAGTTTATTGTATAGCACAAAGAAATACAAGGCAGTATAAAAAGACACGGACTGTATGGATGTGGTCTAAAAACATATTCATTTAATTAAGTGGGAGATAAAAATAAGCTGCAATGTAATAAAACTGTCAAAACAGAAGAATAATTGCAATAACAGCGCAGTGAGAAATTGTAATGTAATAAAATGCAGTGGCAGAAAAGGTATAAATCTTGATTTTAAGTAGACCTGTCCCAGATGACCTGAGAGGTCTTCATAGTTTGTCACATAGCAGCCAATCAGAAATGCATTTTGGCCCTTAACCATTCAGTGCTTCATGAATGTATAATAATATTTTAAAATCCGTTCAACGACTCACAGGAAACCAGTGCAGAGATCTGAAAACTGAAGTGATGTGCTCTACTTTCTTGGTTTTCGTGACTAGAAGCGTTAAGCATCGACTGAAGCTGTCTTGTCAGCTTTTTAAAGAGACATGTAAAGACATATTACAGTAATCGGTCTGCTTAGACATGTTTTTCTAGGTCATGCTGAGACATCTGTAGTTCTTACTATATGTTTAATGTGATATTACACTAGTCTGACTTTGTAATTACCTGACAAAACAAGGAATACAGTAAACACGGTTCCTCATGAGGAGAAAATATTTGTTCCTTTGTTAGTTGTTATCAAATGATATGTTTAAATCAGGGAAATTAGGGGAAATTCAATGTGCCAATATCTTGCAATTGCACCATTACAGCACAAGTTACATAGACAACTTTTAGGTGATTTAAAGATAACCCACAGCTGGTCGTTTGACTCGTGTCAAAACACCATTATTTTCAACTTGAGACCAGACATTGGTGGCCAAGTCAGGATACACCAAAGTCCTATTTCCCAGCTTCGATCCCTGTCAACTCTCCAGAAAAGCAGAAATTTTATCACATTTACTGCCCGGATCCTGGCACGGCTGCTCCCTCTTTCTGCATGGCGTGTTAGGTATATGTGCTATGCATCAACTGACGAGATGCTACACAACGTGGTCGGTGTGTGTCTTACTTCACAGAACAGTACGCCGGCTCTCCCTATTATCATAACAAAAAAAATCATAAATCTATGTTGTAGCACTCTTTTTTAAAAAGTTCTAGCTACTTCAACTAGCATCTGTAGGCACTGCATGCTTTGGTAAGGCCTTCCGCTATGCTATAACATGCACACCAGGCATCTTCTCTCTAACTCACTCTCAGTGTGATGCTGCGGCCATCTGTTAATGTGCTGCAGTCTTAATTATGCTCTCATCACACTAAGTCAATCAGAGATGAGCCTGAGCCAACTGTAACACACCTAGCAGGGGCTTTACCGATCAATACTATCCTCGCGGGGCTACTGGAGCTCTCACCAGCTCTGGCCCTCTCAGTCACTTGGTCTTAGCACACTGGTCGTGAATTGTGCCTTGTTTTGGTAGAGGTTTTTGTTGTACGTGTTGTATCTGAAAGCTAAATATGTTAACAGATAACCTGAAAAACATCATGTGCCTCTGTGTCCTCCGGTGCTCCTAACGCCATCTGCAAGATTTCACATACCGGAGGAAAAAAAGCAGTAAGAGCTGATCTAAGGTCTGCTGTCCAGCTGCCGTCTATGAGAGCTGGCTGTCAATCACTCGCAAACTGTGACCAAACAGTCAAACTAGGCAGCGCTGATCAAATATTAATCAATATTATGTTATGTTAATGCCTATTTCTCTCCTCAAATGTTTTCAGAATCATCTTGTAGTACATGGTTTAGCTGTAAAATGAGAGAGTTTGTGATGCTGCCGCCATTGTGAAATCTGGTGAAGGAACGCCAAGTTCTGGTCACATGACCGGAGCACAGCCAATAGGAACGCTCTCTCAATGAAATTACCTGTGATTGGTCAAAGTCTCCAGTTACGGGCTAGATTTTCTAAAGCCTGAAAACAGAGCCATGAGGAGGAGCAGAAGTCTAGTTATCTCTCAGAACACTTGAATTACAATATGCTGAAAGGTTATTATGGAATTTTTGCCCAATGATGCCAACAAATATACTGCCTACTGCAGCATTAACTTGTCTCATAGTCAGTGATCCAGCGCCGACTGCTCCACTGTGCCATGTTGCTTCAATGCATATGGAATGGTGGGTGTATATTAGTAAAACGCTGTGTCTGTCTGATGTGCTGTCACAAGATCATTTTTGTGTGTTGAGGTTTTTTGGAGAGCTTGGTAAAGAGATGTATTACATCAGTTGGCCTTCTTGTATGGTTTTGCATAGTTACGTGTAACATTTTCAAGCAGTGTAGCAAGTGAAGCCAACGCTAACAAACAAAAAGTGCATTTGAAAATAATGAGCTGCGTGGGTTGTCAGAGTGCCAGCAATGTAAGCTACTTTTAACTTGAAATTGAACACAGATTAACATAAGGTTATATTTTAGTTCAACATTAAGGTCCATCAGTGTACGGACAAAACAATCTGCATTTCCCTGAACATACAGCTGGTTCTTATAAATGTAATTTCTCTCACCGTTTGTAACTGTAGCCTTCATAGCCAACTCACCTATATTTTATGGATGGATGCTATCCAAACAATGAAGAGGTTTTTAGAGAAAGGAAAACATCACACCCAACACAGCTATACAGCACTGTGCTACCTAGAGGTTCTGTTACCACGTCAGTGTAAACATGCAGGGTGTTATTGGCCAACTGCATCAAATAACCTTGTCATTGAGAAGTCATTTGTTAAAGCAGCAGTGGTTAGAAATGGAGCAAATGTGATTAAAAAAAGTTATTTTTATGAAACGGTCACCATATCCTGACCGTAGTACATGAGACAGGTAATCTGAAAAAAATCATGTGCCTCGGTGTCCTCCGGTGCTCCCAACGACCAGTCAGAGCTCATCTGGAGTCTGCCGTCCAGCTGCCGGCTATGAGAGCTGGCTGTCAATCACTCTCGAACTCCGACCAAACGGTCAAACTAGGCAGCGCTGATCAAATATGAATCAATATTCTGTTACTGTAATGCCTATTTCTTGCCTCAAATGTTTTCAGAAACATCTTGTAGTGCACGGTTCAGCTGTAAAATGAGAAAGTTTGTGACCCGGCAGCCATGAGGAAATACCAAGCACCGCTCACCAACTGGAGCACAGCCATTAGGAACGCTCTCTCTCTGAAATTACCTGTGATTGGTCAAATTCTTCCGTCACGGGCTAGACTTTTTAAAGCCTGAAAACAGAGCCATGAGGAGGTGCAGAAGTCTAGTTATCTCTCAGAACACTTGAATTACAGTATGCTGAAAGGTTATTATGGAATTTTTGCCCAATGATGCCGAAAGAATTGTTGCCTACTGAAGCTTTAAAGCACTACTGGTCGTTTTCTACCCAAAATGATTTGAATACATGGGAAGCTGTTCATTTACCTGCTGATAAATTTAATGATCTTTCTAAAAAATCCCACCGTTTGCAGTTCCGCTGTGCACCGTTTCACTCAACCATTGACATTCAGCCGACCTCATTCCATATCATCTCCTTGGTTCAAAAGTTCATGTGAAGAGGTGCCTGTGCACCAAGCATTAGTTGTCTGCCCAGTCTGCTCTCTCTCCCTCAGCGGGCTATCAGGGCTCCATTGGAGGCTTGGCTCTAATCTGCCGGCTCGGGGGTGTGTTTCCTGCGTCGGGGCTGTGGCCCAATCCATCTGTCTTCATCAGTGAGCCGGGGTGGCTGTGGGCTTGGGCCAGCAGGACCCCGCTAAGCACCAGCTGCTAGCTGCCTTTTACACTGATTCCCACCAAGTGGGACATATTTACAGTACAGCAATCTGCCCGGTAAGATTGGAGGACCGCTCAGCTTTAGCGCCTGAATTTTTCCTTTTTCTCTAGAGGTTTCGTTCTGTCTGTTAAAGTTTACCCCCTTAGACTCTCAACACCATCCACAGCCTGTGCTTTATGTGTCTATTTATCAATCTCTGTGTCATTCTGTCTGCCTATGTGACTCCGCATCTCAGGGTATTTCAGGTTATAGAGGTTCACATGAGTACATAAAGGGTGTGCACATCAGTTTGTTGTTGGTCCTTGACACGAGAAAAGGCTTCTGACAGTTTACAATGGATGGACCATATAGTTGTGGGTTTAATGATGCTATTTATTTACAGAGACTGCCAAAGATTTCTTTCAAAGTCTCTTTCTGTTCTGCTTGGCTCCACTCACACATGAAGCCAAACAGAAAGTTCAGGACAATCTATAGATATAAAATAATTGTATTTTCAGTTGTCATCCCAACCATTATCGCTGTTGCCATGGCTTCAGTGTATGATGGAGAGGCTTGTACACTTCTTTTTTCCCCATCCTCTGTCTGCCTATGGCGTACTTTACTTATTGTCCATCCACTCATCCATCCATCTGTCCATGTTCTAGATCACACTTTCCCTATAATCATGTGAACCCGTCATAACAGCTTCTGCATATCCCTCTCTGGCTAAAAGGAGAGGTTTTGTTGACAGCACGTCAGAATGGAAAAGAAAGAGACAATCTATAAACTCACCAGTTCAATAAACACAGTGCTTGAGTGCAACTATTTGCTCAAAGAGATGATGCAAAGTAGTACCTACTACTACTTCCTGTGCTCAGTCAGTAAAAGAGGCAGGTGACCCTGCAGAGTGGGTCACAGTGACTGGATTGATTTGGAGGGGCTGCTACTTAGCATGGCAAGACACTAAGCTAATTACCTCCCTTATAAACACCAGCCTGGCCTTTAGCTCCTATTGAATAAGGCCATAGGCTCTGAACGATGAGACTGGGCTGCGGAGGCCCTGAGGCCGGGGCTCCTTCCTATGGAAATCAATTTTGGTCTAAATGGCAATGAGATTAGCGCAGTACTGATCTGATGCTTTGATTTTCTTTTCCTCCTCCCCACAAGCTCCCCTTTCTATGTCAGCTGCCCTCGAGTATTGTCTTGTGAGCAAATGTAGATTAAGTAGTGTGTCTTCATCGGAAAGGAGAAGTAGGAAAAATGCCACTCTAGCAAATCATGTTCTTTTTCTTCTCAGCGATGCTAGCGGCATGGCTCTCTCGGCCGATTGGACCACCACTTTAATCCAGACTGAAGTATCTTGAAAGAAAATTGGATGGATTGCTATGAAATTGGGTACAGATGTTCATGTTCCCCTCCAGATGAATTGTAATAGGTTGGGATCCACCTGATGGTTGGAAATTAATTTCAATTTGTTCAAAACTTTGGTTTATGACCAAATACCTACCCATCCGGCTTAGTTGTACTGTGTGTTTAGTGCATAGACCCTTTATAAGAGGTGGACATAGTCACTGTGACGCCACCCATTGGTTTGTGGACTGCAGTTTTGAATCATCAAGTTCGGCATTTTGTTTTTTTGCAACTAGATGCGACACAAGAGGGTGGAATCAAGTACAACTGAACGCTGAATAAAACTTTTTAGGCGACCAGATAGGTTATAATTAACCTTCCTGAACTGGAAACACACTATGAAAGGGTTAAAGTTGTAAGACAATAACACGAACAACTCCCAGACCGGACAACGCCGTGGTGGCGACCTGTCAATCACAAGGTAGCCACGCCCTAAATCATCCCCTGCTTTATGGTCTACTTTACTCATTACATTACATTACATTGGACCATAATTTCCTAAATGAACATCATGCTGTATTGAAGAAGCCTTGAAACTAGCGACTGAGACCATAAACTCATGTTTACAATGTTTACTGAGGTAATAAATCAAGTGATAAGTAGGCTCATTTTCTTACACTACTACTTCTATACAATCAGACTTCTTTTTGCAACCAGAGGAGTCGCCCCTGCTGGCTATTAGAAAGAATGCAAGTTGAAGGCACTTCGCAGTGGCTTCACTTTTCAGACCCCGGAGTTGCTCACTGGTTTAGAGCTAATTAGCAAATGTAAGCATCTTGACACGCAACAGTAAACTAAGGTGATCAATGGTAAACATTATACAGTATCTGCTACAGCATGTTAGCATTGTCATTATGAGCATAGCATTGGTGACATTAAAGATTGTCCATAGCATGTTTACCTTCATACAATACATACATGTGCATGACAGCAATAATATTCATTTTTATTGCTACAGTAAAATAATCTTTACTGAGAAATACTGTATACCACAGCGTTACCACACAAGTGATATACTACTGTGCACTTAGCTGACACAGATGGAGATTGTATGTCCTCTGTGGTTACAGCACATCATCTCCATACCTCTCCTGGAGCGTGTGCGGTTGATGCTCCAGGAAAATAATGAAATATACCTGCTGGCATTCTTTCATGTGTCTGGTCTGCTCTTGATGTTTTCAACAGCGAGGGATGAGAGTAATGCACTCGAGCGTTGTCAGTCACGCTACAATAAACCACGATGCGTGACAACAGAAGAGGTCCAATTCATACTGATAGTACAATGACATCTCTTTGGCAGGCCAATAAAAGAAAATGTCCTGCCCACCATCTTGAGTACTGCTATAGTGAAGCATCATGATGGGCTGGGTTGACTGGGAGCCCAGGCATGTGTATGTGGTACAGTATGATGTTATTGCACAGCATTTTCATAGTGATTTGTGTGTGTATGTGCGTCTCTGACAAATGGAAGTATGAGTGTACATTTGTGCTCTTGTGTGTGTGAGCTGCCAGTATTGGCAGGCTTATATAGCGCGGAGGAGGTGCCACTTTACGGTGCCCATGAGGCACTTATAGTATTTGTAGCTAACTCTCTATTTATGTTTCGTGCACATCAACTAAACTCTAGTGCAAGTGACAAGTCTTGTAAATATATGCACAGCCATGATATATTGTGACTGCTGTAGACATGTTTAATAGGGCCCTTTTTGTGCGCATGTGTCGATACAGATTTGGGTGTGAATCAAAGAGAAATCGCAGAGGGAATCGCAGCCTCTCTGCAACCATCTGAGCAGGTTGTGCAATATGTACGGCAGGAGAGAGGTGGCGTCAAGTGGGAATAGTCGGCTCTCTGCCTGGAAGAGAACAAAAGACAGGTTCTACCTCAGGTCTCATTCTAACACATGAGATATGAGATGGCGTCTCTTCCGCCCACCTTCGTTTCTCTGGGGTCGTGGTACAGTGACAGTGAGCAACAGAGGCTAATTGTGTTGGATCTAGCCAGACTGAATTTGCATCGGCCTCCTTTTCTCTGCCTTTTTTGGCATAGCTGTCTTATTTTTTTAGTTTGTCGAGGGCTATTGCATGCAATCGGAGTTGGATCAGGCACTGCAGAGGCTTTTTTCTCGTTATTGGACCCACTCTAGTCATCACTTGATTGAAGTCTGCTTTTTTTGCGCCTTACCTATGTTGAAACACAGCCGAAACACTGCCTTCCTGCAGCATGTTACTCCGTTTTTCATCATTTTCTCATAATCTCCCTCTTTTTTTCTCTCTCTCTCTCTCTCTCTCTCTGAGGGATTATCCCTGAACCTTAGCTCGTGTTCCATCCTAACTGTGTCAAACTCTTAAGATATGCAGTAAACAACGCCGGCATCGCAAAGCAGAGCAGAATAGAGACTGTGCCATATGTGCGGTGCTCGGGACAACATGCATGTTTCTCTACGGAGGGGCTAACCTTTAAAATGTTAATTGTTGTGCTCCTTGTTTAATCATGGGAGAGAACCTACCTCCTAAATATAGCTGTACTTCCTGTCCGTGCTCACTCAAACAGAACAAGGCGGATTTCCGTTGCATAGGGATGACATTAAAGACCACTTCCCACAGGACTCTAACATCAATATTCTATTCCCATTTTCAAGGCAATGTTGAGCTAAAAGCTGTCCTGGAAGTGTTGTGTGGATAGCATGAGAAAGCAAACATGGAGTGAATCAAGCAACATATAAAACAGAGCATAAAAGCCTCTTGTATGCTTTTGTCGCCCTCTTTTCCCATGTTTTTCTTCCGGATCTTTGTATTTCTACACCTCCACCTCTCAATCCCTGCTTTCATCATGCCCCCCCCCCCCTCCAACCCTTTCTCTCTCCATCTCCCCTCCAGCAGATGATTTATTATGCCCGTTCAGTGAAGGCATCATAGTGCCGCTGAAAGCAGCATGCCGTTTGCAGGGCACCAGCGGCGCCTTTGTCTGCAAGGCACGCTGCTACCAGCAGGCCTTTGGATGCTTGTTGCCATTTCCACTCTCGAATTTGATTGCTGCAGAGAAATGAAAGACATATCATACCACATCCCACGTGGGGTGCAGAAATGAATATTTCCCTTTATTTATTCACTGTCTGCCTCATTTCCCTTTTTTAACGACTGATTATCTCCAATCTAGAGGTAATATCAGACGGAATTTGCGCTTGTGTCCGGATAATGCTGCAAGCGGTTGTCATCAATGATGTTGATTTCACAGTATGTAAGATTTCACTAGACTCTTGAGATATTTCTTAAGACTACAGTTACCAGTGTGCGACACTGTGTGATAAAGTGTGATACTTGTTTTTTAAAAATGAGAAAGAAATAACCGTGCTTGATGTTCGGATTTTACAGTGCGTTGCCTCGGCCTTGGAACGTAATCATTTAGTATGGTGTGTTCATCAAAAGGGCCTGATTGCTTTGAATGTACCGTCCTGTAATGCTCCCCATTCATAAGCCTCTCTTTGTTGGCAAAGGGCCAGATAAACAATATTCTTCACAGTAAAGTCTAAGTACATTCACTGCACAAAAGCAGTCATCAGTTTGCTTCTGTCCACAATTGAGTCTTAAATGCCTTACTACAAGCTCTCAGTGCATTAAAATTGTTAACCTATTTCAAATAGATAACAAGTTTTAAGAATTTTCTGGAATTGAGTGTATGCATCTCGAAACAAGAATAAGGCAGGATGCTGCTCTAGAATAAGGAAACTAGGGTTGACCCGAATGCTTCGAAGCTTCGACCGTTGCCATGGTATTCGACCCCCAAATCACTATTCAAATGCTTCGTTTAAAATTTTTTTTTATATATATATATATATATATATATATATATATATATATATATATATATATATAAAAGGTTTTTGTTGAGTGTTATGTAATGGGAGGTGAACTTCACTCTCCTGCATGAAGGTCAGATGTAATGCTACATCCACGACGCCGACCTCCACACCCTTACAGTACATACTGTCTGGCTAAATAAAGCATGCACTATACATTCTGCTCTGGATATAAATCGTGAGCCGTGGAATGGTCGGTCCTGCCTATAGGACACTGGGCTGCGAAAGAAGTATCTCAGTTTCACTTATTTTAAGAAAATAAGGCTTTAAAGCTGCTCTAATCAATATTTTTTAATAAACAATGGCATTCTTTCTCATTCAGGTGGAGAACACGGCCGTGTCAGAACATTCACAGTTATACATCATCAAAGTAAATTGGAACCCAGAGGAGCAACACAATTAAATGGAATAGCTGATCTGGAGATGTGTTGTTTTCTTGGCTCAGAAGGGTACAGAGGAGCTAGAGCACACTGACCCCATCAGAGAAACGGCTTGTTTGCTCTAATTAGAAACACTGAGGGCACAGAGTCAACTGCAGAAATTAAAGTGAAAACCTTCACCTATGTTTATCACTACGTCTCAGTTTTGAAAATACATTAATTTCTAATTTATGAGAAAAAAAACCAACTTGCCTAATGTAAGCCTGTGTGTTATTTGGTAGGAGCTAATCCTCCTGGACTTCTCATTGGTTTTTAGTGATGGGTGACCAATTAATGTAGTTTGTGGCTTTGGGCAAACATGCTGTCAATGCCGCTGTTTGTTGTGGAGCTCGTTACCTTCACTGTAATAAGTTAACCCTGCAAGAATTGCTTGACCTCTATGAAATACATTCATTAACATCAACAACAACATTCATGCGGTAAAACACTGAAACTCTTGCTTGCGGTGAAGATCGATGATGCAGATACAATAGAATCAACTTTGAAAAGTGCAAACAGCTCTATAAACGATGTGGCCCTGTAATGCATGCAGGAAATTAGTTGAGTTATACACCCCTCACAGTATTATCTGTATTGTGTGGTACGTTGATGTATATTCATGATCCGTGCGATTTCTCCGTTTGTATGTGTTAGGTTGAATTCACACAGCCCGTCTTCCCCCTACAGGTGTTGTTTATCTTTGGGGAGCTGGAAACGTGGCTGTTAATTAACTCGCTGTCGATCCCACACTTGTAGCTCTCTGTCAACACTTCCTTTGCAGGAATAATCTAAATGGTCTGGGAAGTCGCAAGTTCACACTTCTGTGTGCATGTGTGACCCGTATGAGTGTGTGTGTGTGTGTGTGTTTGTGTGTGAAACACACTATGTCTACATTAGGCCGTCTAAATTTTAAAACACTGTTTTAGTGTGAAAACGATTTGTGTCCACATGGTGTTTATAGAGGCCTCTGTCCACAGTGAAATAACTAATGAAAGGAGGCGGGGTTTAGGTGGAGCGGTTTACTTTCTCTGGAAACAAATCACCTGGTTCCCTATGGCACATTCAAGAACAACACATGGCATTGGCCTTCACATTGTGCACGAGTTTATTGGCTTAACATTTTTCACACACAAGTCCAAGATTGCATAAGTGCAAGATAATCTGCAATCTGGTATCACTTGATTTAAGACCGTTACACACTACGCCCGTGCGAGTAGTTCAGAATATATTTTTTCAATCAATGTATTTTTTTCAAACTGTCGTTTTTGTCATGACTGCTTACAAACAGAAAGCGAATATTATGCGGCAAAAAAACAACGTAATTTTTTTTTTTCAGAATGAGGTCGATTTTCTGAGCTTTTGCACCGTGAATAGAGGCATCAACCAATCAAGTTGTGCGGGACCGGTTAAGTTGTGCCTATATTTAGGAAACAAAAACACAGAGGCTCCGTAGCCAGAACAACTTTATTACTCCATTCAACAATGGCAGCGCAGACCAGATCCACTCCTTCCTTTCTTACCTTTCACAATAAAATCCCTAGACATGTAATATTCGCAGACGAGTATTCCGCATTTTTGTGTCGTTTATTCGTCACGCCCATGGTGTGTAAAGGCCTTAAAGCTGCCTTCACATAAGAAATTTGCTCTTCGCCCACCGCGAGGCAGGGCGCAGAGGCAAAGCGCAGCGCAGGTATGATATGTCATCAAAAAGTGCGCAAGGAACAACATACACTGTGTCTTGGCAAAAACAACAGTCACAGCTGTTATATCTCATTGGATGCGCTTCAAAAGGTCAGCAGCAACCAAGGTTAAAGTTGAAGTAATTTGAATTTTGAGCGCCACGCCAAGGGCAGCACTTCTGCCCAGTTGGGAGGCAATGCCCTATCCATAGGAAAACAATGGCACAGTCAGCACAGCGATTTTTTACTGCTGATCATGTTCTATTTTTCTTTTCTTTTTTGGGGGGTTTCATTTTATATATTTTTGTTGTGATCGGAAAAAGTGTGTGCAAGAGTGTGTGTTGCTTTGTTTCCTGGGAGTGTAGGGTTAATAATGTCCATAGAGGGGTTTTTCTTCGTCCTCTTTTGTGATGGAGCTGTGTGTGCACAGTACTGTATGTTGAAGGTCTATAAATAAAATATAAGTCTATCTGCGCTCTCTGTACCTTTAGTGGATGTTGTGCCCCAGATAACATCAGGAATGATCTCCTCTAGTAAGGCTAAAACATACAAAGGCTGAAAGGTAGCTAAATAAAATTGCACAAATGAGGATGAGCAATTTGTCCTGCTTTTATTGTATGAGTAAGACCACGGCAGAAAAGTCAGAGATTGTTGTCCGTTAGAGTCAACTGCATGCTTTCTCCTGTCGACATCAGAGGAGTTGCTTGATCTCCGAGCAACTAGCTGTCCATCCAGTGCCGGTCTGTTTCAAATAAGATGGCTTCCTCTGCACACACTGATCTATAAGTTCCGCTTTCCACTGCGTGATTTGGCTCCAATCCCAAGAAGAAGCATTGTTTGAAATGTAATGTCTGTTTGGGTGGAGCCCTAAAAGCAGCGTCTCGGAGAGATTCGCTGTGAAGTTCAGTCATCAGAGAACGGATGGATGTGAGGAGACAGCTGGAGTGATGCAAGCACACACACACACTAACACACACTGTGGTCCTCAGGGATAGTATGCACTATGCCAGGTAGGACAAACACACAATTCACGCATGCGCAGTGGCGTACACATATCCACAGGCCCCTTAGGCTGACATACATAGAGCTAGGGCTAGTTCAGCTGGGGATGAGAGCTGACTGAGCTGAGCCAAGAAAATACAAGGACACAGGCGGCAAATTAATCTATAGTTTGTAGGAAAACAGCCTTGTAAAGGAAACATAGTATTAAATATGCTTAGGTGTGGTAAATATACAAGGAGTTCAATGTCAGAATTATAAATAAATTTAAATATTGGATCAAAGCTGTTATATTTGGTCTGCCCAGGTATCCAATGAACCTCTGTTATCATTATCCAAACAAGATGGAGCCAGTGGTTTCCCTTTCTTCCTCGTTCAAATGAATGATATCCAATCGGCTTGATCTATTCCCAGGAGCATTCGTTCAACGGATCCTTCTCTTCCTGTTCCAAACAGAAAATATGCTCACGGTCCTCTGCTCTCAGAGTTCCCATGTTTATAGATGAGGTTGACTCAGGACATGCTCATGTACTTGGGACACATCTCTTAACACCCAATACCCGTTTCTAACACGCCATGATGCCAGCAAGCAAACAAGCAAGTATTGAATTACCTTCAGTGCTCTCAAACGGCCCTAACCACCTCATGCATCAGCGGACAGGACAAGTGATGTGTTGCTTGCTTGAAAAATTGGACTTTCACTCTATTTTTGCAGCATCTCACAGACCTGCTTCACCTCCAAGCCTGCCAAAACCACCAGCCCACAGTCAACCCTACCTGCCACAACATTTCCAGGATCTGACTCTTAAACCTGTGGACATGTTGGGCTAGAAAACACCTTTCTTCAAAGGGAATATGAGTCTGTCTAAAAAACTAAAAAACACTCCTTTCTGCATGGAACCAGTAGACACTATAAATAACACACACTGTAAGTGATGGGCAGTAAAATCCACAGTCCCCTTTCTCTGCAAAAATCTTTCTTCTTCGCAGTGAGGGTTATCCAAATCAAGTCTGTTTCTTAGTCCCGGTAGCTCGTGTGGGTTTATTACGGGTAACTTTTGGTCTAGCAATCCCACTCCAACAGGGGATATTCCTCCGCTGTGGTATGGACAGGAAACGCTATCCGAGGAGACAAAAATAATGAATTTCATACTAGGGCTGCAAGTAATGATTATTTTCATTGTTGATTAATTTGTGGATTATTTTCTCAATTAGTTGTTTGGTCTATAAAATGTCAGAAAATGGTGAAAAATTTGTGTTTCTCAAAGACCAAGATGACGGCCTCAAAAGTCTTGTTTTGTCCTTAACTCAAAGATATTCAGGGTTTTTTGTTTTCAGTTCAGAGAATTTTTACTTTTTCTCTTTACTCAAACTGATTAATCGATTATTAAAATAGTTGACTATCAATTTAATAGTTGACAACTAATCGATTAATCGTTGCAGCTCTATTTCATACTCAAAAAGGCTATAACTTTGGAAGATACTCAATTAATTTAACACATGTTTGCATGGAACTATGGATTTTGTCCCACATTTCTTAGTATTGAGTGTTGTATTAAGAAAAAAAATCCAAATCTATCCTTTAAGAGTGGTCATTTTTGTCTGCTCTTGCCACATGTTAGCTCGTTCGCTGTATTTTGGGAACAGGTGTAAGGTTGTATTGTGAAGTGCAACGTGGGGAGCATGAGTCAGCATGAGTCACACTGACTGCTTCTGCTGTTAAACAAGAATAAAACTGTGAGAGCAGACCAAATTTGTATTAGTTATTAGCTTCTTTTTCTTCTTCCATTTCAGGGAAATAAGGATTGCACTCTTTTTGTTGTTGTTGGAAGTCACATTATTAACAACCATAAAACAAACCTCCTGCCCACAATGACTAACTATAGCACACTGCCTCTGAAGGATTATAATTTCTCCACGCAAAACAAGGAATCATTTTTCTCCAGCAAGTCCCTCAGGGCTCAGTACTTGGACAAGTAATATTGTGGCTTTTTAGGCTCCACTGTATGTGTCCACCTTGTTTTTGTTATCTTGCAGTGTATGTGCTTATTACCCAATGTAAAATGATAGATATCAGAAAGTGATGTATTATTTGGCTCCAATACCCTCAGAAAGTGTTTTAAACAGTTAACGCGTTTCAAGCAATCAGTTAAAGACTTTGACTTTGACCCTGGATTCTCCTACAGTATAAGTTCCCAGGGCATCATTGTTCCATCTCAGTAATAAGCTTCCAAGTTAAGAAACGTATTAACATTAGGTTATGCTAAGAAAATGGAGCAATGCACACTCTCCCACACAGGTTTCTGGCCCGTATCACAACATTTTGTGAAATGCTTGTTCTCTCTTCTTTTCGGTACTCTTTTCATCTTTATTCATCACCCCTGTTCTTTGTTAAGCACTTAGTGCTTAAGAGCACTTTATGAATAAATTTAACTCAAGTTAACAAGCACATCTGCTCTTTTATTACTACACTAACCTTTCCACTTTTTGCTCTCCCTCCATACATGTCTTGTTAGAGAGGTTGTGGCGAAGGTCCAGAAGTATCACGAGGACGACATCGCCCCAGTTACCCCTCGTCACTGATCCTCCTCTCTGCAGCATTCCTATTCTTTAAAGAAACTATTCCACAACCTTGTCAGATTCAGCTATTGCTAGAAGATTACTTTTTTTCATCCTTTGTAGTCAGAATGCACACAAGCATTGAGCATTAGGTTTTGTAGATTACCAGAAATGAAACCCTATCACGGATGCGTGGTAGGATAGAATGGATAAAATACTTGAAATACCAGTGTTGAACGAGTCTGTGCAACATCAGGGAAATGAATGCTTGGTACAGTCAGAACATAAAAAATGACATGTCGTTGCTACAACTTGAAATATGGCTGTTTTAACTCGGCTACCGTAATGTTACTTTGTCTTGCAAATTTCTTGCTCACTTTAGACAAAGCATTGTAGCCGGCGCCATACGATGCACATCAAAACACCCCTGCTGATTGTTTTCTATTTAAAATCTTGCACACCGGCTGTGTCTTGACACACGTCAACTATTAAAAAAAAACGAGTGTGCTACGGGCACCGTTATGTGACTGTGTTGGACTAAAAGGATGGAGTTTAACTTCCTCAGCTGAGGCGGAAGAAGAACAAAAAGAGGCACATACCTAAGCTGTGACAATGAACACTTAAAATATTGTTTCAAGCCAGCAGACAGAAAAAAAATGATTAGGGCTCAAACTGATGATTATTTTTAACCATTTCTTCAATAGTTTAGTCTACAAAATGACAGATAATATAGAAAAATGCCCTCCATAATACCAAGTCTGAGATTGTTGCTGTTTTGCAGGCCTGAGTATTCAAATCCAGATTAAACATCATGTATGCGGAGTGTAATTTGGTTGATAGGTATGGGAGGTGCCCTAATATCCCTCTTAACGTCAGCACCCACCTTGCTATAAAGACACTCATCATGTTCACAACAGAACCAGGAGCTTTGATGCTCCCACGTCACTGCAAATCTGGATAAATCACTTTAAAAGAGCGCTGCTTAAATTGTTGAAAGTATATAATCTCCATTAGCAGCCCAGAGGGGGCAGTGTGTCGCTGTGCGGGGGATGCTGAGCCCCAGGTCAGGGGGAAACTGCAACATTTATCCCCTCTTACATCACCTCTCGTCTTGACAAAGTGCACTGAGCGCTTCGGGGGCATACTAATTCGCCTGATGTGTATTAGCTCCCCATATCTGCCATTCAACACAATGACAGTAATTTGGCAGAAAGGTGAAAACAAGTCTAGACCCAATCGCAGACATCCAGTCAGCACAGAAGCTGATATTTAGCTCAGGATCTCTGCTTGTGAAGACATAGGACAATGCACAAATACAAAGAACAGTTTACATACACAAAAGGGACACATGCACACACACACAGGCAGAGAATGAGAGTGATTATTGCCACTTTCTTGACTTGATCATCTCGCATATCTGCTGTAATTCGACCCATTTAGAAGGTTGGAAATAGATGTGTGTTATTTGTTTGTTGCGTAGATAATCGATTTTCAATTTTGGTATTTGGATATTAGTTGTTTTTTTTTTAACCCCAACAAAGAGGCATCAAAAAACACCAAACCTTTTGGAAAATGCTTCTTATTCAATAACAATAAAAAACAACAACTGTAGAACCACAGAATCTTTAAAAATGAATGCCTTTAATTAAACCGAATGACACATGTTGCAGCGCTATGTCGTCCATCTCGGCCGAGAACTGAGAAATGTCTGACTGAGTCCGTCACAAGTAGGGGTGTCACAATTCTTAAAATCCACAATTTGATTTGAAGATTTCATTTTGATTTTCAATTTAATCACAGTATGCCATTTTTGAACCATGGAGTCTTGAATCGCGAAGATCAACAGATCGTTGGTTTTATGGCCTGACATCGGTCATTTACACTTTCAAATTCTTCTTTAAAAAGAGAGGCTATCGAGTGTGATATTTTTTTGGAATGTATCACACTAAGACCATATGTGCAAGATACTTAACCCCAAAATTGCTCCCGAAGGCTGAGCCATCGGTGTGTGAATCTCCTGCTTTCCTGTTTGCAATTTCAAATATCTACTTTATGTTACTGTTTTGCTTTCAGCTGCACAGGAGTCGTGTTAAGTGGCTGCTGATGGAAACCAAACACTTCCTGGACACCTGCGGCCCCGGAGCGAAAGCTGGACTGGCGAGGCCAGACACAAAGTCATCCAACGCTAAAGGTCAAAGTAAGTGCTCTACAGATATTGACAGTCATCTTTTCTTGAAAAATGTCTGGTGTAATTGGTAACACCGGAGTTGCCACGAGTTTTCTAACCGCTGTGAAAGGCTTAGGGTTAGGCTCCTGGTAAGATACGCTGTGTTGTCTTTAAAGTGCTGTTGTTTGGTTTTTTTCTCCTTTGGACGCTCGCATGTAGTCGGGGGCGAAGAGAAAGAAAAATTATTGGAGAGTCACTGATCCGATGGTTGAAATCAGAAGCTTTATTTCGATAGATTTTCGATTTAGAATCAAAATCGTGATACCCCTAATCCCAAGTCATGTCACGGAGACGAGCCAAGAGCCCTCGTCGCCGTTGCTTGTGTCAGAGCGAAAACTACGCGAGGCTCGGATAAAAAGGGCTGAGAGGAAGCCTTTGCAAGCCATTACCGGTGGTGCATATTGCACAGATACAGCAGCCTGAAAACGCCGCTGTTTAGGGTGAGAGGGCCCGCAAGACGCTGAGCGCAAATGGATGCGTGTGCAGACTCATCATGACACATTTATGTTCGAAAAAGCATGTGTGGGTGAAGACTCTGAAGCTTTGAATATTCGCTGTTGACTACTACTGAAGCTCCGGAGCCCAAAAATGGTGTTCGGTACAGCCCTAGTGTGTTGTAATGTCACATACACTGCATTTTTGTATTTGCTGACATGTAAATATCTAGCTGCCTAAAATAGGGCTCATGCTAGCTTGCAGACTGTTAAATACAAGGTTAAATATTTTCCTAAGAGGGATGATACACGACACAGCAATTTGCAATGCGTCTTGGCAGTCATAGCTCCAGGGGATTGATCCCTGTGTCACAAAAGCAAATTTTTGAGACAAGAGAAACCTATTTTTTTTCAGTCAAATGTCTCATTCAGCATTTCAATTTCAAACATGTTTGTTTCTAGTGCAGATTGTAATTCCCACACATCATTGATATTCACTCTTGAAAGCAAATAGTTCAAGGAAACATTTGGCTCCACAGAGACTTACTTACTGAATATACCCTTCATTTTCAAGAGGCGGCATCTGACTCAGAAAAACGCCTTGTCACCGGTGGCTCCGTGAGCCCGTATGGGGCTCAGTGCCTCTTTTAGACTTTTTGTCATGCCTGCAGTAAGGGCCATTACAAACCTGATTTATTCGGCATGCTGCTGTGAGCACACCCATCTGTGAGCTGCCTGTAAAACTGATTCGTGCAAAGGATCAATTTCCATCTGATGGTTTCTATTTGTCTGTGTTCCTGCTCGCTAAGAATAAGTGTTGCAAGAAATGTGAAATGGGATCTCATTTTCAGCATGGATCCATCATATGCTGCACGCGTTGGCTTGATATAGTATCATTATTGTACATCAGCCATCTAATTTTAGCTTTGTCTCTCTTCCGAAATACAAATCGCATCTTCTGCTTCACTGCATGGTGTCTCGCTCCCAACCACAGACACATTTTCAGGATTTTTCATTTGTTTAGTGTCATCGTTTGAAAATAAATATTCATTGTGTTGTAGTATATTGCAGATTTATGTGTGCATGAGCACTAGAAAACCAGGCAAACAAACTTTAAAAGCCCAAGTCCATGACAGGATGGTTCATTCAAGTTCCATTTGCTGCTATCTTGGTGCATTAGCATCCTTCAAATGCAGGCTGGTATCTCTGCTTTTGTCTTTTTGTCTCACTCCCTCTCCCCTCTCCAGTGCCAACTTCAAACTCTCGGCGCCCACATGCAATAGCACAAAAAAAAAACTAAAACCAAGATGTCTGGTTTATTTTCACTCTCAGAAACATGACAGATGAAAAATAGAGGGAGAGAGAAAACATTCTAGGCAGCGGCGACAGCTTTGGAGCTTTGGAGAGCCCACTGCAACCAATCTCGGCTTCACAGGCGTGCAGTGGTGCGCTGTGGGAAGTCCGGGTGGCGCGCTGTCGTGTTTCAGGAGGAGAGGGAGAGAATGAGAGAAAATGGCAGCAAATGAAGTTGGCGGGCTGCGGAGTATTGTTCCCTCCCGCTCCCAGTAATGAACAGACTGGGGAAATTGGTCCCCGGTGGGCCCCGAGCCTTCTCTTTCTCATCTGTCAGGTGTGTTCGCCACACATGGAAACGCACAAATACCTGTGCACACACATGCATGAAGATTGCCCGCACGCTCTGGCGTACACTCGAGCATGCGCATTGTAAAGAAGCCTTCCTCTATGACAGACTGAATTCAGCAGACAGGGTCTTCTTTCATCCCTTTGTGTCTGTGTATCGGGGGATGTCCTGTGCATCTTCACATTCAATTACAGTACAATGCCCTTATACTGGTCAGCTGCAGATGGAGATGGATGAGGGTACACAAGATCGGCTATTAGGGCCTACGTTCAAACCTAACCTGCCCGTGATATATCTGGCTCTTACCTCATGTACCTCAGTGTTTATTGACCTCTGCTACCTTCTGAGCCTGAAATAGTTTGTTAGTAATGCTCATCCATAAATAATAATACAGTGTTCCCTGATAATGCTACATTGTGAACAACAAATCTGTGTTGAAATCATAGAAATAAACAAAAGAAACCTTGCTGTTAAAAAAAGAAAAAAAAATCCACCGACCGGTCATTATTTTCTTACCGTCTGAGCATCTGTCTTGCACAGACGTGATCATAGTCTCATGAAGCGAGAGAGACTAAATGCCCTTGCTGCATCAACACCAATCCTCACCGCACAGATTTCATTTCAATAATCGAAGCTACAAGCTTGGTGTTGGTAAATAAATTCACGTGACCACTGATTGATGCTGTATTAACTCGTGTCAATGATGACCCCATGCTTTACCGTCCAGGGGATGCGCTGTGTTGAAAAATTATTTTCACCGGCGGCCGCCATTTTGACGAGATCCCATTTTGTTCATAGTCTCAATGAGTGAAGGGAAAATGTTAAAACTCTTCTCATAAAGAAAGCGAATGAGCATATTTCTCAAAATGTTGAACTATTAAATTTATAAAGTAGCTTATTTAAATTTTGTATGGATTAAATCATACTTTGAAATGTTCTTTTTTAGAGAGAAAAATGTGTGTATATATATATACTGTATATACAGTATGTGTGTGTGTATATATATATATATATATATATATATATATATATATATATATATATATATATATATATTACAAAATGTTGATTTGAATATAAATAAAGTTATTCTACAAAAAAAATATATTGATATTCTGATCAAACCCAAGTTTAACACTACAATTTCTCAAAAAGCACACATTTTATTGTGGAACCACTCAATTTCCCTGGGACCAACTCAAATGACTCACTACATTGCACACTTATCAACATCACTGATAACAGAAAAATATTTGACACATCTGCATATCAGCCTTAACAACAAATGTGCATAGATTACCTTAAAAAAGGTTTGTGATTTGCAGAACAGAGTGTTTATCTGGCCTAATGAAAGCTGCAAATGTCAGTATGTCTGGCTAACTAGCTTACAATCAACAGTTATAACCTGGTAATATTTCTAAAGGCAAGGGGCATGTGATTAGTGAACAACGTTATTTTGTGGGGTGACAGTCTGGAACATCCACTGTGTGGGAACCATGCTACTTTAGCTTTAGGATTTCATCATGTATGTATTCATCTTGTGTATTTAGAGGCTTCCCATTTTAAAACTGTTCATCTCAGAGTTTTCATTCACATATCTTGAGGTCAGAGGTCAAGGGACCCCTTTGAAAATGGCTTTATTTAGCGTTCTTCTTGACAAGCTAACATGACGTGGTTGTTACCAATCGATTCCTTAGGTTTTCTAGTTTCACATGATACCAGTAGAGTATCTTCTCTAGCTTTAAGACTGAGCCTGCTACAACGTCTGAAAGACAGAACAGAGGCCGAGATTAAGAGGTTAATAGTTTATATAATAAAAGATCAATACTTGACATCCGCGTATCGATACAATATACTACAATGTATAATACAATATCGCTAGCAAAAGTCGTCATTTAAGTCCATGAATGAGAAGCCTGCTTTTATTTACTCCGTATGAAATGTAGGACCTATTGTTTGGTAACTGTGTTACTGTTATCATTGTAAATTCCATATGTGCAAGAATGGAGAGCTTGATGTGGCAACAAGGGCTCAGCTAACGGTGAATTGCTCTCACCCCAGCCAATCACTTTCTCTCACCAGTCAGTGTGCTCCCCTCTGACATTAAACATTCATCCTTCATGCTAGGTGTTTCCAGTTTTTCGTTTCTTTCCTCAGGCTATTATAAAAGTGCTAATTCCTGAAAGAATTCATTTAAACTTTAATTGTGGCCAGTCTTAAGAGGATGACTCTAGAGTCACAGATGAATGCAAAGGCTCTATTAATACGTTGTTCCTCCTGCGTTATTATTCCTGTTCGTCTGTATATTTTATTCATGAGTCTTACCGTACTGGTGAGTGAAAGGGGATTTCAGCCTTGGTTTGAGAGTGACCGTGACTACAGGAGAGGAATGAAGCCTAGAAGAGGGGGAAAAAAACGTTTAAATGATGAGATGATCGTTGAGAAAAGAGGGCCCTTCAGAGCTACGCAAAGCCATGTTTCTTAATATATTGAGAGGGATTGTGGAACTGAAGTCGTTTCCGGTAACTCTTGATCCTCTGATTGCAGTAATTAAATTGCCCAATGGAGGAGTGAGAGCTTGGCCTTCACTTCCAGCTCTGTAATGTCCACCCCCTCTTTAACATGGCAAGCGTTATGACTCATAGGGCCTCATTACAAACAAGGCTGGGCCCTATATGTAAAATTAAATGAGTATTTCTCACTTCAAGCATGCATTGACCTCGAAACCTCTATTATTGTAGCAACCCGATGAGCAGAATCTAGATCCGTTCTATTGCTTTGTGTCTACAGTGAGTCTGTCTTTTTCTATTCCTCGACCTTTCTCCTTCCCCTCCTTTATCCTCCCCTCTTTTTCTTCTTCTTTCGCCCTTCTCTGAGTGGCTCGGCTTCACATCAATCACAGCAGTGTTTATTGTCAATGAAATATTTAGTACGAGAGGGCCTCTGTGCGCAGATTGCAGATTTCATCTCACCCCTGAAACAATACACGATGTGTGTTTTGACTGATTTAGATGCAGGATCTTGAGACTGAGAATCTTGATGGGTTTGCATGCTATTTCTGTGATTGGCCTGGGATACAGGTTCACATCTAAGCATTCACCTGGGATTGGACACAGCTGTCAACACGTAAATAACATGCCTTGAGGTGTTTAGTGTGTGGGTTATGGATATTGAAGAGGTAGACCTGTGCACCGGGCAAGCACAGAAATAAAAACGCACCGAACTAAACATGAAAGACCCAGTTTGCAAATCTGTCATCACAAATACAGCCAAATCTGAATTAATAGGATGCAACCTTTCTCATTAAGTTCCATAAACCTTGCCGTGATTTGATCTTTCCCAGAACACTTTCTTTTAACCTCCGCATTTAACATTTATAAGCAGTGCTGGTTTATGACATACATTTTAAGTGGTTATTAATGCAATTGTCAACAAGCAACAGCTCGTCTTATGAAGCACACCTAACTGTATAATTAATTACCTTTATAAATGGTTAATGAATGCTTGATAACACATAACACAGGTTTATGATTACAAACAGCATTTATTAACTGTTTACACACAGACACAAATCCTTCACAGGCAGCTTTAGAACTGTTCATACATGTGTTCATGTGGGGCTGTCAAAGTTAACACGATAATAACGCATTAACCCAAATTCGATTAACGCCACTAATTTCTTTAACACATTAACGCAACTTGCAATTTTTAGGTTGTAGCAGGCTCAGTTTTAGCTAGTTTTAAGCTAGAGTGAAGATAATGGCATCATATGATACTAGAAAATCTAAGGAATTAGAGGAATTAACTTGACAATTATGTGATTAATTGCGATTAAATAATTTCATATATATATATATATATATATATATATATATTATACATTACAACTATTTTTAATATGTAATTATGTTGTATTATTTTAGCATTCATTAACTGTTTTCACCAGTTATGCTTCATAAGTAAAATTATAGTGTTGACCGAGATATCCATCAATTCTCAACATTGTAAAAAAATGAATTAACAGTTTCATGACACACTGTATTTATATATTTAAGTATTTTTTCAAGGTTAGTTATCCTTCGGTATAAACTCTATATCAAAGTAGCTCTTTGTGTTGCATGGAGGCATACAGCATAAATTCTGTTAAATTTTTACAGAAAAATTGGGCATTCATGTAAGAGTCAGCATTTGATGTTTCGGGAGGAACCAAGGCCTCGTATTAAAAATTGGAGAGTATTCAAGTGGTAAGGAGAACACACGGCTAGGGAGACAGTGAGCAATTTAGTAGCCAAGTTTAATTAAAGTGCTGCTGCGGATGCATTGCACTGCAGTCTGAGTGGTCGGAAGGCAGTGCGTTAAAAAGGCTAACTAAAGCTGGTGCAAGGAGAGAACTCTATGAATCTGATCCAGATAAGTAGCCTATTGTGCATGTGTTCACAGATAAAAGCTGTGGCTTGTATGTTTAAGTGTCAGCAAATGAAGATAAAAAAAAAAGTGACAGATGAGAGAAATGCTGACTAAAATGCAGATAGTAAATTGTTGACTGTACATAATTATTGCTGAATAGAGCTGGTGAATGAGTGGCTTTTTTTAAAACACAGTATAGCCCAGACAATGAAAAACTAAAGGCCAGAAATCATGCACCTCAACAAACATCCTCAGATATAATAAATTATAGTCATTATGTGTCGTGACATGGTATAAATTTGACTTATTGCACCTTTTTGAATTGTCTATATTGTAATGGCTAGACAAGATGTCTACAATGATGCTTGTGGATAGAAGAGCTCAGACAGATAAAAACAAAGAGGCGTTCTTGCCATTATCTGCTGGTTTGCAAATATATGAAGTGCGTTGGTACGTTTCAAATGCCATTGTTTATTTTAGTAGTTTTGCCTCAGGAGTGTGAAGAGGCTCTACAATCCTGCTTTGAAATTATGGACCGGAACCAGCCCTGGTAAAGACGCTCCTATTGCTTTTTTTGTCTATATAAACTAGGAGTTTGGACACTGCAATTCTCTCGTAAACTTGGAAAACAATTTCCGAAACATAAAGCGTTGGATAACAATGGGCATTTAATGCTTCCTCAACAGAAAAAGGGGGCATTCATAGCATGGCGAAGGAGGAAGTCTGTCAAAAAAAAAAAAAGAGCCAGAGAAAATGATAATGGACGGAAAGAACGCCTACTGGGCTTAAATTGAAAATAAACTGCAGGGGACAGTGTGATACAGAGAGATGTGGAGTGGGTGGAGAAAGATCACTTGGCTATAAGCAGCCAGGCCAAATGGTGGAGGGGACAGACTGAATAAGCCAAACCGCTTTTAAACAGGTTTGACACAAGAGCCCCAGGCCATCTACTCACTGCACAGCTCAGTAGGCTGCCCCAATGGCAGCCCACCTACTGCCACCCACGCACCCTCTAATGGCACTCAAACTGCCCACATCTCTGCCTCCCTTAGGGCCCGCTGTATGCTCGCTGTAAAATGTAGACCTCCGACACGCTGTTGCACACAAAAGGCACAAATCATTTGCAGGAGAATTTGGAAGCACTTCTTCAAGTTCATACAGTGTACCCAGGTTTGCTAGAAAAAATTATAGTGGAACTTCCTTTTCTAGTTCTTTAACTTGCTTCACAACTCAAGGATAAAGTACTGTATAGCACAAATACACTGCCAGTTTTCAGTAAATTTAGCTCAAAAGCCAAAGCTCACTAATTACTGAAAAATATTATACATTGTTTGTTTAATCCACACACAAAACAATATACAGTGTTAATTAGTGAGCTTTCGAGGTCTCATATTTTTGGTTCTTGTCTTTATGTTAAGCTACGCATATTTCCCTTCTGCCTCTAGCTTTATACTTAAAGAAATTGTTTGACATTTCTGGGAAATAAACGTATTTGCTTTCTTTCTGAGAGTTGAATTAAAAGATCGATCATGTCCAGCTTAGCAAAAAGACTGGAAACAGGGGGAAGCAGCCAGCCTGGTCTGCTTGAAGGTAACAAAATGTGCCTACTAGCACCACCAGATTATATCTTGTTTGTTTAATCCATTCAAAAACCAAAGTGTAAAAATGAAAAGTTGTGGTCTTACATGGGGGTCATGTGCTGAACTGTTTCTTGGCTTGGAGCAGATGACATGAGTTAAGCTAACTGACAGTTGGCTGTAGCTTCATATTGAACACATGAACACATATGAGGGTGGTATCTATTTTTATGCCTCTGCGGCAGCCGTGGCCGGAGGCATTATGTTTTTCGGTTGGTCCGTCTGTCCGTCCGTCTGTCTGTCTCGTCCATTCTTAAGGATGAACTGATTCGATTTTGGTGCTCAAAGGCCAAGGTCACTGTGACCTCACGTCCATCCCATTCTTGTGATATCTCTTGAACGCCTTGAGGGAATTTCTTCAAATTTGGCACAAACGTCCACTTGGACTCGAGGATGAATTGATTTGGAGAATTCCTATGCTAATTATGTCAATTTCACTCAAATGTCTAACAGGATACAACGATGAAGTGATGACATTTTGGACAGACATTGATGCAAACTGCAGCTTGACTGGTTGGCGGAGGCATAAAACCGCGAGGTGGTGATTCTAGTTTCATCTTACTCTCGGCAAGAAAGCAAAGAAACGTATGTTCCCAAAATGTCGAACTATTCCTTTAAAAGCACAATGTAAGTGCCGTCCATTTATATCATATTTGTAACTTTTGAAATGTTGGACAACAAACACAATGGCATTGAGTGGTTTTACTCTGGGTTCGGGTCAAGGCTAGTGGCATGTACATCAGTCATGCACTTTAGGTTTCTGGAACGTAATGAACAATGTTGTTCTAGTGAACGCTACTTTGGTTTGTTTGGATTTTATGGTATGAGTTCTTATTTCCTGTCTGCCATATAACTTCCCCTTCCGGTGCAATAACCTCAATCTCGACCTTGATGTATTTCAATGATACTTTTAAAAGATCATTTGTTTTCAAGTCAGCTCAGTCAGATTTTTTCATTTCCAATTAAACTTTCTTTTAGTATATTTAAAGAGCAGTCGGGGACACAGGCACCAATGCGTACACAGCAGTGTTGAAATGATGACTTGAATAGAACTAATCGGAAGCAGAAACACAACACATATGTTGAAACAAAGTGGAAGGCTCTCTGAAATGTCAGGTATGTTTAGGTTGCCTTCTGTGCTGCCTATAACTTCTAATCTAAATCTGTTTCCTTGCAGATATATCACCAAAGATCAACGGGTTATTTAAGTCTACAAAATATTCTGCTTTCAAATGTACTCATCCAACCACTCAACCTGTCAACCCCACAGTATGTTGTTGGTTGCTGCCAATAATGTGCGTCAGTCCCTGCATAGCTGTAGCCTGAGAGCAGTTTGATGGTATGGTATATGGATGCTTGAGCAACACACTTTGGTCAGTAATTGATTTGAAAAATGTTTGAAAGCTTAGTTTAGCACTCTTTCCCCCTTTCCAGCCCCCTCATACTCGCACACTTAAACGCTTGAGGACAACCTCCATCACACTGACATTGGCAGCGACACTGATGAGACAACTAGGCCACTGCTTTGACACATTGAGAGCAAAACGGGGGAGATAAGGCGTAATTATTTCTCTTAATTTGTGCCACATCATTAGTTTAGATCAACTGATAATTAGCACCATTAGAACAAACCGTTGACATTGACTGTTCTGACCCAAACTTGTATTTTTAAAAAAGAAACAAATGACTCTGGATTTAGGTTTAAGTGCAGCTGGTGTAGAATAAGGATGGACTCATTTTAACGGCTGCCCTATGGAGAGGACAGAAAAACATCTGTTTTTGTACCAAGGACAGTTATGAAGATTGATCAGTCAATTTGCAATGACTGAACCCTATCTCCCCTGAAAAATTGTCTCAAAGCATGTGGTCTTAAAATAAAATTGCCTCTGAGCAGAGTGCCTCTGTAGCTTTGTGCGCAGGTGCTCGTGTTCTGTATTTACACTTCTTTTTGTGTGCGTTTTTTGCATGTTTGAGCGTAGGTGTGTTGTTTATTTTGTGTTACGTGCACATGTGTGCTCCGTCGTACATGGGCATTGTCTGTATCCAGGAGCTGTCCTCCCTGTCAGATCTCAGGTATTTATAAACCACGACAGTGGAAGACAGATCACCAGGCCTCAAGCTGCCACACATCCATCCTTCCAAGGGCTTCCAAAGACAGCCTTCAACACGCATTACTCATTCCCATGCTGCTACAAACCAAATTTTCAGCTCCTTTCCATTGGTTTTTGCCTCGCATGCTGTGGGGTTTTGCGTCAGCAGGGATGCATCGGTGTGGTAATGTCAGCAGAGTTGCGTGTATCTTCAGAGGTACAACTTAGTTTTCTTTGAATTTTTGCTTTCCCCTCATGCAACTTTGAATGACACTGCCCCCTGTGTACAGTGCTTACATTTCCTGCGGTGCGCTGTCTGCCACCTCAAGTTGGTTTCGCCTGTGTTTGTTTGCATATCTGTGAACGCCTCTCAGTGTGTGGCGGTGTCTGAGAGTGCTTGTTGTGTGGGGTATTAGGGAAAATAGTCTTTTAGAGATTTGTGCCCAAGCTGGATTTACTCTACAGTAATATAAATGTACATAATGAATATACAAATAATTTAGTTCTGTTTGCAAATCTGATATTGAAATTAGGAAATGGAGTATATTGAAATTAGGAAATGGAGTATTCTAAGTGGGTCAGTAGGCCTGTTTTATTTATTTATTTCCCTGTTGTGGCCCATTGTGGATTATTGTAGCAGATGCATTCTGTATGTCTAAACAAGACAAAGGAGGATATTTACTAAGGCTGTTAGAAATACCGTCAAGGGCACACAATTTTGCATCACTGCAATTTTTTAATTTAGCAGGGTATTTACTAAAACTACAGTTGTAGTAAATGAGCCCAGTCGCAGTTCATTTGATTTTGAATTATTGAAGGGCCGCTAAGAAACACAGGATGCCAGGCTGTTTAGATGTGTGTTGTGCATGCAAAGTAAAGAAGCGCAGGAGAAAGTGTTTGCTGCTGTTGAGCTCGGTTGAGGAGGAGTCACTTTTGGGACTGCAAGTGTGCGTTCATCCTGCACGGAGAAGCGTTTGTGTACCATGAGAAATGTAAAACAGCCCGATGTTGTCAGCTCAACAAAAAGATCAGTGATTGAGGTAGAAAGTCTAAATCACTGTTTCTCCCTTGCTGTCTCTCATTCTGTACGTGTGTACTGAAACAATGCTGCAGATTTTACACAGATTTTCCCGCACGTTAAATTTTAGATGCAGTTTCCGCTGCCACAGTGGTCAGTCTGCTGGGATGAATAAGGCGCTGAGGGTATTTATATAAATTTCCATTCCCTCCTTCCCTCTTTGCGCCTTTAAACAGAAAAGGCATTAAAATATATATTTCATGAAACAAAACGTGCAATTTTTAGTAAATAAGGACAACGCATTTTGACTGTTAACACCTATAAAATGCCTGTTATCCCCCAAAAGAGTCTACAGCCATGCTAGCAACCCTGTGAGGCAGTAATGCTCATTGTACAGAAAACCAAACGCTTCGACAAAATTTCAATTTGTCAAATAAAAAGTATTTGACCGACAGTCTGTCATTGGTCATCCCTAGAGCCACTCTGCTGTGGTTTAAAAATATGTAACAGTTTTCACACCAGACATTTCAGCCCTCTTGTCCAGTGACTATTGAATGAGAATTAGCCTGCAGAAGTTGGATGCTGGACGGTTGCCAGTTCCAATCCTCAGACCAGTCAGAAAAGTAAATGAGTAATGCTCTCTGAGTAATAACCAAAAAAATTGAAGTGGCCTTAAGCAAGGTGCTTAATCCCTGACTGCTACAGTAAAGCTGCTTAGTTGCAGGAGACAGGAGATGACTCTGGTTACTGTAAGCAGCCTGTGGGTGTGATGTGTGTAACACTTTAAATGGTTCAAGCAGAAATCCCTGATTAAAAAATTAGAAAATAATGATGAATGACATACCGCAGATGCGTTTTGGCTGTTCTCTCTCTTGTAGTGATGTTATCTTAAGTAACATATGGGTCAGGGCTTAACTTTTCACATGTTGGGTTTATGTCCACTCCATTTTTGTTACAGTATGTAGGGTAAGAAGTGGTCCAAAATTCACATTGGCCACCTCTTCTTTCACAATATGCAATATTGCATTTAATTTTCAGTTCTCTCCTCTTTTCCTCCTCGGAGAGCAGCACCTGCCGTCTCACAGCCTCCTGCATGTACTTCCGAGATGTACACATCTCTGCACAGAGCATGCCTCCGCGATTTACTGTGTTTCTGTATGTTCTCTCATTTAAGGTGAGGGTTGCCTGTAACAAAAACGCTTGCTTCTGCCCTTTGCAGTATTTGCAGTGCAATACATAAAGTTGACCTCTAAAATGAGCCATGGGAATGTTCTCTGCGACTGCGGGTTATAATTGTATTTCCTACCGCCAGTGGAGGATGAACTGGAATCGCTGCCGGGGGTTTCAGTTAACATTTCTTGTTGCCTTCCTCGTCCATCTACTCCATATCGTCCTCGCCGTCGACTATTTCAGGGGAAACTTCAGTTTCTGTCTCACTCAGTCTTTGAAATAAAGACTAATAAGCTTCATACTTTGTGTATGTTTCAAGCCAACTTTAGCTATCTGTCTAACTTATCTTGCTGCATGTTCGCTCTTGACGTTTGTTCTTGTTATTTGTAGAAAAGGGCAGTGTCTAGGCGACCCGTTTGCACTGACGAGTGGATCACATGAATTTTTTTTTTAACGTATTTAACGTTGTATACCTCAGAAGACAAACAAATAATTGGCCCAATAGTTGCATAAGAGAGGTGTGATATTTTCCATTCTCTTGAAAAGTGTTTGTGTGATGTTGTGATCGGTGAGCAGATGGCGAGACTCTTTACATCTCATGTGTCACATGCGAGAATATAGTCACCACTAAATAGAAACTAAGACGTCTTCTTTGCCGTACACTTGAAAACCGTCTATACTGTGATATACAGGTGTAGCTCTCTGCAAGGTAAGTTGGTGTCCTTGACATTTTATGACTGGAAAAGAAGTAGCATTTATGAACTCTGGCTCTGACTTGTCTTAATAAAGCCTTTTATATACCCCCTTTTTATGACTTAGTTAATATCGCTATTTATGGAAAATTGGAAAAACATAATGTCCCTTTTGTTTAAACATTAGGCTTTATCCATAAATGCCTTATCTATCTGGTTTAAATTATGATTAATACATCTAGATTTTGGATGTATGATGTTTTTTTTAAGTACCAGTGTGTGCCAGCCTGATATCAACGGGGTATTCTTGTGAGTTTCTTGAACTGTATTGCTTTGGTTTTACTACAAAAAAACATTCTGCACGACACCTTAAGCTGAATGGAGATCATAGCAAGAAAACAAAAAGGATTTTGTTGGCATCAGTGTGGATCTTACTGATTTATAAGCCAGAATTTCTCTCTGATTCTCCGAGGATCCAGGACTGTGTTACAGTAAATCCTCTGAGATACAGAGATGGTACCGCGTAAAATGCCAAGAGATGTAGCGGCTGAGTCCACGGATGCATGCTTGCACGCACTAACGTGCGGTACACTTGTGGTACAGATACACTATCATTTTAACTGACCGCAAGTGGGATTTTTCCACCTGTATGATGGATTGTTTCCTTTATCCTCAGGCGGTTTTGGACCTTTATTTTTGGGCCTGCTCTACAAAAGGGAATAGCCACCAGGGACAACGCTGCCTCCTCTAATCCACCGAGTTCTAAATCTCCAGTATGATTCCAGTCTCGAAGAACAATACACCCTTGAGCTTAGGGAGAACTGAGAGGGATATAGAGAGCCGGGGGACGAGAGAAATGGGAATAGCGAACTACTGAAGGGAGTTGAGAAAGTGAACTAAATCCTTTGTGAATACAGAATACGATGTTGAGAGATGGCATATTAAGGTTCAGTGGTTGGGCTTTTTTGGCCCAGAAATAGTAGTATTTTGCTACAGTAACATTTAATGTTGGATTGCATCAGTCCATTTTCTACAGCAGATCTGAGGTTCATGTCATTAAGCACCATAGTCCATAGCTGTTCGCCTGAAAAATATATTTTTAAAATGGTGATTAAATGTGCTTTTCAGACACCATAAAAAGAGACTAGATAAAAGAAATATGAGCTTAAAGAGACGGAGCTATAGAAGAAAGACCTTGTGAGAGCACGGTACACTTAAGATACCAGTATTTAGAGAACACATACAGAAGAGCACAACAGCAACGTTGGCAGGCTCCTATGGAAAAAGGACAGGAATCCCTTTAAACCCTCCATCCCGCCTGGATCAAGGAAGAACAGCTAAACTCCCTGTGGGTTCATTGAACAAGAAGGAAAGATAAAAATAGGCCCCCTTTCTTCTGACAAGGAAAAATGTCCTGGGTTCAAATGAACCTCCACTGAAAAGTCCTCCCTCCAGGCACTTTTTGCCGGAGATGTGGTGGGGAAACTTTCAGGCTAAAAACCCTCGTCCTTGACTCTTTGCATCTCTTATTTCTTACCTACTAGATCTCTCTTGGCAAAAAATACCCTCACTTGATCATCACTATATATATTCTTTACTTTACTTATAACAGGCTTTAACTTGATTGTTCACTTGGGTCATTCAGTGCCTGTATATAGCACATTACAAACACTATATTACTGTATGTCCTGATCATTTTTTCCCCATAGTGGCAGAAGAGAGGAAAACGCCTATTAATACTGCTTTAAAATGAGTGAAAACAGTCATGTTCACACTCACACAAGAAAATACTGTATCACAGCTTCTCTTCAATGGTTTTATATTGTGTTACATACAACACATACTGCAACGTATCCTCATACAACGGTTCGTATGATATCTTAGGAAGTTATTCTTCATGTTCCGTGCATTTTCCTACGAATTCCGTCTTCACAGGAAACAACTTGGTTAGGTTTAGGCAACAAAACTACTTAGTTAGGTTTAGGCAACAAAACAACTTAAGTTTAGGAAAAGATCGTGGTTCGGGTTAAAATAACTCTGTGGCGTAAATTAATTACGGAAGTTCCGTGACAAATACATCAACGTTTTAACATCAACGTTGACTTCTGGTTTCACATGGGGTACGAACATCAGTTTCCTGGGCAAATGTCGTTTTTTTTTTTTATCCACCCCAACCTCCTCCCTCGGCAGCGTTTCTCGCTCTTTATATTTTCTGGTCCACGATTAAGTGGATTACATACAAATTAATGTCGTGGGATATATCCCAATTACAGTACATTACTTTTCGATATATGATATATGAGAACAGCCTGCATACTGTAATACCTGCGTATATCTGTGTCTATCAAGACACTGTATACCAATTTCAGTGTAAAGCTGTTGTAGGCAGGTTGGACACATCAGGGTGGATGTCTGTTGGCCGTTTATTGTGTAACACTAACACGTTATGTATTACAAATTGGTTCCAATGTTTTTGTATTCTGTTCAGATTGGGCATTTTTGACACCTGGCAAGCATAAAGCAGTGGGTTAAAATTCACCAAAAGATCCCATTTCAGGCTGTTAAATATTGTATTTAGATTTTTTTATAAAGTCTTGAGTGGTCAAGATTCTGGTCCTGCATGTTGTCAAGGACATCCCATACTGTACAGTATATACTCTACTATTCATATGGACAGAACCAACAGTATATTGCCTGCAGTTGGGTAAGGAGTCCCAGTAAATCCAACTAGAATGTAGCCTGCATATCATCAGGTTATTTAGTAATGAACCCAGCGAGCTGTGGCTACACTCAAAGCGCCTCATTACTCCCAGTAGATCACGACTTTATTATTGCCCATCATGTCAGAGTAAATGTGTGATATATGTGGTTGCAATATAACATAGTGAACTGTAAAGTAGCATTAATTTGGTTCATTTTGCGTCAGAGATTGCAGCCATCGAGCGGAACAGTAAAGAGAGAAAGAGAGGCTGTGTTGAGCCGAGTTGTATATGGGTTTGTGCTGTTGTAAAGAGCTGTTGAGGCATTTGTATAAATTATTCAATCTTAATCCTCATTTTGAAATACAACAAACCTTCCATGTTGGCAATAGGTCTTGAGAGCGATGTGGTTTGAGAGCAAGAATGGGCCAGCGATGCCATTATAATATTCTCGCAGGAGCATTTTCTGAATCTGCAACAGCATTGAATAATGAAAATGCCTTTACCCAACAGATTCATTCACTCTTTAAACGGCAGGAGGAAGTAGAATACCTGATGGTAATTTGAATTTGCCACTGAATAAAAGGTAGCTCCCAGCTGTAAAACACCTGGGCGTGTTTTTCAGGTCTGTTTTGTCCTGCTGGGATTGTGTGTGTGTCAAACCTGCATATGAATTTACATGTTTTTGCAGGCTATTCAATATACTGTATGAATGCATGCAGGAGTGTGTGTGTATGTGTGTTTTTGTGTGTCTGAGACCTTATTAAAGACTCCGTGGCTGCATCTCTGCTATGAAAGTGAAAAGTGGGGATTCTTTACTTAAGCATGCCCCCTTTTGGCCCCTGAAATGTGCGAGCCTATTTCCGCATAATGGCTCTATCGTGTAGCCCGCTCCCATGGGAGCCTCGTTGCTCGCCCCGCTCCGCTTTACTAGACCCCCCCCCCCCTCTCCTTCGCAGAAATGTGATGAGGAGGAAAGAAGGGAGCGAGTGTGCTATACAGTGCTATGATGAGTGAACGCTGATGAGGGACAGTTATTATGCAGAGCTTATTATTCTCTCTCTGCACTGGGGGGATTGTCAGCAGCGGCCGCAGCTATTCATTAAAGCTGTGAAATATGACCCGGCCCATGATGTGTGTACATGTGCGCGTGTGTTTGCCTCAGGGCCAAGCCAGCAGATCACTGGAGCTTTTTGTAGCAACTAGAACTCATATTCACTCTTAAGACTTGCTGGACACATTTACTTTGTACTGCTTGTCTTGCGCTGCCTGTTTTCCTACTCATCGTAGACACACATGAAACGAAAGAGCTCAAAAAACTGTCCAGTTATGACTTTTTAATGGTCATAATGGAATAACTAGAATAGAAGACTTCTATCCCCTAAATACATCCTTTTTGGGAAACACACATGTACCTGTAGAAACACAAGTATCGGCGCATTTTCAGAATTTTGGCATTGACTTGGTACCGAATGATCGGTGCTCGTGACATCCCTACTATAAACTTGCATTAATGGAGAGCGATGGGGTTGACCATGGACAGGCCACCCCAGTTCGGTGCCTTGCTCACGGGCACTTCGGCAGTGGCAGTACGCACTCCGTACTTTGTCTGTTCGGGGACTTGAACTGCCGACCCTCCAGTTCCCAAGCCAAGTCCCCACAGACTGAGCTACTGCTGCCCCTTTTCTGGCCACCTGATGAATTTAAGTCCAATATTGGTCACTACAAGTAAGTGACCCCTTTCACATAAAAGTGTTCATGTGATCCTTTGTTAATTGTTAAATTTGGATTATAGCTGCTTCCAGTAATGCTGCTACAGTAATAGTCACATTTAATCATCAGCTATGTCGCATCATAATTTCTAGTACTACACCTACTCAGAGCAAACATCTAACTATAGTGCCAAGCTGCTTTCCTCTTTCTTTCAAAAGGTGGTGATGACCTTTTTTTCTAATTTGCTCTCTAATTTCTTTGTGCTGGATGTGAGCAATTAACTTTCTAATCACAAAGTGCTGAGCTCTCAATATGTTTTACTTTGTAACTATTCGGTGTGGAGGTCACCGGGATAATGTTTAAGTAAGTGGAAAGTGGACTTCGAGTGAAATCTATACTTCATTCCCTCTTTCTGCTTACCAAGCCCCCAACCTGCTCCCACTTCTTATTAAAAATAGGTCAAGGACCCTTAAGCCCCAGGCAACATGGGCCCCAAACCTCTAAACCACCTTGCCCTCAATCCTCATTACCTATCACCTCACCAGGTGCTTCAATATCAAAGCCCACCCCTTCCTCCTTTTCTCTTTCCTTTTAGCACCATCCACCCCAGCTTCCATCATCTCAGCCCTATAGCCCTCACCTTTCAGCTCTCCCCAGCCTCTATCTGCGGTTTCCTATCTGAGATGATCTTTACAGTGATTAATGCAAGAGGGAGGTTGAGACCCTGCTGCCGGCCCATCTCAAATCTCCAGCCTGCCCGGGGCTCAGGCTGATGTGAAGCGCTCCTATTTTAGTCTCTTTTTATCGCTGTTTTTGCATCTGTGTTGCTGTAATCTACAGCTCAAAGCATGGCATAATTCGTTGGCAGAGTTCAGTGAAATATGGGAAACCCCTTACACAGCGGCACGTCTTTGGGGTCTTTTCAGAGGTGATAAAAGCATCATGGGATATGTGAATTAATTGCTGGGTATAAATGATCTCACAGTATATCACACTGCTCCATTTAGCTAATTTTGCTCATATTTTATTGCTATTTGTCACTGGAATCAATCTGCCTTTATATATATATAGTTGTGCATTTTAACATTTCCTGAAGAAAGATATTTTTGAAATATTTGACAGCTTCAGTGCGAGCGTATAGTTTTTGTCCATGTGATTCTGCAGATCTGAGCAACTGTTCATCACCACAGTTTAAATGACAGGTCTTGTTGGCCATTTTTCATGTGGTTGCTAGGGTAACAGGTTGAATCAAAGAGGTGCTCACAACTGCGTATGGGTGGGTGTGTGTGTGTGTCTGTGCTGCCCACCGTTTGTCTACATGACTGTAACTGCATGATTATTTGAGTGTTTCCCAATGGCTCAAAACCTCTTGAAAGGGTATGAGCTGTATAATTTGTTCAAACAGTAAACCAATTGAATAAGAAGGTCAATGACTGAGTGTTTTTGGATTACGAGGATAATGATCATACCGACAGATAAGGGCTTCCTCAAGGCAGCTAAGAACAGCCTGTCTGCACAGAGAACTGCCTCACATTTCACCTGCAGTAGAACAATCGTGCATGTTTTTATGCACCGATTCCTTCAAGCATGTTTTTCTATTTCTTGAAATCATCATGAGGTTTCGATTTAGCCAATTCTGCCAGTGTTTTTTTTTTTTTTTTTCTTTGCCAACACTGAGACTTGTTACCCTTTTTATTGCAGTGCATGGCACCTTTCCGAAAGTGCCTGTATGGCCCACAGGCTCTTTCGGAAAGGTGCCAGGCTTTAATTGGTGAGCCAGTGATTTTCTGTTGTTGGACCATTGATTTTTATTTGCATAGTTATTTGTTGATGGATACAAAGCCAGTGGCAGTCTATTGATCAAGCTTGCAGAGGCAGCATTGAAAAGAGACGAGGCAGAGGGAGGAGTGAGGGATTAACCTTTAAATTACAAATTGTAGAGCAATATTACAGTACTCTTACTGGAGCCTAGTGCTGTTGTGTTGTACGCATACTACTTCTACATTAATGCAGTACATGGAAAATAAGTATGAAGGTTGGTGGAAAAAATGAGTCATGTTGTTGTTGTTTTTCTGTGAGACTGTGGGGTGCTGTGAGTGCGTGCTAGAGAAGTCGTAGCAAACAAGAGATTTTCTTTACATTAATTATAGGTTCTCTATATGATATCTAGAGCATTAATATAGCAACAAAAAACTGTTTACTATGTAAAGATATAGAGGAATCATGTCTACCTGAGCAGAGAATGAAATCACTCTCCCTCCGTGTGTGATGTAGTCCGAGCTTCTCCGTGCTTTGTTGACAAATCCGGGCTGGCTGCACTTGCTTTTAGTGCATGTCCGTGCATGTGAGTGTGCCCCACTGGCTAGCTCATGTCCACTGCTCTCCACTGCCCTCATATGGTGGTAACAGCTGATAATGTCGGCATGACTGATGGCATCATCGCTGAAACGTAGCACCCACCCTCCAGTTCCCCCTCAGGTAAACACCGTTAGCTCTGTCTGCACTTTTGCTGCTTTTTCCACTGTTAGCACTGTTGTCGCTGTTAGTGCTGTTAGCACGGTTAGCTGCGAGCTCCCAGTCTTGCATTTAGCACCTTTAATGACTCTTTATTTAGTGCTTTTAGTCTACATATTTGAGGCATATAATATATATAATTGCTCATTTCTGCTATGTAAAACAACAGGTATCAAGAGATAATCTTACTGAAATAGAATATTGAATATCATTAAAATAATCAATCCACTAATCATCAGTCTAATAAGTATAACCAAAAACCACAAAACATCAGCGTGTTGTTTCTTAACATTACAGAAACACAACACTGAAAAGAAATGCAATGCCGATTGAATCAGCACCTTAAGAATTGATGTAGTATGGAGGCTCATTCCAGTCCCTGAAAATCATGCTACTGTTTGGGAACATGTTGGTATTATCAGTCCAATTGATTTTTGTTGCTGTTGTTTGTTGATGTTTTTTCAAATTTGACCAGCTCAACCAAGCGTGAACAAAGAAAATTCAATTCTGCTCAGATTGTCTAAATATAACAAAGATTGGAGGCAATGTTCAGAAACTCCCACATTAAACTTAATATGGAAGAAAGGCCTATTGAAACAGTGCCAGAGGCAGCAGGTGCAAGTTTGAACAGTCACGTTTTATTGGATTCCATAAAAACATGTTCATATTGTATTCGTACCATTTTCATGTAATGGTACATGTTACCATGGTATTTTGTACTTTTGTCCAAAGCAGTATGTTTTAGTGTACAGTATCCTTACATCAGTTTTACATCTTGAAGGTCAGACTTGACATCGTGCTGGTTCAGTAGTAGGTCCGGTCACACCAGTGTTTCAGATAGTGTTTGTGTTTACTTCTCAGTTTGTGCTGCTTTGCTTTAGATCAATCCGTAGCCAGATTAGCTTTGTTTAACAAGGTTTCTGAGGCCGACTTTGACACTTATCGCCTGCTCTGCCGAGAATTTATCACATTGAGGAGAGCCAGCGCAATCCCACTCAATCCCCCTTTCCATGCTAGCACCAATGACAAAGGCTCTAAATGGATTAGTGTAGGTGATTATTGCCATTGTCACCAGTCAATAGCTTTCGGGTGCGTGTTGTGTGGTGCCGCCCAAGAGTGTACATTGTGTGCGTGTGACAGAGTTGGTGTGTTTAGCCTTCCATGTTAACACCTAATGAAAACAGCATCCTTGTAAGAGATTTGAAGGCAGCCGTCTCCACCTGGCAGAATGAGATGGTGCGAAAAATGGAGCGGCGAGGAGCGAAGGAAGAGGGGACGGGTGTGTGTGCAGTGTCATGGGTATAAGGAGGGGGGGGGGGGAGTGTGCAAGGTGAGAGCGATTCACACTACAAACTGCATCAGAGACCCTTCCCCGCAGAGAGTGAAGGAAATTGCCCAGAATGAAGATGGACCGGGAGGAGGGATGGAGGGATGGAGGGAGCGGGTAAGGTGGGTGATTGTGGCGTTAAGGGAAAGGGGAGGAGGCGACACTCCGCACAATGCAGGGAGTCTTGGCCACAGATCAGTCAGCCAGGAGGACGGGTGTTGGACAGGACACGAGAGGGAGCGCAGGGGAGATGGGTAAAAGATGCAGGCGGCGTGAGAGACTGGGAGAAGGAGAGAGACAGATGGATGGAGGTGTGACGGAGGCAGCAGGATATCGACAGGGGAGGAATTGTGTTTCAGGAGCTCACTGCCAGAAATATGTTTCCATCATGCAGATAGGAGGAGAGGAAAAGAGGCGAGCAACATGGAGCCATGTATTGCAGAAATGGCAGGGGGGTTAGGAAAGGGTTAGAGAAACCACTATAAATAGTAGACCCCTGAGGTGATGATTTTCAGTGGGTTTTAGTGCACAGCATTATGTGCAAAACAGGGAGGTAGTGTGTGAGTTCTTATGTGTGTGAGGTCAACTGAAGTGCCTCTGAATACAAGGGTCAAATAAAAGAGAAACAAGCACAGCACGCTGTCTCTGGCATCATGTATGTGTGTAGTTATCTGGAGTAAATCATGTACTGTTGAATGAGTTTTCCCTGGAATGTGCGCTGTTATGACATTGAAAATCTCATCCAGGCTCTAATTTCAAAAGGAGCAGCACACATAGGAGCCATATCTCGAAGGTTAGGGGATGTAGTATGAGCCATATCTCTCTGTCACACACTTCCAAACTCTATGCTCACTTCTTTTTTTCTGCGATTTCAAACGCTGTTTACTTAGCCGTTATTACTTCTTCATGCGGGTCTCGAAGGACAGACCGCAGCGAGCATCGCAGGGCTCTCCTGTGCTGAGGACTCCTTTTAGCATCAGTTTTCAAGCCGGTGTTACCTATCTGTTTAATTAGCAAACATCATGCCAAGTTGAGAAGTTTACAGAGGACTACTAGTGAAAAGCAAGTCCGTCGGGGGTACCAGGCGTCACAACGGGCAAGATCAAAATCCAAAACAACAACACAGCCTCAACCCGCTCCTCCCTTTAAATGCAGAAATCTCCAGAGTGGTTGGGCTGCGAGTACACAGCATTACAATATGTTCTTCCCACCCATGCTGATATTTAGCCAAGCAGTCATATTATGCTTCTAGAAAGCAGGACTATGACAAATACGATTTTAAAAGTGTTTCCACTCATAGTTCCCACACTACAAGGACGATTATTCATAGTTTAGTCTACCACACATAACACAATGCTGTTTTCAATTTAACAGCAGCTATAAGTATGGCTCATGTGTATTGCTGGAAGTATGTCACAATATCCCAGTGTTCTATAATGTGACGTGTTGCTGAATGAATATGCTGCTGGGGTATTATTTTGTAAGGCAAACAGTAGGATCTGATTGCTGGAAAGTGAGCATGATTTAGCAAACATGGAAAACCAAAGCAAACTGGAGCTAGGGGACAGTTTGTCTCCGCCAACATCTGATTCACCAGCATTGTTAGATGAGGAACAATGAAGAGAAAAAGAGATTCAACCATGCTCTTTTGAAAATGTAAGGAGTTTTTCTTTTCCCAAATGGTATCTAAACACCCCTGACCCATGGCAACACTCTGCTAGCCAATATGGCCCACAAGCTAGCTAATATGATCAATAAAGTAGCTAATATGAGCTATAAGATAGCTAATACAAACCTCAAGATATAGTGTTCAAGTGTGGTTTCATATGATGGAAGGGCTCAGCTAGTTGCCCCAAATAAAATTTGATTGGATGAATGTATTGCATGTAAACGCCCACCATTAAAGGATGGATAAAGCATAAAAAATGATTTTAATGTAAGATATATTTTTGAAATATTTGGCATATACCAATAAAAGAACAATTAACACAGAAACCCACAATGATTTTTTTTAAAGGTCCCTATTGTAAAAAAAAAAGAAAGAAAAGATTTTCATGTTTTTTTTTATTATAAAGCAGGTTTAAGTGCTATATAAATACTGTGAAATTATCGAAATGCTCAATCCACAGGGAAATCCACACAGCCTGTATTCAGAAATTTTGCTTTTGAAACAGGCTGTCAGGATTTCTGTCATTTTGCGATGTCACAAATATACAATATTTAGACCATTTCACAGTTTTAAATGTAAACATTCTAAATGTATCCCAATTTATCTGATTGCAGTGTATGTGAATGACATCAGCAAATAGGAAGTAGACGTGGAACAAAGTTTTTGCCTAGCAACGCAATTCTGTTGAATTTTTTTAGGAAAAATTCCATTAGAATGTGCTGAAACAGAACATTTCAGCTGGAGGGTAAATACAGACATTTTCAGGCAGCAATACGAGGTAAGTGAAGGTTTTTTGAACATCACAGCATGTAAATGTGTTGTAGTAAAAACATAAAATGCAAGTATGAACTTGAAAATGAGCATGACCTTTAAACAATATGTTTTCCAAATTCTAATTCTATCTTTAAACATATTTTTCTTTCTTTTTTTTTGGCCACTTGACAGCAGCGCAACAAACACTAAACACAACATTGGCCTGTATCACCTCACGAAGTTAATAGGTTAATATGGTATGTGTTGGATATCAGTTGCCTATTTACACATTAAGAATACAGTTTTTGGTCACCAGCATCTCCTGAGAGAAATGTACAGTGGGTTTATCAGGGCTTTTTTGCTGAAAACCGCTGCCTTCGACTGGATTTGGGATTGATCAGAGCAGTGAGAGTGAACCTAAACAGTAAAGTTACTGGGCATATCAAGCAAAACAATGAGCTGAAAGATGCTAAAGCGTTCCATAGAGCTGAGGGGAATTGCAGAGTCAGGTGATAATTCTCTGTAGGTTTATCAATGTGAGCGATTCCTTTCCCATTACACTCATCAAATGTAAAAATTGTAAATAGTGCATCTTTAAGGACCACCAAACCCCATAATATGTTGGTTCTTTGGTAGCTATATTTCTTCATCTGGAGAAATACGTGTTGGTGCTGGTCAATGTCACCTTGGGTCTTTTTAGATTAACTAAAGTTGGCTGGGGAATCTAGCCAAGTCAGTAGCCAATAGCGTAGCACCATTGGTGTGGAGCACTGAAATGTTATAGCTACATCTAAAAACCAGCCGCTCAGAAAGGTCAGTGTCAAGGTCAGTTATTCCATGTTTTGTATTTTGCCACCAGAGTTCACGGAGAATGATCCCATAAATCGGTTGAGTGCTTTATTGGCTGTTGTAGGACAGGAGCTCCTTCAAAACCCCTCATACACACTGAACTGCACAAAGTATTTGGATCATTTCCTATTTTAATGAAGCACAAAGACGAGGTGAATGTTGGTAAAAGCCATTATTTACTGCATTATTGTGTTATCACTCAAGGGTTTAAATTGCTTCCTATTCTTTTGGAAATCATGATTTGTTTTAATTGTAGTCTGTTGATTGTTTCAAAAGAGTAGGTATCATCTTCTAAATCTCATTATGGACCAAAAAATCTTCAAATATGAACTCATAACAGCGGAGGGAAACAATAGAATATGGCTGGCTTAGCCCCGGGAACGTCATCCTCAAAGGCAGTATGGGTTGTGAGGTTTGAGAAACCATGTGCAATTTAGCATGAAGACAATTTCATACTTGCAGCTACATTTCTCTCTGCCAGCCTGGAGAGGCTGGCTGAAAAGCTCTTGGCACATTCTGTTTTAATTCACAGGCACAAATGGTTAGTGGGAAAACAATCCTGGCAAAGTTATCTGTCAGGATGCTTGTCAGCCTCCTTTTTTCTATTTTTCCACTGCATCTTTGCATCACTGTGCTATGTTTCTATATCTTTCTCTCTCTTCCATCGTCTTCCATTTCTCCATCCTGCAGTCACACAGCGTTATCAGGTACGCAAGCTCCTTTTAAAACGATGTGAATGCTTCGGTGGAGCCTGTTAGAGTTCAAAACCTTCAGCAGGAGCTCCTTATTGAGGGCAGCCCCCACAGATTCTCTTTCCTTTTGGCCTGTAGTTCCACTTCATGGACATCTACGTATAGCTCCAAAAATATATCTTGAACCATCTTCCTGAAAGGCAACACACAGTATGAATAACCCAGTTAGTTCTGACAGCTTTTATATTTAGATGACATCTTTGGTAATTGCATTTCCCAGAGATCAATCGTGCAATCAAGCTGCTCGGCCAATACCATGCCATCTCTTTCTCAGAGTTTTGAGAAATTTGAATTTGTGTCTGTGGATCTTTGCTTCCTAGTATTCATTACAAATAACATGCTGCTGCTGCTACTACCAGGGACATTATGTGGATGACTTCCTGTGCATCAGATGCTGAGCTTGTTTCCTCTTTATATATATATATAAATAAATAATAATTCTGCGCTTTTTTGACCAGTGCCCCCCCAATTCAGGGAAAGATGATTGGTCTTTTAGAAGACCTATTCGTTTTCTTATTACATTGAAAAATCCATATGTCTAAATGCTGATTGCCAGAGCTCTTTTATACTGTAGCGTATAATGCTTTTAACTGTCATTCAGTTTTTAAATGGTTATAGTGATTACAGGGTGTTTCTCAGTCCTTTCTTCATTGAAAGTTTAGAGTCTGTTTCATCTCTTGATGCTGGCCGTTGTTGGGTGTGATCAAAAGCACGCTCTGTTCAGGCTGATCTCATACACCGTTTGTAGCTATACCTATACCAAATCAATGCACTGTAATACGTATATATCCCACAAAATCAATTTGTATGGAATTTACATAATCATGAACCAGGAAGTATAAAGAGCAACAAATGCTTTGTAAGGAGGAGGTCGGGTGGATGGGTGGGTCAAAAAACACAGACTTTCGCCCCCGTGTGAAACCAGACGTCAACGTTGATTTGTCACGGAACTTCCGTACTTAAGTAATGCCACTTCTGAAGGTATTTTAACCCAAACCACGATCTTTTCCTAAACCTAATTAAGTGGTTGTATTGCCTAAATCTAACCAAGTTGTTTCCTGTGAAGACGGAAGTTTATTTTGAAAAGACTGTATGCATATATCGAGCGGAAATTGTCACATGTTGCTGGACATTCGTAGGAAAAAGCACAAAAAATGAGGAATAACTTTTCGTTGTATGACGATGCGTTGCCGTGTTCAGCCTGTAACCACGCCTAACAGTGATGTCACATTGTATTGTCACACCCTGGAGTACATGTTTACATCACTGCAGCAAGGGGAGAAGTTAAACCACTGGAAGCATAAACAAGATTTTCAGCCAATCTTAAGTTGGTCTTTAACTGTTTTCATTATTTTGTCTACCCGATTTTACAGCAAACCGTGGTCTCATTCATTGTTAAAGTGGGGAAATTGGTGTTTATATCTTTTGAAATGTTGTATATCATTATATTTAAAATGGCAACAACTGCATAATGCTTTCCCAGTTGCACCAAAATTCTGACATATTTAGAACCTTTTATTCATTATTGGGGGAAAACGATATGATCTGCTTTCATGTCATCAGTATTCTTTGTATTGGTCTCGTTTTTAAATAGTAATTGTTCATGTGATTGTTAAAATGCTGCTCTTTTTTTGGCAACAGCGGGGCCTCACACCCCGCTGAGCTCAGTGAACGGACAATTGAACATAGTGCTCGCTTGTCCTCACACGTTGTACTCACACATAAACACAGAGACAGGCAAGCATAACACAAAAAACACACAGACTATAGCAGGTAAAAGATCTGCCGCTGTGCAAACCCACAGGCAAGGGTGTGTAGACGGAGGTAATGGCGATGTGTGGATACATGAAAGGTTTCATTCTAAAGCTCTCTTTATCTGGTGTTGGATAACAATTACCCACAGTGTGTTCCTCGATGTTAAAAGCACATTTGCTTTCATTGTAATCATTTTGAATATCCCACTGGAAGCTCATCATGTACCAACAACACACACACACACACATGGCTGGTTTTGGAATCGCTACAGCAGCTCCTCTCCTCCTACTCAAAGAGATGAGTCAACCCTAGATTTCTGTCATTGTTCAGCAAGTCTAGAAATACCTCATTGCGGATGGGATTTTAGACTCTATATTAGTGTTTTATATGATGTTGTTTATGCAAATAGAATACATACTAAAATAGGAACCCTTGTTTAGCTTTTTGTTAATTTTATGTAGAGCACAACCGGTTTATTTGTGTGAAATTTGCTTAACAAATAAAGGATGACTTGACACGACTTGACAAGTGTATCCGCTGCATGGAAAGTTGGAGGACTGTCCTGCCTTCATCCCCCACCAGCAGGATTTCTGAGCTGTCAGAAGGATAACAACGCGAGGAAGGTCACGCTTTATAATGTTACCTGTCAGCCAGCCAATACAGCATCGCCCCGGAAGAAATTTAATTAGCTTGAAACAGGCAGCGGGGAGAGAGGCGACATTAAAGGAATTGAACGATAACCAGCTTTTAATCCCGTCCTGGCGAGAGAATAGAAGAAAAGAGGAAAAAATCGTTCTCTATCGAGCAGTCGTGACTTTGATGGAGGTGGAATTCTTTTAAGGTGATATGCGGTGTAATTAGTGATGCGCATGTGTTTACAAGATAAATAAACCTCCCTCACTCGCTTTGATGTGTAATGGAAGCTTCCTTAGAAATCACAGGCTGGCAAAGACTGGCCTCGCTGAGACAGCTATTTACACCATGTGCTGTAGGGCCCCGGCAGGAAAAGCTTTTAGTGTTGTTTCCAGCATACTGGGGTGCAATTGTAGTCATGTTTTAGTTACTTAACATTAAATCGGAGCGTAAAACGAATCTCGTTAATGTACAATTTGAGTAGAATTTCAATTTTTTCATACTGACAAAAACACCGGACATCATGTATTCTCTCTCTTCCCGATGTATGGCACATTATTGTTGCGTGCTGTAGTTGTAGTAAGGGCGACAGTACTTTTTCAGAAAGGCCTGGAGTGAAATGTGCCTTTAACTATTCATAAGGTCTTATTTGTATTGTGCACTTCTATGGTTTACATATTATTTATCAAATTATGTTATATTCCGTTTATATGTCGTTTTCTGTCAGAACAGCTTGCAGTAGTTGCCCTTGAGAGAAGCAATCATTGCGCTCAAAGTAAAAGCCGTAAGATATTGAAGTCTTTAACAGCTGCGTTTCTATTCAGTACATAGTCACCATTACTTCACAATAATGTGGCTTGGTTAATAAAACAACTCAAACACTTGAATAAATTGCATGGACATAAAAAAAAAGACATCTTCCTTATGTTATCAAAGGCTGTGTAATTGCAACATTTCTTACATTTCTGGCCTTGTGGTTTTGCATAAAATCTCTCATGGAGGTGAAAAACATTCGTGGAAGTTTGTACAGACTGTGAACTATGCATGATGACACAGTATTGGAAGAATTATTCAGCTATTGTACAAGACCTGTCAGTGACGGTAATTAGATTAGTGATGATACAGACAGATTTTGTTAAGCACATTATTGACGTGTCTTAAAGCTCCAATAGACAGGACAGTTGTGTAAAAATGCATGCATCTCATCAGCCTAAAACGTGAGATTGCCTCACAAAAATCTCTTATTATTCTAGTCAAGGCCCTTTATTGTAGTTTATTGCCCCAATTAAATTCTGGTTTTATATATTCCTCATCAAAAAATAAGCAAAGTCCAAACCGATAACTTTGTTTTGTATTGATCTTTGACTATAAGCTGATATAGCTGGTAATGTAATACATTTCAATATATTTCCCAGCAATCCCAGACTCTATATTTCCCCTCATCTCCTCCTGTATCAGAGCATTATTCAGCCCATTCTACTGTACTGTTCCACCTGGTTCTTTAACATGTTATCTGTTACTAACTGGGCCAAACTCGCACGCATAACCAACACCAATACCTGCTAAACATCAGAGTTAAGCTCAAAGCAGTACTGTGCCTTAGTAGTGTAGGAGTGTGGTTGTCGACTCTAAGGGTGTTTGTTTGGTTTGTTTAAAACAAACTCAGGTCAGTTTGCCCAGTTAGTACGGTCCATTTGGGCCGGTGTGAAAGCTGTCAATCGAACTCTGGTGCAGACCAAACAACCGAATGGAAACCTCCTGAAAAGGTTGTTCTCTGTCCCCTTTCAAGCAGACTCTGGTGTGGTTCGTTTGTGGTATGAAAGCAAACAAACCAACTGCAGGATTTTATGATAGCAGTGATTGTAGCATGATTTCAAAAGCTAAACTCTAAAAATCTCTTCAGGAAGCGATCTTATAATTGATCTATTTAAGGCCATGTATAGGCTATAAATCATTTGGTAACCATGGTAACACGCATGCATGTCAGCGTGGATATTTTCCCTGATTAATAGGTTAAAAGCTGTTGAAACTAGTGTGCTGGTTTCCGACTCTGTGTATTTTGTCAGTTCATTAATTCCATTAAAAAGTGTGTGACAGCGATCCCACAGTAGCCTAACAAGCTCTGAATCATTACTGTACAAGACGCTCCCTTTTCATCCTATCTCTACCTGTTAGTCATTATTCATAACATGAGGTCGATTTGCAGTCTAATAATGCTAATAATCAGTTATTTATTCGAGAGGTCTCTTGACACCAAGGAACATGAATATACACATCGGAAGCATTAAAGTGCCGCATAAACGTCTGCCACGTGGGTCCTGATAATGCAGGATGACAATCGCCAAAACAGTCCAGTCAACAAGTTACTGGTTAGTCTGTATAACTTCATGTTTACTTGTTGGTCTGTAAAAAGTCAGTGTGAAAAGACCAGACCAGACCAGAATCAAAATGCAACATATCTTTTCCCCTGATCCGGACCAACTAAACCGAACTACAGGTATGAAAGTTTGTTAGCTCGTTGCTAACTGTGCCATTTGCTGCTAGGAAGGTTGAGTGCTCAGATTTATCAGGCTTTGGTTTCAGTTAACAGCTGCTTACACAAGGTGAGAGTGGCTCAGACTCAACCATACAAATGCACGGATGTGAAAACAAGCTAAAAGAGGTGCAAAAGCAGCACATCAACAGCAACAGTGTTGTTGTTTTTAAAACACATCACTTCCAGTGTGCCAGAGGGTTTTTCACCCAGCCAACAGTCAGTGTAAAAGCTGTAATGAACTGAATATGTGTTAAATCGCTCTCGTGTGGCATCGATTTCTATGATTATATCAGAGATAATTATTCTATGAATGAAATTCAATCGGTCGCATGAAAAGAGATAAGTAATGGCTCTGTCCAGAGAAAGCGGGTCTCCCCAGTGGGATATCATTTGCCTCGTATCCATTTCAAATTCTAGTAAACGTGATCTGGATGCAGTTCACAGACGTCAGATTACATCATTTCTGATGTTCAAATTTCCAAGGATTTTCCTCTCACTGATCCCAGACATTTGGAATTTGTTTTTAAAGTTCATGGTTTATTAATTAAACTACAAGAGGAAGCAATGCTGCTAATTTGAATACTACACAAAACCACATCAGTCACCCAGCCTCTCTCTGCCTCTCTCTGCCTCACACTATCTGAAGAAACAGAACGTACTTCTGTGTTTTAGCTCCTGTTTTTGTGTTGTAGCCATTCAGGGCTCCTCTTCCTCTAAAATATTCCCTCTGAAGCACTTAGCCTAATTAGAGATCATTTATTCCCCGAACTAATCAGTCCAAGTGTTTTTGTGTCTTCTAAAATAATAACATGAGAGAAGGCTGTTGCACTAAGTGAGGGTTCAACAGCCCACACTGCTTACTAAATTTGACTTGCATGTTGCGTTTTGTGCGTCTGCGTGTTTGTGGGGTTGCTGTTATGCAAACCGTAGCATAATTTGATTAGTGGCTAGAATATAATTACTAAGTAAAAGAAGGCACATCGTAGGATTTCCTCTTGATCTAGCTTTATAAATGTTATCTCGTGTAAAAAGACATGGATTGCTGAATGCTGCTTCTCTCCCAATGTGGAAGCAAGAAATAAATCCATGTAGTTAAATTCTGCACATTCTTGATTAGATGCAGTCAAGAGTTGGAGGCAAGCAAACTGATTTCAGAATTTAGTGTTTTAATGAGTGTTATTACACAACTTTGTTGAATACTCAATTCTGATTGGTTAATCACAGCGCTCTACGGTCTGTCATTTCTTTATAGCAAACCGTTGCTATGTATAACAGACTGTTGCTATGGGTGCAGATCTGATTTCAAATTCTGGTAGACCATTTTTGTGTCAAATTATTGATTTCTTAAGTAAGTAGCTGTGTAATAAGCAAGATATTGTACAGCTCACAGGTCATTGTTGTGAAATAAACCCCTTCAGGGCGATGTGGATCCCTAACTTAACTCATCAATCAAGTCTTAACTGAGTCTAAATAAAAGAAGAAGAAAAAATACTAATTAGGCAGAATGGTCCCTCCCAGGTCATTATAAGAGTATAGATGTTATTCTTGTATTACAATAATACATGTAGGGCTGAATTGTTTGTCGTCTAAATTGATAATAACAAGCACAAACTAAGTAACATTTCTCAGAAAGTTTAATGTGTGCATGCATGTAAACTTCAGTCACTGTATAGCTGGAAATATTTATTTATTTTTCCTCCATATTTTCAATTGAAACTAAGAATTTAAATTACAAAAATGTTAATTTTGCACCAAAGTTCTTAATTAAATGAGAAAATACTTAATTTAATTCACACAGGATTGTACAAACATAGGCGTTACCATGTGGCTATTTATATTTATTTATAGACTATTTATTGAACTACCAAGAAACATGAAATTACCTATATTGTTATAGAAGATTTTGGCCATGTCGCCCAGCCCTAAATACATGAATTAATGTGTAAACAGAATTTAATGTTGTAGTTGGTCAAAGGAAGATAATTATACCTAATTCATTGTGTAATCTATAAAATGCAGTAGTATTTTTATGATTATATATTTTCAATGTAAAATCTTAATCTACAAAATAACAAGTAACTATAGTTGTCAAATAAATATAGTGGAGAAATAGTACAATATTTGCCTCTGAAATGCAGTGGAGTAGAAGTAGAAAGTAGCAGAAAAGGGAATTATTCAAGTAAAGTAGGGCTGCAACTAACGATTGTTTTCATTTTAGATTAATCAGCCGAGTATTTTCTATATTAATCAACTAATAGTTTGGTATAGAATGTCAGAAAATAGTGAAAAATGTCCATCTTGGTTTATCAAAGTCCAAGGTGATGTCTTTAAATGTCTTGTTTTGTCAGTCCAAAACCCAAAGATATTGAGTTTAATATTTAATATTTAATTAACATACAACAGAGAAAAGCAGGAAATCTCGCTATTTGAGAGGCTGAAAAGAGCACTTTATGACATTTTTGCATGAAAAATTACTTTAACGTTAATCGATGGGTCGACTAATCGTTGCAGCTCTGAATCTGAACTAAAGTACAAGTAAGTTAAAATTATACTTAAGCAGCCTAATGTTTAATTGAGTAAAATGTACTTCCACCAGTGTCCAGATGAATGTAACGTTGGTTTGAAGTCTCTATGATGAAAAATAAGAAAGCTAGTGACACAAATCTGAACATTTAGCATGCACTTTTATGACCACCCCTAACCTCAGGGACTTCAGAGTTACAGACCATGCTGACACTCTGTTTGGCTGTCATGTTTTCATTTTATATGTTTTTCACATTCATATTTCAACTGCTATTGAGGCGACAGGAGGAAATGTATAACACACATAACACACACACATACACACACAATTGTCTGGCAGCAAATAGTGTGCAAATGAAATTCACATTACTGTAGGTCACTGAATTCATTTCTGAAATGGCAATTGGTATAATCTCTCAAGGGACTTGTTGTGAGTAGTGGGCCACATTTACCCAGTTACCCTTACACCCCAGTGTAGATTAAGGAATACATTTACCCACTATCAACCCATCAACTCCAGCCCATTTGTTCCCCTCGGACAATATGGATTGAACTGTTTTTGTCTGCAGTTAATTCTAACTGGGATGAGGCCCGGCTGTGAAAACCGCATCAGAGGACGGGCCAAAAGCCTTTTCCTGGAGAACAAACATCCTCCCTCTTATCTCGTCCTTTTTGTTTTATGAAATACTCTTCCTCTCAGCTCATTAAGAGAAAATCTGTCTTTTTCCAGCCTTATCCGCTGTGATCTGAACCAGAGAACTCAGTCATACAATTCAAAGTCGACCTTGATCTGCGGGGCTATAGCGCTGTGCGAAACGCATTTGAGAAGATCGTCCAAAGATTAAGTATTCTGCCGCACACTGGAAGGCTTCAAATCTATTTGGTTATTTTCAAAATTTTAAGTGTTTCAACAGAGCTAAGGTCAGTAAAGTGAAACAAGGGTTTCTCTGTGAAGAAGAAGCACATCTGTCTAATTTAATGCATTTATTACTGAAGACAAAATTGAGGCTGCTGCTCCTCCTGCTGTTATAACAATATTCACAGTGTAATCTATCAACAGTAGAGTATCAGCACTACAACACAACCCCAAGCACTGCTCTCCAGTGCTAAATTGACTCCAGCCGTCTCTCTCTCTCTCTCTCCGAACGACCTTGCGAAGACGACTCTCCTCTTTAACCCAGAGCCGTGTAGCTAGCTCAGCGCTCTCTCTCCCACACCTTGTCCCCATTGTTGCTGATCTTATCGTTCAGCCTATCAGAGGACTAATGACCCCGGCAATCGTTGCTGACCTGTCGGGGGAAGTGCAGCTGCCAAAGAGAAGGAAGGAGAGTCCATTAAAAGATTAATGTAAGGAAGTGGACACTGTCCTCCTGGACCTGTGGAGCACTACAGCAGGAGTAGGGGACTTTGATTTATTGTCGTCTCCCCCCCCCCCTCCCTCACATGCTGAATAGGCAGAGAAGGATGAGCGAGGTGAAACGACTTGCTTTGTCATGAACAACTGACTGCAGGAGTGTTTGTTATAGGTTTAAATTAGGGCTGTCAAAGTTAACGTGATAATAACGAGTTAACACAAATTCTAATAATTCTAACACCACTATTTTCCTTAACATATTAACACAACTAAATCTAGCATTAAACCTAAGGAATCCATTGGTACCAAACATGTCATACTAGCTTATGCAGAAGGAGGCTAAATAACGCTCCAAACTTGCGCTAAATTCTGGCGAGGAAAAACTGGCATGGCCATTTTCAAAGGGGTCCCCTGACCTCTGACCTCAAGATATGTGAATGTATATGAGTTCTAGGGATACCCACGAGTCTCCCCTTTACAGACATGCCCACTTTATGATAATCACATGCAGTTTGGGGTAAGTCATAGTCAAGTCAGCACACTGAAACACTGACAGCTGTTGTTTCCTGTTGGACTTGAGTTTGCCATGTTATGATTTTAATTTTTTTATGCTAAATGCAGTACCTGTGAGGGTTTCTGAACAATATTTGTCATTGTTTTGTGTTGTTATTGATTTCCAATAATAAATATGTACATACATTTGTATAAAACAGCATATTTGCCCACTTAAATACTTGACAAATCTCCCTCGAAGGTACATTTTGAACAGATAAAAAATTTGCGATTCATTCGGGATTAAATATTTAAATCGATTGACAGCCCTAGTTTGAATTTAAAAAATGAATCCTTCTAAGATGCCAATACACATATTTACTTTGTGATTGTCATTACAGCTTTAAAGGTGAAATATTTCATTGGGAATAAGGTGAATGCTTCCTGTTTGGCCTGGCATTACTCAGCAGAAACTTTGCGTTGGAGCAAAGTCAACAGCGGGGTCTGACAGTCCAATTAACCCATGTTTTTAAGAGAACACACTACCCTATTCATCATTCAACATACAGCAATTAAGCAGTCTGTTACTTTGGCAACCGTTTTTAATATTTATTTGATCAAAGCGTGGAGTGGCATGGGCCCTGCAACCTGCCTCCATTACTCACGCGTGTGGCATAATGTTGGCATTTGTGCGGGGAAAAAAAACGTTTCCTATTATATGCTTTTAGTAAAGATTTGCTGTCAAGCTTGAGGAGCCTTGTTTCCCTGGCTCCTTTAGTGAGGGCCTGAACTTTTATAATGGGCACACACACAATGACTTCTCCTGCACTGCATGGGTACCGGCATAGCTGGCTTACTGCTGAGAAAGAAATAGAGGCAGAGAAATTATTCTTCGCTTTTGATTGTCAGGTTAGTGTCTCTGTGTGTTGTTGACAATGTCTGGGTTATATCTAGCAATGCACGCAGCTGGATTTGCATTTTGTTTGCTTAAACTACAGACAAACCCGATGGGAAAACGTACCTGTTGTTGTAGAAATGTATATGCATCTGTTCATGCACACATGGGAATCACACATACAGTATAGACTCCAGTATTCACTTACACGCTAAAAAAGCTATGTTTGGCATCCACAATTTCAAACTAAAATCACTATCAGGATATCCTTAATAGAAAATAGCAGCCTCTGAAGGTTGGCATCGGGAATGAGGGTAATCCACTTCACATTTCCTCCTCCCTCATTCTCCACCTCCAGTTGATCGTATCCAGGTTAAATGTTAATTGGACGAAATCCCAGACCTCCTTTGTTTTAATGGCTGCACTTCTCATTTCCTCTCTCGCCGCTGCACTCGTTACACATACTGTAGAGTTTTAGGAGAGACGGATGCGAATGATTTCGCACACACAGCTCGGCAACTTCCGCGGAAGACTCACTGTCCACATTCCTCAATGGATCATAATGGGCTTTCTCACCATTTGCAGTATTTGCACCATTAGCTAGTGATGACTTTGCATCTTACCCTGACTGAGATGAACAAGGTTGTCGGAAGTCAAATGACAATAAATGGGCCACTGAAGCCGGCAGAACTGTTGCACTATTACAATATCAGCAAAGTCCAATGAAACACATGGACTCCCGTGTTCAACACCTTGTCAGATGGTGACAACACATTACAGGACCATGCAGCGTGCAGCGTTGCTGAGCTGGTCGACATTAAAAATAATACGCTTTGATGCTGACCATTTAACAGCAGCATTAAACCTGCGTCCACTGATTTCCTTTTGGCCACTTGGGAGCGGTGGTAACAAGCAGTAAATGTAACAATGACATATCACATTTAAAGTGGATGTGGGGAACTTGCTAGCAAACGGTTGCTTATTTACACATCCAGCAGTTACAGAGCAACATTAGCATTCATTTCGTGCATCTGGCCACCTGGCCTCTCCTTTTTAGCTCGGGTCTTTACTAACTCCTTAGAGAAATATCTGGCTCTGTATCTCCAAAATGCACCGCTGTGTTCAACAGCTTTGTCAGTGTGCCACTTGGTGCAACTTTCACATTCCACATAGTAATTAGATCCTTTGTTAATTTAAAAATACTGATTGTACATCTTGGGACTTGTCTCATTATTTTTTTTTAATCTGTACAATAGCCATGAATCCCCATAAGGCAGGATAGGTGCCTACACTGACGTAAAATAACAAGGAAGCGTGATTTATCTCAATTTAAAATATTGAGCATTAACATTTTAAATGATCTTGTTGATTTAGACGCTCATGAATGCAGTAAGTATCATTCCCAAAATGTACAGTGTGTTCCTTTATAAAACTGGATAATCAGCTTGTGGAAATTATCATAGCTACCCAAACAAAATCTGGATTAAAAGTAAAACCGAATGATTGTTCTCAATGCCATTTGTTGCAGCAGCTTGAGCACCTAAATTAACAAATGTGGTTGTAACATCACAGTGAATATAATTGTTTCACATTAGGTGAGTCAGGTGGAACGTCTCTCAAATGAGTCTCAACCCTTCCAGCGACCTAATTTGTGTATGTTTAAATGATCATGATAATAACACAATCACTAATTTGAAGTAGTATATTAAATTTTTTTTCAATTACAATATCAGAACATAAAGACCCAGATGATACCTAGTGTCATATCACATAAAGTGTGAAAGGTTCAAATGGATGCAAAAACAACAGAAATCATTTTAATGCGCATTGTTTACGTTCACTTTCTCAGGCCCTGGAGAGACAGCGCTCACATATCATTCAAATGGAAAATACAGGGGTCAACTCATTACACAAAAATGAAATTCACCAGCACAAATGTCACTTTCTTTTGTCTTTCATCTCAGACATGCTAATACTGTAGATTGCACAGCCGTCACCTTCAGTCGCCGTCAGGGAAATATACAAGGAAAAATGAATTGGGTCGTATCGTACATTTCAGGTAGTGTGTGTGTGTGTGTGTGTGTGTGTCTGTGTCTGTGTCTGTGTCTGTGTGTGTGTGTCATGGTGACATTTGCACACAAAATCTATTTTTTGTACCGACTACTGTAGGTCAGAGTAGACAGTTGCATGAAGCTCGGAGCTCTTTTTCTTACATAATTTCCGACTGCTCTTCACAGCCACAATGGAGAGTGACAGCAGGAAGGAATGTCAGACATAATGCAATTTGATCTATAAAATCTGATCTCTAAAATAGATCTTAAAAATATCAAATCAAACGACAGAAATAACTCAAGATTTCGATAAACATTTGGCAGCTCGTCAGCAAGTCAGAACTTGTGATACTCCACCAGAAATTCAAATTTTTTGAGTATAAAAATATCAAAAACATAAAAAAAACATACTGAAGGCCAACAGTGGATATATTGGATTAAGTTTCTGTGGTTGTTTTGATCATTTGTGCTGTTGTCACTCCTGGAATTCAACTGTTTGATAAACACATTGTGTAGGCTATTTGTATATTTCAAAGCTAAGTTTAAAGGGTCACTCCAGTGATTTAGCATTGCATTCTCATTGAGTTGAGGGACTCACAAGAGACGGATTGCAAAAGGAATCGTAGCAGCAGAAGCCAACATATTTGGACTTTTAGTTCCTAACATGACTAATGCTAAAAAAAAAACACAGGATCCTACAATTCCCATAATGCAACTCAAAGGCATCTTTCATTAGACCCTCTCTACTTCATAAATACCAATGTCTGTCAAGCTCCAAGTTCTAACAAAGGCTTTCTGCTAAAATAAATTGAAGTCTCAAGCCCTATCTCAGATGACCCCGATTACATCATTCAGGGAAATAACACTGATGACATCATCAGGGTATTTTCTCAGACTTTAGAAAGTTCCATCCAGCCACAGAGGACATGTACAACTCTTTTCAAAGACGAGGCATGTGTACAATTGGTTGAGTTCCCCTTTTAAGCTAAAAAAAATGACAACATTTTTATAGTAAAAGAGTTCTTAAAGAAACAATGAGTAGCATTTAGGGGGATCTATTGGCAGAAATGGAATATAATATTAATAAGTATGTTTTGTTTAGTGTATAATAGGTTTGCTGTGGTAGTCGGTGTTACCGATGTTACACAGTGTTCAGGTATACACCGATTACATTACTTGCCCACCGACCCCACTGTCGTTTTCGCTTTTTTATAGAATAAAACCCATTTAGTTCATTTTTGCGTATCAGCGCCGTGTTATCAACACATAGTAACCCATGTTTCTACAGAAGCCCAGAACGGACAAACCAAACACCGGCTCCTCAGAGGGCTATTTAGCATTATTGTGTCAGCCACCGTAGTTCTCCTATACACTTGGCACACGGGAGAAGTTTCAGTTGGTTGCAATCTGCAACCTCACTGCTAGATACCGCCAAATCCTACACACTGCACTTTTAAAATGTTATGTCCAAAAACTCAATTAGAAGAAGAAAAAAATTGTTTGACAGGCAAAAAAAGTTGTGTCCAAGGACAGAAAGGGCAGGCAGGGAAAAGGAAGAGTGGTATAGCGAACAGAGAAAAAAAAATGCAAGAGGTCAAGGGTTCCGTCGTTCTGGAGTGTGGTCAAAAGCACTAAAAGCTTTATGCTTTAACAGGATTGTTAGGCAAGATACCTCAAGCCTCACTGGCTCACGTTGCTTAGAGCATAATGATTGGTCGGTGGGGTATTTTATATGCAGCATGGGTAATTAAATCGGTGGATACTGTTCCGGAATCGATATGAGCCCGGTGACATAAAGTATTACCACTGAAGCGCTCTGTGTATGTGTGTCCACATACACAGAGCGTGTGTGTAGGGGACAAAGTGAGAGTCAGAGAGAGAGGGAGAGAGGGTGAGGACAGGGAACATGAGAGGCGGGGAGTGAGGGACACAGTGGGCAGCACAAATTGCAAGCTAAACTTTTATTATGACAGATGAGATGGGTTATTGGAATCCAGGCAAGGCTCTTTGACTGTAGATGCCATTACAGGACACGGCTGCTTTAAATCTGGGTCACCTATCGACTTAACCTCGCATTGGGCATCAGCAGGGCCTCATTGCCGTGTAATTATGCCTGGAATAAATAGGGCATTTGGCTTGTGGCACTACACCACATAACGTCTGGTATAATGGACAGTGTGGAATTCATTTGTTCTCTTCTGTTCTTTCCTAATCCCTCCTCTCAACCTCTATTAACTCTCTACATTTTTCATTTCTTTCTCTGAGCCCCCTTCTACCCTTTTGGTTTTCAAGCCATCATTGTTTCTGTCCTTTTTTGTAGCTCGCTTTATCTCATTCCCCGCCGTCCTTGAAGCAGAAGGAAGAGGGGAGGTCGTCACACAAGCCTCGGAAGGAATGCACCATTAAGAAAAGAGTTGTTAGCAAAACACTGTTTCGAGATGAAATTAAAGACAATCCCCTCTATGTGAATTCAACCACCGCAGCCCAATTAGAGAGCATAAATATTCTCTCTACACTGAAACCCAAAGCCTCCTTATCATCCAGCCTACTGTTCTGGGAGTTTTGAAGATATTTTGGGTGGCCATTTGGCTCCATAATGCCTGTTCAAACCAGATCTGAGCGCAGCACATTACTGCCTGCAGAAAAACAGTGCTTCTGGCGCTTTGGCCACACAGCAGCTCAAAAAAAAACCTTCCTCCCCCTAAGCTGCTAGCAGGGTGTGCTCATACTCCTGTGTGTGACCAGCTTCCTTTGTGTCTCTTGCTGTGAGGTGACCAGCTCAGTAATTGGTCCTGGAGGCTTTTACCTGGCGGCGTCGACTGGGCATGTCGGTGACTTTTCTCTTTTTTTCCCCTTCGACTCCTAATGCCCTCACTGGCCATTTAGAGCTCATTACCTCTACTTTTATAAACCGCTTCAACCGTCATGAAAGGACTTTTTTTTTTTGTGTCATTAATTAAATGCCAGACTTTTGTTTGTAGAAGTATGCAAGCTATTTCCATGCACATCACAAAGAGAACAGACGCGCGTTTCCTTTGCCTTCATTAGAATGGATTCTGTACAACTTGGCTTTTATTAAAAACAACAGGGGTTGCGGTCCCCGCTTCTGCTTTCATTGTTTTTAATCTTTGTTAATTAATTTGAAGAAGTCCCGATTAAAATAATGGAATTTGTCGGGGAACGCGCCGTCTTAAGCTTATATGAATTCAGTGCAGCTGTTTGAACAACACATAGAGAGCATATTCAATAACTGAAGACTTTTGAGAACGCCTGCTTCCAAAGCGCATGCCTGTTTTTAAAACGTTGTTCAATATAGTTGAATCCTCTTTAGCGATTCTGAGCAGCACTCCTTTTCTGTGTTTACTGCATAAGTGCTGTTGAAGTGGGCTAGTTTGGAAGTGTACAAAATCTATTGGTTTTACCTACTTTATGCTGTGGATGATGAGGAATATTGCTTTCAAGTTGCCTCGTGATATCAAGACTATTGATCATAGGTAAATATCAGGATGCTCCACGACTGCCAGAGGGTTGATGAGCTGGTGTGAATATATATTCTCTCTTCTCTGTTTAATCTTCTACTGAAGGTCATGCACTAATTTATGCTCTACAATCAAGCTCCGGATTATTGCAATCAGAAAAAAGCATAATTTACTTTATGGCTCAAAGGGCTGGAAGTTTACCGCAGTATCACCAGGGTTCTTGTTTTCTCTGGGAGTCGGGGTATGGCAGTTGTGACAGCAGCGCTATACAAGCTTATCTTCACCATGATAACATTACATTGCACCTGTGCTGACAGGCCAGATGCTGCAGAAAAAAAACAAACAAAGGCATCTTCAGAGCACAGATGTGTTAGAGTTCTAAAAGTTGACACTTCATTACAACTATAGATGATTTTGTGTTCGTGACAATAATGCTGCTGTCTTTCAGAAACAAAGTCAACTATAGGGTGGTGTTACAGCGCTGCAAAACATAGCCCAGACTGAAATATCAATGGTATGTATGGGATGGTTTGCTATTCATGGTCCCCAGAGGATGAATCCTATTGACTTTGGTGATCGCCAGACTTTTCTTATAGCGCCACCACGAGGTTGATGTTGATGGTTTTCAGAGAAATACCTTGACAACTTTTGCTATGAAAGTTGGTTCAGACATTCTTGGCCCCCTCAAGATGAACTGTAACAATTTAGGTTATCCCTTCATTTTCCATCTAGCGCCATCAAGGTACTTTGTTTTTAGTGCTAATTAGCAAATGTTAGCATGCTAACATGCTGAAATAAGAAGGTGAGTATTATACCTGCTCAATATCAGCATGTTAGTATTGCTGTTATGAGCATGTTAGCATTTGCTCAAAGCTAGCGTGGTTGTAGACTCTTAGTCTTGTAACTATGACCACAATCTGTTCATAACTTTAACCAAGTTGTTTTAGTAGCCCAAACTTAACCAAACTATAACCATATACTGTAGGTGGCAGGTCAGTTCATGTAGGACATTTTGGAAGGCACTGAAAAACAAACAAATGGCGTATGAATGACGCGATAATTTGCAAGTCATTTGGCGCGCAATAACAACGCCTTTGTTGCTTTTGGCATGTTATGTGTACGCCATGTAGTCTGTGCTGACTGCAATGCAAATGCATCCACGTAAATATGCTACGCTCAGAGCTAGTGACGTAGAATAAAAAGAGACTGTTAATGTAAAATGTGTTATTATGACACATGGAAATGTGCTATTTATATGCCTTCCCATGAGATTGGGTTGGAAAAAACACTGCTTTGCAAGGAAAATGTCATATTTCATCATAAATAGCCAAACAGATTTTAAAGAGTTTTTTTTCTTTTTTCAATGCAAGAAAAGTAATGGCCAGAATAATCCATGTTAAAAAACAAAAAACATGTTTTCTTTAATACCCTTTGAAGAATTCATCTGTATCAGGATCATTACTGTCCACATTTCTATTCCAGCACTCTCCTCTCCTGCTCAGCGGGCTCGGTTTTTGTCCGCTCTAAACAGGGTGTTCTGGTCTGTTCTTGTCTGTCCGACAGGCATGCAGCTTAAAGCTCATTTTGGGTACAGCGAGTCGGAACACATGGAACCTGTGGTAGAGACTCTTAGTGCTCATCTCAGCCTGACAGCGGGCAGTCCCTCAAGCATTACCGTAGTTGGCCGTGACTGATTTCTCTGAGGCAGACAGAGCCACGGGAGGCTAAACGTTCTGCTTTGGCTCGTCCGTTTTGATTTGCTCTAGATGTACGGCTGTTTGACATTTTGTCTTTTTTCGATGTGCTTTCTTTGTATTCACACAGTTAGCGGCGGTTGTTTACACTCAATAAACAGCACTAAAGGACAGGTTAGTGAGATACAACCAGGAAATTATTTTTAGATGTGTTTTTAGATGACCTTTCTCCTGGCTTTTCTCTACAGTGAAGTGCGTGCTTTCTCTATTGTAAACATGGATAACACAGTCTCAGAATGGATTTAGTATTCAAACGTTGAAATATAAATGATTTTGTTTTGTAAGTCAAGGTCCCTGATGCCTACTTTGCTCTCAAAGCACATGAAATGTTTATCCGTGTATACGCAGGTGTCACCTGTTTAGCAGATGGTGGACAGAGGGACAGAATGATTCATGTAGTGACCGGCTGCACAAAACAGCCTGAATGGAGGAAAAACACTTATTTTATGTATCCAGTCAAAGCCTCAGATTTTAATTTATTTTTCTCTATTTGCTGACAATCTCTTATGTTGACACTGGGAGCAAAGGGGGTATACCGTACATGGCTTTTGTCATAGCTTTTGTGCACTAACCTAAAATGATTGCGGGGGAGGAACGAAGCTTTTCATTTACTTTACTGTCAGTTTGAGCTATAGGAGGATGTTTACAGTGACAGTCTGCCAATAAGAGAATAGACATCCAGGCTCAGAGTAAGAATAGATAGCGCTGGAGACCCTTATGGCGTATGTACACTGCAGAACAGTTGCCAAGGCGACGTTATCTCCCATTATCCATCATTGGAAGCAACAAATCCAGGCTCTATTTATTCTGTTTTCTCAGAAATGGAGGTGACAGATAGTGCGATGGCGGAGAGAGTACATTATTGATCAACACAAGACCCGACTTGTGCCCTTGTTCGTTTCTCTGATGGCAATCCCGCAGGCCGTCCGGCGAGCAGAGCGCTCGGGCTATCTTGTTCGACGGTGGTTTATGGGGCCTGTCACTGGGATGTGGAGGAGCATGTACTACAAAGAGAGGCCGAGCCGGGAGACTCCCCAGGGAGGGAGGAGATGTGACGGGTGGGGGTCAGAGGTGGCAGGCTGTGAGTACAACAATCCAGGGCTGCGATTCCAGGCTGGAAGAAAGAGAGTGGTGGAGTTTGTGCAAGTTGTGCTGTCTGTGGAGGGTCTAGTAGTCGATATATTATTCCACATAATGTTTTGAGCAGAGGATGAAAAGAAAAATAGGTATTCCTCTGTGCCATAAGCCTTTATTCCGTCCAAAAACACAGACACGTTCCTACATTGCCATGAACACGGGTAATGTAGTTTATTTTAAGTCGATCCTATCCCTTCAGGTGCCAAAAATACTCACTGGCACGTTAACAACTCAGTCTGCAAATACACTATTATCTTGTGTCTCTATTATGTTTGCCAAAAAAATCTACAATACCCTGCTGCTCAGGACATTACTGTGCCTTTTTTAAAAATTCAATTGTGACCCGTTTTTAAAGATCTTCAGTAGAAAGAACTGAGCCACAGTGTCTCACACAGGGTGGGGAAGTCAGAAAAATATTTGGAGAGGGATTGACACAATGTTGGTTTTGGTCTTTTCATGGGATTGGGAAGTAAAATATAACATAACCTCAGCATTAATGTTTAAAATGAAATTAAAATTGATGAGAAAATGTTGTAAAGGGAGAGATATCTTCAGTCGATAAAAGTTTATGATGCTACAGTATCTGACCTTGTTGAAAGAAAATCAGCATTTTTTTTTGTAGGCTATACAGGGCTATATCGCGCTCCAGTCCATTACAAAAGTTGGCCGTACGTCTCCTAGCAACACCGGCCCTCAAATTGGGAAATACTCACTCAGAGACCTAAAGCTGAAATGCAAAAACAGTTTGATCTTATTTTGAAAAATGTGCACACATTGTAGCAGCATTATAGTTTATATTTCCTTACATAAAAAGTGAGGCAAAGTCAAAATTTCAGTTCCCCACATTTAAACCCCTCTCAAAGTAAGAGCAGTGCGACACTCTCTTTCTATGAGCGGTACAAAGATGGCCTTCCTCTGCTAGAGAAGATATACGACGTGGAGGATACAAAGCCAAGGCCCTTAATAAAAATCATCCATTTTTGTCAGAGCCCGGCCACGGGGAAATTTGCAGCAGCATCAATAGACAGCTTTTCTTCCCACTTCTTTATCTCATCCCACCTCCATCTCCTCCTCTCTCTATCTTTCTGAGCAACAGCATATATCTGCACAGAGAGAGCGTCACCTCGACTGTCACCGATATCTCCTAAATCATTTTGTCTCTTTCTGAAGGCTGACCTCACCGCTGTACATTTTTTGGGCTATCGAGTAGCGCCGAAAGTCACACTTATCAGGAAGTAAAGGATGACAACCCGGACTGCCATTTATTTCTTGATTTCGCCGCGATGGGAGTGCGTAGGTGTGATTGAATTCTCTCTCCTCCTCTTCAGCATTTAGGCCCACTGTGGGAGAAGTAAGTAGACTATCCAAAAAACTGCGCCATGCATTCCTCAAACTAGATTATGGTTATTTCCTCACATCCTGGATGGAGGTTTTATAGTCAATATGCTGCTATATGAAGAAAAATGTTGCAGCAGTAGAGCTGCCCCCACGTTTTCAAATAATGCACCACTGTTCTTGATGGTTTGTGAATCACTTCCCTGTAAATGTTGAGTAGTCTCTGCACTGAGGATACTGAGGGGTAAATACGATAAGAGAATGCGTAAACACATCAGTCATACTGGTGTTGCGGAGGTTGCTGATATACTCCTGTAGGTGGGATTGTCATGCCCGGGGATGATGGTGCGACTCCTCTCCAGGAGAGCATGAAACAGGATTACGAGCACATCAGCAAACATGCAAACCACAACCTTTATTTCGGGACAACTACTTGTCAAAATAGTATGGGGTGCTGACTTTAACCTTTTTTTTATGTGGGATATATTTTTCTTGATATTGCACTGTAATACGGTGACAAAAAATATAATCATATAAATGAGCTTCCTGCAGCAAACCAGGATCAGTGTTACTTTGTTTAAAAATAGAAAATAGTGTGACACACTTACACCTCAAGTGTTGCATTTTCACACAGTGTGATTTGTGTGATGTCACCTGTTTCCTGGTGGTACCAATAAAGCACGTCATTTTTACCACGGGGATGTCATATGCCATCTTATCACCGGAACAGAACGTCCGAAGCAATTCAAAGAGAGCTTGTTATTCGTGTGGAAGTGGCTCTTCGGCATGACTGACAGCTTTCTGCCTCCAGTACATGCCCTACCAAGAACTTCACCGTCAGGTTTCAGTAAAGTGAAGTAAATGTTCCTCCCCTGCTCAGAGGAATCCGATTGGACTTCAGCTTTGCCAGATACGACTGGCTGCTGCAGTTTCTCTCCCGACGCTTGGTTACCCACCGCTTGTCAGACAGCTCCCATCATGCCCCACGCCCCTGCAGCTGTGTAGCTGTGGGCAACACACACCTTGTCACCAGCAGGAGCACGATAATATGCCCACGAGTTAAGTGCACAGGCCGCCGCGTCCTGAACACACGCACCTCTCGTCACACGTAGAAACACAAGCACACTTTCTTTTTTTTCTTTTTTCCTTTACGCCTGTCAGATCCCATATCCAAACAGAGCCAACTACACTGTTACAGACTTCCTCTACTGTCTCACCGTCTGACCACATCCTGACTCTAAATGCCACAAAATCCAATCGCTGCCCAGGTTGTGGTGTGTAATGAGAGGTAGCAGACACCCACTAATATGATCTTTCACAGTCTGTTGGAGGGGAGAAATATGGAGCAGGAGGACGGCGTACCTTAAACATTGTAAGCAGAGGAACCTTTTCCTGTTTTTACACAATTCAAATATGGATACACACTACAAAGGTCTCTCTCCTCCCACCAGGCGCATGTTTTTCAAAGGGCCTCCTTCGCCTTTCTTCTCGTCCCCGCCCTCCACTCCAACTCCTGCTTCCTCCATCAGTGTCGCCAATTGCTTTTTTCCAGCCTGCTTTTAAATTAGTCTGTCTCCCCCATCTTCGCCCTCTCATGTTATTTTCATAGAAGGCAATCCAAAGTGGATTGCATGTTAATTCAAATGTGGGATCACTGTCCCTCACAAGAGATAGTGGACAGAAAGCAATTGGAGCCCAGGAACAGGGTAGACACGTCTCGCAGACAAGCCCCAAATGTGTCTCCTGCCGGGCAGAGTGACAGAAAATGCTAATAATTTCCCAGTCTCACTTAGCCCGTGTCTAGACGCTCGACTCTTGACTTTTAAACTACAGTACACTTTTTAATAACAATATATTTGTGCATAGCAGTTATTTGAAAAGCCTCTGATTGTATTTATAGGTCACTAACTTCGCAGAGGGTTTTGTTTATTCAAAAAACTTCTGATTAAAGCCGTAATTAATTTGGAAAAAGGCGTACACACACATACTGTACACACACTAAATGGAAAAAATGAATAAATCCTGGCCCCCATCTCTTTAACCATGCCATGAATCCACAAGCAGCAAGGCTGTTCTTTGGTTACAGCCATATTGATGAACATCTACATCCAATATGTTGCTCCATTGATTCTTCATTATTCCAATTCCCGTGACTATTTTTTTTTCAATGTGGCATGGCAGCAAGATGTACACAATTGTGTTTTCTATTAAAAGCGAGTCATTAAAAGCATGCTGCAGCACAACAGTTTATAATTAAAATACCAGCACCAGCGAGAGGTGAAAGTCTCATTAGTATTGGTGCCATGCGTTGTTTATTTCCTTGACTAATTTAAACAGCCAGTTTTAGCCGTTGCTATGATGATTTATGTACTGCACGTGTGTATTCAAGTGTTTAGAGACGGTGACAATACTGGGGAAAATGGGTTTCTTTAATTGCAAATAATAGCAGCCAATTACAAAAAGGTCAAAAACATGGAGGCTGCATGTTACTCAGTTTATTATATATTGGAGTTTTTCGCCTTTTTTTGAGACTCCGATATCACCAAATCCCGTTAAAACTAATTCCCAGCAGACTCAGCTGTACTTTGTGCATGCCGGCATTGTCATTGTGAGCGTGTTAGCATGCCCATGTTAGCATTCAGCTCAAAGAACTGTTGAGGCTGGTATAATTGTTAAAGTATCAGTCTTTTGTCAATATCAGTGTTGAGTGTACAGTGTCACAGACATAGATCTATGCAGCGATAATGAGACACAATTGATTAGCTTTGCTTCTCAAATGAGCCCTTCACAAGGAAATTGAAATAACACACAGTCGAACCACGCGGACATGATTAATGGTGTTTTGAGATTGGGATCTAGTGGTATTTACATAATCAGCAGGGGAGAATTAGCTATTTCCATTGCTTGTGTTGTTGTGTGAACAGCAGCCCTACACTTACGTCAGCCTGATTGTGTTGCATTGTCTTAAACTCTTGATTTCCAAAAGGCTTTGATGAAGTGATTGGACCGATAATGAAGAGAGTTGTGAAAATGACTTGGGGAAAACTTTATGAATAACCATAATTCATACAGATCTTCACCACATACTTCCTGTAGACAGAGGGGGAGCTTTACAGTTTTAGAACACAAGCAAATATGCATCTTTGCACTGATGCCATTACTTTAACTGTAAAGTTTATAAAATCCCTGAAAACTTGGTTTCAAATATTGAGTTTTTCTTTATAACATTAAATATTCATGACTAAATAAGCAACAATTTTAGGTATTATTAGATTACAGAATTTCTTTGATCAGATTTTATTGACAGTGGTCTGGCAAGAATATTACTAAATTCTGATAGGTGCACGGAAATATGCGAAATCACATCTGTGACATCTGGTCCCAACCAGTGGGCAACCTCCTGGTCTGAAAAATTAAGCCAATGCGGAAGTACCTTAAACTTGCATTCTTTTTAATAACCAGCAGGGGGCGACTCCTCTGGTTGCAAAAAGAAGTCTGATTGCATAGAAGTCTATGAGAAAATGAGCCTACTTCTCACTTGATTTATTACCTCAGTAAACATTGTAAACATGAGTTTATGGTCTCAATCGCTAGTTTTAAGTTTTCTTCAGTACAGTATGATGTTCATTTAGTAAGTTATGGTCCCATGTAGACGATAAAGCAGGGTATGCTTTAGGGCGTGTCTACCTTGTGATTGACAGGTTGCTACCACGGCGTTGTCCGGTGTGGGAGTTGTCTGTGTTTTCGTCTTACAACTTTAACCCTTCCAAGTGTGTTTTCAGTTCATGAAAGTTAATTGTAACATTTTGGTCGTCTAAAAATGTCTTATTCAGCGTTCGGTTGTGTTTAGCCCCACCCTTTTGTGTCACTCCTGGTTGCAAAAAAACAAGATGTTACGGCCAAAATGCTTGAGGCTTCAAAACGGCAGTCCGCAAACCAATGGGTGACATCACAGTGACCACGTTCACTCGTTATACACAGTCTATGGTCCCAACCACTTCAAACTAGCAAGAAGAGTACAGACAAAACACAAATACAGAAATCTAATTTGAAAAACTGTTTTAACTTTGGCAGTCTTTCATCGCTCGTAGTAGTACGCTCACTTTGAAAATAGGCATTTAGAACCTTTAATGCTTTCTCAAGGTTATCATAATCAGAATTTAAAAAAACTTTATTATGTAATACCACATATGCTTGTGAATTGTGCATTAACATAAAAATAAGAGGAGAGTCACAAACTCTAGTCCCTGCGCTCTCTAATGGACCTTAATTGAATGCGGTGATGAAAGTGGGATTTTTAATCGTCAGGGCTGGATGAAATGAATTGCCCTGCGCATCTAGGATGCTCGAACAATGTTAAACATCAACTGCTGCTGAGCGGTGATGAAAGTGTGTTGTCACAATTACTTTAGAGGTTAAAATCATACAAAAGACAGAATAATGAAAGGATTAAAGTGTGCAGGGATGATACGAAGATACAGGACATTTACCTAAATAATGTATAATCAACAAGTCAAAACAATATTCAGAATTCTAAAGATATGTGTAGATAACGTAAAGTAAGAAACAATAAAACAACAAAATGAAAAAACACATTTACCATAGGTAGATAAATGTACCTTAAAGCAAACCTAATGTACTGTAACTGTTTGCTAAACAGCAACCACTGTGGCTACAAGTAGCAATTATGGGATAATGGTAACTATAGAATAGTCCTACATTCAGCACTTAGTCATGTCAGTCACACAGTCATTTCTTTGCTAACATTAGCTACCATAAGCTCCTGGACATACCGGACCAAGTAATACTGTAGCAGCAAAACCACTGAGTGTATACTAGCAAATGTGTGTTTATTGCTAATGAATTCAACTGTCCGTTTGTAAGAGGGAAAAGTGTGCACTTTCTTCTTTTAAAATGAGTCTCTCTTTAAAGGCCAGATTGTAACTATGGCTTACTATTTGTTTAGTTTTTTTACTGCCAACCTCCCTGGACACCAAGCTTATCGGGATTATTTGTCAATTAAGGCAAGTTAGTGAAGTCTGGATGTTCATACGGAGATTTAAAAACAAAGATGTGTTATTTTTGGAAGCCTAAAATAACTTTTTTGCACATTGCTGAATGTAAAATTAGCAGCGTCAACATAAAAACACATGCATTTGCATCAATGAAATTTACAAAGTCTGTGAGCCATGCACATACGCACACACCGTGAGAAGTTTTACGCCCTGGGACAACTAAAGCTACCAACCTGTCCTCTGCTTGCTCTACCACAAAAAGGTCACCGCATGATTTATGCACCTGTTTAGTGACTTCGATGGGAACTGTTTGTGCTTTGGGGCACCTGACCCGATCAAAATGTGAAATAGGAAAAAATGAAGTTCTGTTCATGAATTGATTTTACAAGGTCGAGTAGGCATTAAGCTGCCCAATCGGGGAGCAGCTGGATAAATACATACTTTGTGTTTGTGTTCGTTTATGCGTGTGTAGTAATGTGCTCCCATGCGGTTGTGCCTGCGTGAGGTTGCAGTGTGTACTAAGCCAACATTTGCATTCTACAAAATACAAAAGTCATGATATTTTTTGCTTGTGGTCACCACCAGATAAAGATATCAAGAAGAGTGCATGTATACCATATTTGTGTGGCTGTGTACTCCCACTCTACTCCATTTCTCCATCAGATGCTAGCATCTGTCTTGACAGTGCACTGTGTTGAAGACATGTATTCTTTAACATGGCAGCTCACGGGGGGAAAGGCACAGAAAGGCTTGGACTTCCTAATGGTTCTGGATGGCCACGGATGATGTTATCCTAGTTGACACGCCGCTCCGTAGCAGCTGTAATGGAATACCACCTGCATGCTCTTTTTCATACAAATTTAATTTTTTTTTGTCAATGATTAATTAAACGATTAATTTAGCGGTGGCCTACATTCAGAAAAGGGAAGAAGTTTGGCGGGATTCCCAAATGAGTTTGTGTTTTCCTGCAAAACTTACAACAGGCTTGAACAAAACAGTAGATGAGTACAGTTTGAAAACCTTAATAAAACATGTGAAGTGTATCCTCCCCTGCGATCTGTGTGGTATCAAGACTCTTTTAGTGTCTTCTTGGATACATCAAGCGCACGTCAACTTATCCAAACGGAAATCTACGTTCACATGATTTCTTTTGCTCCTGCACAGTTTGGCCCAGCATGTTTTCTCATACATTTATTAAGTGTCTACACTTGCAAAAACTTAATTTCTGAATATATTGGAAGTTAATGATATAGAATTGAATAAAACGAACGATGGAGGAGCTTTTAATTGAGAGCACAAGGCAGTGCGTTTGAGATAACGCATTCACGCCAGAGGTAAATATGGTACTTGTGCACACAAGCTTGTTTAGCATGACAGCTGTGTTGGATACATTTCTGCATTAAATCAAACCCAATTACTGCCAGCTCATTGCCCCCGTGCCCCAAGAGGTGTGTGATGCATACGCACAAGCACACAATCCCTCAGCGTTACCGTGTTGAGGGGAGACATCTTATAATATGCAATGTAAAAATGGAGAGGACAGATGTTTGTTTCAGAATGCATCTTCTGAATATTGATTGGCATGATCCTGGAAACATGGACGTAACACAAGTAAATCTAATTCCTTTAAGATCTCTTCAACGGGCACTGTAACAGCTCCTTTTTTTACAGTTTCTCCGTGCTTTTTGATGTTGAGTTTGCTGCGGTGTGCTAAGGAATTGCTCCAGTGTGGCCCAGAGTGCTGATGTTGCTCTTATGTGCTGCTGCTGCCGTGCTTTTTGTCACTTTAGAGGGTCAAGCAACACACTGTGATATCCGCTCCAGCACTTAGACGCACTATGTTACGCTGATGGAGGAGGCTTTTTGGGGACAGCACTACTGGGATTTAGTTTGAGTGGTATCCTCTGAAATGGAACGGTGTGTGTGTGCGCGTGTGCGTACAGCTGAGTATGTTTAAAAAAGAAAAAGTGGGGCTGCACTGGATGACAGGTGAATGGACAAGCAAAGGACACAAAGGGGGAGAAGCAATATTTAGAGACTTGGACGGTGCGAGACAAAGAGCGCTGAATGACAGAGAGGAGTGCCACACACACACTTCAGCTGAACAGAGGGCCCTGCCACCAGTTCTCTCCACTGAGACTCACTGGAGGTGTCTGTCAGGTCAATTAGTACTACTGTGCTTACATTTTCCACCTGACTTCCTTCATTAGTGTTTTTGTCTGCAGCTTTTAGCCTCCTCGATGCGTCTGCATGTTCAGTCATACTTCAAGCCTTTCCCGCACAGTCTTGGTGTGAACCGCGGCTTGCGAAAGTACTGCAGGTTTGCCAAGCACCCGACCTAGAGGAGGTCACAGCTTTAATGTTATGGGCTTTTAGCCATATACTAGCTGCTTGTACTGTAGAGATGGCAGTGTCGGCCTGTCAGTTAGCCGACCACTTCCCAGACGGTGTATCCTAATGACTTTGGAGATCCACTGACTTTCTTCTAGCACTACCAGCAGGTCAACTTTTGATTTACTCAGTCAGCTTCATCTGTACTAGTGCTAATTAGATTAGGTTAGACTAGATTTAACTTTATTGTCATTGCACATAGTACAACAAGTACAACGAAATGCAGTTTTGCATCTAACCAGAGTGCAAACTAGTAAAGTGCTGATTAAGACAATATATACAAATAGGGATATATGTGGTGTATATAAATCGACGGTGCAAATCCCGCCAGGATTATAAAGAATAAATTATATATATAGGTGGAGTTATATCTATATCTATACATAGATAGGTTATATACATATAACTATATTACTTTTAATTGCTATACTTTACGCTATACATCCTATATACCACTTTATAGACAGCACATATGCACATATTACATTTATTTATTGCACTTTCTACATTTATTTATTGACGGACTGCACACACTATGTTCACCCATTCACTCTGTATCTTTTATATCTCTATTATTGTTTTTATAATTTTTGTATACCTTTATACCTCTCCTGTGTTTCACTCTGTTTACTGATGTTGCTGCTTTGACACCTGAATTTCCCTCTGGGGATTAATAAAGGTTCATCTTATCTTATCTTATCTTGTCTTATCTTATATGCATATGGGACTAAGTGAATATATATATAAGATGAATATTAAAGAATAGATTATATATATACAGGTTGAGTCACATGCTAGCATGCTAACACACTAAACTACAGTAGTGAACATGGTAAACTTTACCTGCTGAACATCAGTATGTTAGCATTGTCATTCTGAGTATATTAACATACTGATGTTAGCTTTTAGCTCAAAGCACTGTAGTAGTAGAGCCTCACAGAGGCACTATCAGGGCTGTAGAGGACTTGTTCCAAATCGCACACTTTCTTTTAGTACATACTGCAGCTGCCCTTACAAAGTATACGTACTGTTGCATGCAGGATGCATACAATTGCTGTATACTACATATTACTTCGTCATAATATTGCATCTTGAACTTTGATCCTCTTGCTCATATATCCGGCGGCTTCTGTCAATGAGCTGTCATCTATCCGTGCTCTCCCGTCGATGTGACGTACAGTATCTTCCGCTGCGCAGAGGATTGTGGGTCAGAATAGCCAGAAAAGAATGCTGACTTGCATACTACAAAATGCAACTGGATGCAGATGGACATCCTGGTATTTTTGGCATACTGCATTTGACACACTACTGTATGTATTGGGACAGTATGGTAGTATGAGTATTGGAATGCACCTGTAGTCCTGTTATTTAATTCTTCTACAAGATGGTAGTCACATTCTATCATTCTATAAGCTGCTTTCAGACGGTCTATTGAAACTCTCAAACTGCTTTTAGAGTTCTCAAGAGACACATTTTGTATTCTCTACCGTAGCTTTATAGTTACAGTTGATACATTTTTTGTATTTTTCATTTTATCTGGCTGTTTTTCCACTTATTAGACTTGTAGAGAAGAGACAGAGTGGAGGATGGGGTGCAGTGCAACAAATATCTTGTGCTGGGTCCAAATGGAAGATACTACGGTCTAATTATGCACATGGCCTGTGTGTTAGCCCACTCACCCAAAAGGACACCTATAAGTTTGATTACTTTTTTTTGTCTGGAGGGAATATAATTATTCAATCAATGCATCCTCTTTGTTTGAGCTTTGAGTGGACCACGTTGCTATTTAGTCAATTCCACCTCTTTGTTTAAGGCTCCTTTGTGTGCATTGTTGTGGGCACTCTCAGTCTGGACATTCACATTTATATATTCTGGCATCACACCAACACTAGGAAAAGAAGAGCTGAGGAAAGGCACAGAACTATAGTGGCATCTTTATAATTCATGATAAACAGCAGCTTATGAGGTAATGGCTATATTACAGGGATACTATATCATTGAGTAAACTCAATAGAAATCTATACAATCAACAGCAGGTCCCTGTGGCTGATCGTTTATTCTATAGTTTTATTGATCCTTTCTTTGTGCGAGTTGCTGAATGATCCTGGATTGTGGCAATTATGATCATCCCCAAAGGTCCACTTAAGCACGATTCAAATTCTGGCAATGTCCAGCGATGACATGTCCTGTCATATGAGATGGGAAAGAAGCCAATATGCATTGAGATATGTGCATTTGAAACACTTGCAAGTCAGAGTCAATTACGGGCCTCTGTATAAGTAACCATAAGAAAACTGTCACCAAACAAATAAATGCGTCTGTTGTCGAGCCGTAATAATTGATGTGTTGACATTCAACGAGTACAACTCTTGTTATCCCCGACTTGCAGCATCTTACAGCGTGTATACTGACTCAGAAGTATGTGAAAAGCACAATCGCAGCGTGAAATGCTTAGTCATTTCAGTCCTTTAAAGATTCCCGAAAAAACGGCGCCGTTGTGGTCCGCCTTTTAAACGTGGCGTTTTTGATGTGTCGCACTTCGAGCACACACAGAGCGGCTGTTTTGTGGGTTCCGGGAGATAAGAGACGAGAGGTTTGAATGTGTGATAGGGAGTTACAGTAGGGCAGCGACTCCCTTTCAGGTTTGTTTCAGGCCACCTGCTGGGTCCTCCAAACAGAGCCACACATGGCACATCAAAGTAACGCCATCAACACTTTGTTTTGTTCAGCTTTCTTATAATTAGCAGTTTATTCATGCGCAAGGAATGGATGTGACAGTATTAGCAGCTCACAGTGACAGGAATCATCTTGTACGAGACCACTGGGTATTTACTGACTGTCAGTGTATAATAAACAAAACTCATAACCCTTTCCTGATACGATCTCGGTCATACTTTACTGACTGTTGTCCTTAAATGTAATTTTAAAATGGTCAAGGGACGATCTGTTTAAATAATAAATGAATATGGAACCAATGTAACATTTACCCCTAATACATTAGTTTACCAAGATCTATGTTCATTTGTCTTCTGGTTCCAGTGGACTGCTTTAAGGCCTTACCAGCCTTAACTGAGCGAATAAATCGCTGTCACAGTCCTCAAATGGTGTGATCGCCTGTCACAGCCCTTCACATCAGTTTGCTTTATTGGATGTGGCTCACGCCTTCGGATATTTATATCTTTTTACAGCCATGTACTGTAGTGGCTAACAAAACAAAAAAAAAAAGAGGAAAAAATCAGTGAGGGAGAAAGAGAAGGCAGGAAAGCTAGGCAGGCGGCTAGACAAGTAATGGTGTGGAATACAGAGGAGGGATGTGTGGAGCTTTGGCTGGGGACAGCCTCTAGATCCATCTTCCCCTGCTTAAAGCCCCAGTGCCTGGGTAATGGTCGCACGGCGGGTGCTTTCAGAGGTTACGGCGCAGGAGATGAGGGATCTAGGAGTGGAGAGGCCAAACTGAGAGGTGATTTCCCCAGCAGAGGCCTCTTCATTTTGGGGGTAGAGGAGCTGTTGGCGTTGCCACTGCTGTTGGAGCCTGGAGGAAAACAAGCAAATTGCTCCCCACAGGAGAGGGCACTGGCAACAAACTGGATCCGACTTGATATAGAGTCTCTGTATCCGCTTTACTGACGTTCTGTTCTTTTTATTCATATATGCACACATGAAATGTTAATTTCATCTGTTCATCCATACACGCATACATACTTAGGTTTGTGTGGTATGTACACACAAACATGCACACGTGCAGTAAAAAAAATAGATCTGCAACTGGAACACAAAAATATATTTTGTCACCTACAAAATCTATTGCAGCTCAGCACCCACTCATTTTATTGAGGTCACCACAGTGACTAGAATGAATAGAGTCCCAGGCACATGCTAAATGATACAGCTCAACTAGAAGGGGGGAATATCTCTTCTGGGTTTTGCATGAAAAATCACCGCTTCCTTTGCTTTAGGTTTAGAAGGAACAGTTTTGAGCAGGAAAGCCAACCTTTACAAAATGTTTGTGATTCACCATGACGAAGGCATCGGTTCCACATTAAAGACAGAGGTAGTATACTGGAGGAAGACAAGGCCTTACATCAAAGCTGTCATCTTGCATTGTGAGCAAAGAAGGTAAAGCCTAGTGAGTGGAACAAAAGCAATGCTGGGCTCGCTCCCGCTTCCCCGATTGGAGGACGGTTGGTGCTGCAAAGCTGTTGAGGCCTCTCAAGCTTTATACCATTCAATAATAATAAAGGTTATTTATGTAGCACTTTTGAAAACACAGTTACAAGGTGATTTACAGCAGAACAAGATAAAATCGTCAACATAAAAACAACAAAAACATAAATAAAGACATAGAACATAAGACCAGAATAAAACAGCGTATAATAAAAACAGGTAAAGTAAAAGTGATAAAAGAGGGATAAAACTAGACAAATAACCAATTTACTGGAAAAAAAACCTTAAGTTTTGAGGAGTGATTTTAAAGAAGGTAAGTCCTCAGTTAGAGAGTTCCACAACTGCGGGGCTTTTATGGAAAACAGGCAGACAGTGGCTAGGCTCATAGGGCACGAGTAAGTCTATCATGTTAGGTAGGAGCAAGGCCAGTGTAGCTTTACAAGGATGGGAGTGATATGTAATGGTCTTGTCTCCCTCAGAATTTGTTGAGTCTAGCAGCCAAGTTTGGGACGAGCTGGAGACATGAGATGGCCTTTTGGCTGAGCCCTGAATACAGGCAAATACAATAATTCAGATGTGATGAGATAAAAGCATGGATAACGCTTTCAAGGTATGCTTGAGATGAAATAATTAAAATAAAATAATTGCAATATTCCTAAATTGGGAAAAGTTTGATTCAACTACCTTGGTGATTTGTATGTCAAAACCGAGTCAAAGATTACACCCAAATTTCGGGCGGAAGATTTGTTGTTGGAGGACAGGTTCCCAAGATTGTTTTTCAAGTCAAAGTTCAGTTTAGGGGGGACCTCAGATTTGGAATTATTGAGACGGAAGAAGTTTTGTGACATGCAGCATTTGATATCAGAGAGACGATCCATAACATGAGAAAATGTGTCTATGTCATTACAAGTCAGCGGAACATAAAGTAGAGTGTCGTTTGCATAACAGTGGACGTTAATATTATACCTACGGATTATCTGACTCAAATGAAGCATATAAACAGAAAATAGTAAAGGGCCAAGAATTGACCCCTGTGGAACACCACATGAGAGGGGGTCTGGGGATGAGGAGAACAATCGGTCAGAGAGATAGGAGCAAAACCAGGCAAGGGCAGTGTCACTGTTTTCAAGGCAATTCACAAGGGTATCCTGGACGACCGATTAAAATTGAACAAGCCCCAGAATCAGCGTTGAGAAGTAAATCATTGGTTACTTTAGTTAAGAGCTGTTTCTGTGCTCTGCTGGGAGCAGAATCCTGATTGATATTGCTCAAAAATATGAATGTTATTCATGTGTGAGATTGATTGAAAGCAACAGACTTTTTTGGTCTAAAATGGTCAATGGAAAATTTCATCTTCAGCTTTTCAACTGCAAGATATGATCTTCCTCCTACTAACGCTCCCCCCCTTCTAAATACTTAAAAGAGATTCAGTCCATTTACCTGAATCAACCCTCGCCATCCTCAATCTGTTAAAGGCTCCTTGGCACCCCCGAGTACGGAGGAAGATAATTGAATTGAGCTCATTCTTCTTGCTGATTTCTCATGTTACCTAAAGGGACTCGGGGAGGAAAAGCATCCTCAGAAAAAAAAAAGGCCTTTCTCCATTTATTGCAAATGCTATTCATGAAAGGGAATCTGACAGTCAAATGCATGGCTGAGAGGGGAAGGAGAGAGAGAAAGAGAGTGGCACTCTAAGCGTTGTTTGTTAGAGATCTGTAGTATGAGACTGTTCATGAATTTCATGCTGCTTCTCTGAAGAAGTGTGTCTCCTCAAAATGCATGCATTTAAGCATTACAAATTATTCTATGAAAAAATGTTACCTTAAAAGAATGTGAGAGAAAAAACTCACCCGTTTTTAACAAATGAAGTGTCCCATCATTGTAAAGGCTGATTGTTGTGAAAAAGCTTTTAACAATTATTCTCTATTTTTAGATTTTGTAAGCTGTGTCGACATCTATTTTTTGAGTTAGCTTACCTGTAAAATTAAACTTGACTGTTATCTGCTAAACGTATCGTAAGCCAGTGTCCCACTGTATGCGCAGCCAAAGATGTTTTTAAGGCGTGAAATGCCACTGTGTATCGTTGTGATATTTAAGAAGTTAGTGAAGATTGCTAACAGGGAGACCAGCAGAGTGATGAGTCTGTCGGTCAATAAACTATCTGCCGTTGGATAATTTCTTTAAGAATTTCTATCTCTAATCAGAAACAAAATTTGTAGGGCTGTCAAAGTTAACGCAATCAATCTTTTAGATGTTGTAGCGGGCTCAGTTTTAAAGCTAGAGTGAAGATGCTGGCATCATATGAAACCTTAGGAGTCCATCGGTACCGACCAAGTCATACTAGCTTGTTGAGAAAGAGGTTAAGTAACGCTCCAAGCTTAAGCTAAATTTTGGTGAGAAAAAACTGGCATGGCCATTTTCAAAGGGGTCCTTTGACCTCTGACCTCAAGATATGTGAATGAAAATGGGTTCTATGGATACACACGAGTCTCCCCTTTACAGACATGCCCACTTTATGATAATCACATGCAGTTTGGGGGCAAGTCATAGTCAAGTTAGCACACTGACACACTGACAGCTGTTGTTGTCTGTTGGGCTGCAGTTTGCCATGTTATGATTGAGCATATTTGTTATGCTGAATGCAGTACCTGTGAGGGTTTCTGGACAATATTTGTCATTGTTTTGTGTTGTTAATTGATTTTCTTTAATAAATATATACATACATTTGCTTAAAGCAAGCACATTTTCCCACTCCCATGTTGATAAGAGTATTAAATACTTGACAAATATCCCCTCAAGGTACATTTTGAACAGATAAAGAATGTGTGATTAATTTGTGATTAATCACGATTAGCTATGGACAATCATATGGACTTATCAATTAGTGTATTATTTTAGTATAATTTTACAGCCTTTGCTGGTGTACATCTTACAAATTATAGTTCATTGCCCCCCTTGGGTAGAGCAGTGACCCCTGAGAAAAGTACTACTGGGCCCATTCGACCCCCTCTCAGACAAGTCTGGCTCAAACACTGTGGGTGTCAGTTTCAGGGTAATATCTGTATAGCTCACAGATAAGCCAACACACAGAGCGCTGAACTTTCATCTTTAATTGATGTCGACATACCAGAGGGGCATTTTAGGATTAAATAAGTCCACTGAAAATTAGAATTAGAATTCTAAACTGTGAAACTCGCTGTAAGAATCAGCGAAACAGTCGTGAGCCTTGGGCCTCTCTTAAATGTGTGAAATGAATATTATATAAAGCCTTAAAACGTCCTTATTAGAGCAATAAGAAATTGAATTACTAATAGAAACAGTAATAGATTTAAAGAGACACCATATTCAAAGAGAGATCCATGTTTTCTGTGACACGTGTGAAACGCAGCAGAACACAGAGCAGAAGGCTTTAATAGTAAGGTGACAGCTTCTTCTATTACAGAAAAAAAAAGTAAGCTCTCCATAAGAAGCCAGCTCACTTTTAATTTCTAAACCGCCGCAGCATTTTGACATGCTTCTCAAAAACTGTTGACACATTCTAAATTAAAATCATCGCTCTCTTTTCTCTTCCTGTGAAGTAATACTTCATTAGCTATGATTGTTCATCCATGCCATGAATACAAAGGATTATTTTCTTAGAAATAACAAAGGGCCTCTTTCGCCTCAGAACCACGGAAGATAAAAGAGTAAAGCCTTTGATAAGTTAATGAATTGGTGTGGATAAAATCAACAGTGGTGTGTACTGGCAAAGCTAGTAAAATTCAATTATTGAAAAAAAAAAAAAAAAGAAAAAAAATGACAATATGCAATCATGGGATAAAAAAAAAACATCATAGTGTGATAGAGATTTTTAAAAGCCAAGATTCCATCAATTTAGGTTTCAGGACAGCTGTTGTGAGTGCTTCGACATTTCATTTTACAGCGCTATGAAGAAATGAATCAACTTTTATGTTCATTTAAATGGTAATATATTGTCGTGGTTGTTTGTGCATGTATATTTGTAGCCATGCTAGCGGCATGGCTCTAGGCACGGTCTGTCTGTATGTCAGCCAGTCCGCCGCTTTGGTCCAGACTGAAATATCTCAACAACTATTCGATGGGTTGCCATGACATTTTGTACAAATTTCCATGGTGCCCAGAGGATGCATCCTAATGACTTTGGTGATTCACCTACTTTTCATGCACTACCACCATCAGGCCAAAATTTTAAATCATCTAGTAGTTTTGTTTTATGACCAAATATCTGAAAAACGAATTGCCGCAGCTGTACTTTGTCTTTATTTTTCTCATATTGATTATCAAACCAGTGACAACACATACGTTACGGTTGTAAGGACTATGGCTGTTGGTAGTTGTTGTTGGTTTCGTGTAAATATGCAGAATTGTAATTTTATGGCTTATAATAGCTAATATGTGCTAACGTCAGTTGTCACTTGTTGCAACATGAAATATTAACTTATTCTGCACTCCGATGGAGAGCAGTCAGACAGCAGTGTCAGTGTGGCAGCCTCCTTTTGAGCACTATGAGACACTATGTGACACCAACGTTGTTATACTATTAGATATCTTCCACAGAGATGAACAAAATATTCATTTTGGACCAGTCAACATTTTTAAAATGATTAATTCACATTCATAATATTTTTTTTTAAAGAAAAAGACACAGTACCTTTCTAAAAGCTCTGTGGATGTATTATTTTTTTAAATATTGGTCTACATAAAAGTGACATCAATAACACCTTTAACATCATCATTGTGAGCATGTTAGCATGCCGACATTGACATTTAGCTCAAAGCACTGCTGTGCCTAAGTACAACCTTCCAGAGCTGCTAGCAAGGCTCTAGACTCTTAGTCTTGTTATAAATATCTGTGCAATTTGTTTATGTTTATGCCATATCTATGTACATGCGTCTATGCGGGTATGAGTAATGATTATTTGTGTCATTTCTTCTGTCTGTCCCCGTCTTGGTGACTATTTCAAATATCTCTGTCCCGGTCTTTATTTGCCAGGCATGGGTTTGACTGGAGGAGGGGAAGATGTTCCCCCGTTGAAAGGGATGTATATCTCCCAGATTGCCACACTGCTGGGTTGTCAATCAGCCAGTGTCTTTAACTGCACAACAGCCGCAGTCTGCTGCTTCCCACACACCCAATCGCACCGCCTGTTACATTCCTATGAAGATAGTGGAAGGCTTGATGTATGTATTTGATAGGACAGGCCAATGTTAGAGTGAATGCAGTTGACACCTATCTGAATGGGTCAGGGCTATGTTGTTGTATGTCTTCTGCCTGGTGACTTTTAAGGCTTATATTGAAACAGTAAAAAGAACATATTGACTGCAACCACTGACACTATGCACACAGAGATTGCCTATATTTCAACTGACTGAGGCATTATAGGCGCCGGGCGAAGGAGGTGGCTGCGGCAGCCTTGCTTTGACAGTCTTGAGTGACATTGGCAATGTGTGCTTACACACAGGCTCTGGGCAGATGGACACAGACGGGCCGACAGAGCGACAGAGGGTAGGGAAAGAGAGAGGGAGGGAGAGAAAGCAGCCAAGGGTAAATTCAGCACCATGGACAGCTACCATCAGACATCTCTCCAAGCGGCATTTGTTTGCTTTTATCTCCAGGAGATGAATCACTTATAGCCAGTGCAGGATAAGCACACTGGTTCGAAAATGTCACTATAATATGGATGCTTTCACGAGTTCCCACTCCATGTCGGTTCCTTACTTTTCCTTTTTTAATTATGTTTCCTCTGTTTCTCAGTTAATCAGCCTCAGTCTACTGCAATGCCGTGCAAAAATGAGTGAATGTGACTTCAGGCTATGAATAGGCATTATCAACACACATATGTCCCAAGTGTGTAGGCTAGCAGGGGCCTACTAAACTAATAGTAGTAGGTTCACAAGGCTCTTATCACCCATTCATTTCAGTGAGCCAATGTTCACACTAGATGTGGTTCATTTGGGCCTTACTACGTTGTAAAAGTGAAAGCCAAACTTAAAAGCAACACGTTCTAACGCCTTGTAAAACTGAATGAAACGTTTTGAACACAAAAAAAAATTCTTTAGGTTTAGGCAACAAAAAAACACTTGGCTAAGTTTAGGGAAAAACATAATGTTTTGGCTTAAAATAACATTTTTGGTTTCACACGTGATGTGAACCCAGGTCTCAAAGCCCTACTGACCCACATCTATGGTGCTTATAGCCACTGATAATGCTTATTTGATAGCCTGATAACAGTCTAATCGGTTATGAGATCTGTATGTATCTTACCTGATCTACAGTGGTATTGCTTTTATTATACCCCCGCGACAACGTAGTTGGGGGTATATAGTGCTCCGCGTGTCCGTCTGTCCGTCCGTCCATTTCCGCGTCACACTTTTGTTTCGGGAGCAGAACCCGGAAACTATTTAACTTAGGAACTTCACATTTGGTATGATGGTTGACAGTGTGGTCTAGTTGTGGTCTTGTTGTGCCTTTTGGGGGTTAGAAGAGGAAGGTGAGCTAATAACAAGCTACATTGTGCTCAATAGACTTATTCCATTAGTTCCAAAAGGGCAAAACCTTTGGCCGTACTTGAGCGAGGGTATGTGAGCCATGCTCACTTTTGCCTTGTTACATACAGCTTTCCACTCTGATTCCGACAACAACTCGCCTCCTTCTGCCTACTTACAGCTTTTTCGATAACTACACACTCTGTCATTGCAATGGAGGGACTACAATCTTAATCTTAACAAACTCACTCTTTACTGTGGCAAAGTGTGGCTTTTAACAGCGTGGGTGGTGATACCTGTTTGTCCCTCTGAGCTTACCCTGGCTTTTAAAAACCACTGTTTTGAGATGTTTCATTATTACCGGCAAGTCCCTACAGCGGAATGGACTCACGTAAAGGTGATATGGGACACTGCAGATATTGCTCATTTCGGTGCACTCTCCTATTAAGTTAAATTCCCTTACATCAACTCAATATTAGTGTAGATTATTACTAGACTGCTGCTTTTTATTCTCACGTGTAACAGGTGCACCACACTTTATGAGAGACAAGTCTTGAAAACGTAAAAACTGGAACTCAGTATTAGAGCTGCAACGATTAATCAATTAGTTGTCAACTATTAAATTAATCGCCAACTATTTGGATAATGGATTAATCAGTTTGATCGTTTTTTTAAGAAAAAGTAAAATAATAAATATTTTCTGGTGTCTTTCCTCCTCTATGACAGTAAACTGAATATCTTTGAGTTGTGGACAGAACAAGACATTTGAGGACATCATTGTGGGCTTTGGGAAACACTGATCTGACATTTTATAGACCAAACAACTAATCGATTAATTGCGAAAATAATCGACAGATTAATCGACACTGAAAATACTTGTTAGTTGCAGCCCTACTCAGTATGTAGTGAATCAGTAAATGATTTTCCCAGCACCACTGCATTGTTAACACTCCTCTATAATTATGTCACTGTGACCTGTATAGCTCAGATGATAGTTATAGTCTGAATCATACATGCTGATGATACCCCTATAAAAACAACACCGCTCTCTAAAAGGCCAACAGTCAAAATGTCTAACTGTTCCTAGCAATAGTAGTTGGTTTCTAGGATTCTGGACAAAATGGGTTGGTTCAACATGTGTGTGCGGAGGCTCAATTTGGGCCCACAGATCATCATTTGCCAGAGGGCCCCACATTTATGTAACATGTTTGTGGTTGGTTCTCAACTTTGGATACTTCCTAGCTTGGCTTGGAATTGTGTTGTTTGTGCTGTGTTGATCAGCTTTAGGTGATATCTGTTCCCGTCCTCCACCCACTTGGTCCAAAAACCTTGGGCTTGACATAGTTAGCTTCTGACCAAAAGCTATTTTACATGGTCTTATGTCACAGTGATTGAAAACAGTACCGTACTCCTCTCTGCTGCACTCTGTTTTGCTTTTGCTCTCCCAACATTTGATCCATAACAGCACTCGGTTTTTAATCAGAGCTTTCAAATTTGACCTTGACTTAAATCCATCAAGCTGACATTTCTGGTGAAAACAGGGGCCCCGATGGCAGCCTCGAAAATCCAATGATCAGCTCTGCAATGTGCTCACAGAGGGGACCATTCTCTGTACTTGGGAGCATTATAATTACAAGCTAGTTCCATTTGCACGCTCCCAGCACCTATAAAAAAAGGTATGGAGCCGGTGAAAGCTAGCAAGAGGTAATTATCATAAGAGTGTATGGAACAGAGCTCCATGCTGAGGAGATTATAGTCCTCTCCATCCCCTCCATCTCCCCTCCATCCTCTCTCTTTTTCTCACCCTGTTTGTGAATCACATTTAACCTACAATCCAAACAGCTTTGACAGGGATTATGGAGTTTTGATGAGAGACAGAGAGAGGCTGGGAGAAAGTGAGTTTGGGGTAATGAAGCAGCAATGTCAAGGAATGATTTATGAATGGCTCTTTCCTTCACTCTCCCCCTCACCGAGATGCAGTCAGTTCAAATATCACTTTTCAGAAAAATCCAATTCTGACCACGCACAGAGTGATCAGTGTACCATTTCGAGAAATTGGATAGCATTGTTTGTTTAATATAGTATTTCAAAGCCTTCCAATGATATGTCAGCAATATTTCCATATAACAGCGGAACAATGCATGCGTTCACGACAATATTTGAGGGAGATGGCGAAGCTCGCCCGAGACGCTTTTATTAGGTTTCACAAGTTTTCTCTTATTAATTTTCTTCCTGCGGTGAAGCACGGGGATAGTGTTGTGTGCTGTTTATGATTTCAGACGGATGAGTCACAGGCAGACCAGGCCCAGGGTCACTGCCTGAGCTAATGAGCAGTTTACAGGCAACATCATCAGCCACTGAGTAGACGACATCTCATTGTTTAAAACAAATCAGTGCAAAACACCATATACTGGAAAAATAACAAAACACTGCATACTAGATATTAGCTAAAATTGGATCTTAAAAATGGCTTGGTTTTTTGGCATCAACATTAAGGTAGCGTGTAGGTTGTTATGACAACCATTCATAGTGTCTTTATTGGATTATAGTGCAGTTTTTCCTCCCACTGGATATTTACATTTTAGACAGTAAGCTGACATTCTTATCCAGTGCTTATATGAGTAAGCAGGTAGGAGTTCAACGTCTTGCTCCGGGACAACAACAGAGACAGAATACATGACTGCTTGTACAGTTGTACAGTTGTACAGTTGTACAGTTGCAGCAGTACAATCATGTAAAGTCGACTTTCAGTCATGAATGATGACCAGCTTCCCAGCTCACCATAAATTATAGCATAAACATTAAAGCTACTACAAGACCAACCAAAACCGATTCTGAACAGGCCCTCTTGCTCCTAGACTGGTATGTAATATGTCTATTTTTATACATTGCGAGACATGGTTTTACATCAATATATGAATTTGGTTGGTGGCTAAAACAAAGCTAGCTAACGCTTTGTCTAATGTTAGTTGAATGTAGCTAACGTGTAGCGTGTAGCTAGCTGTATTTGTCAAGCTCCGCAAAACTTTCTGTGATTATGAGCATGATGACCAACTAACATGCACCAGGCAATCGACAGCAGTGTATAAAGTTGAGAGGCGAGATCACTGAGTTTAAAAATGTAAAATATTATTAAAAAGAAGTCGCATCTTTCTTTCACCCACTTCCAAAAAAAATGCAATCGCTAGCCAGATTAAGATGTTTAAGATAAGATAAGATAAAATGAACCTTTATTAATCCCCGGAGGGAAATTCAGGTGTCAAAGCAGCAACATCAGCAAACAGAGTGAAACACAGGAGAGGTAAAGGTATACAAAAATTATAAAAACATTAATAGAGATATAAAAGATACAGAGTGAATGGGTGAACATAGTGTGTACAGTCCGTCAATAAATAAATGTAGTATGTACAATAAATAAATGTAATATGTACATATGTGCAGTCTATAAAGTGGTATATAGGATGTATAGTGTAAAGTGTGCCAGTGGTTAGAGTCCAAGATGGTTGCAGATAGTGCATGTTTAAAGTTCTTAAAGTCCTCATAGTTCTCATAAGGGGGTCAGCCTTGGTTGTGGAGCCTGATGGCTACCAGCATGAAGGACTGACCAGGAGCTTTGTGTTGTGCCGAGGGGGGATGAGTCTGTGGCTGAAGGTGCTCCTCATCTTGACTAGCTCATCATGGAGGGGGTGGGAGGGGTTATCCAGGATAGCGTCCAGCTTCCTCCTCATCCTCCCCTCTGCCACCACCTCCAGATCGTCCAGTTACGACAAAAGGCGATGGTGCTCATGGGAAATGCAGTCTTCATTCCAGGAAAACACTACCTCTTTTGTCCAAGGGGTTCACCAAAATCAATACAAAATTAAAGTTCCTTGTAGTTTTTTTTAACAGTTTATGACAGCTGCTAATATCGACACAAGAAAATAAATAATTTTTCAAGGTTTTAGGATTAAAATCTAAATATTACTAGATTCTTAGCTGTTAAGATAATATGTACATTCTAAGAAATGGTTCAACATTTTGGGAAATATGCTTATTCACCTTTTTATCAAGTGTTAAAGGAGAAGATCGATACCAATCTCATGATAGTCCGTTAAGTACAGCATGGAGCTGGAGCTGGGAGGGGATAAGCCTAGCTTAGCCAGCGCACACAGCGGCCTAGAACGTAACATTTACAGCCACACACACACACAACATGCACATCGAGTACACAGCGGCTCAGACCATGAAAGAAAAGTTACAAAAATGTTTATGTATGCTGTCAATTGTATTCTTAGAAAGGAAGCAAATTGGTATCGGCAGGTCATCGTCAGGTCGGCCAAGAAAATTGCAATTGGTGCATCTCTGCTGCTATACACACAACACTTTGGATGGCAAATTAGATTTTTCATCCTCCAAAGAAAACGACTGGAAAAAAACAAGCTTTCAGAAAGGTCTGGCATAAAGTATTGGTGTGTGTAAATATTTAATTTAATATCAATATTTCAAGACCCTCAAACAACTTGCAACTTATCAAAGTTGTGTTTATAGTTTGCCGTAGGGTAATATCTCGTTCAGACGACCTTCCATCTTCTTTGACATTTATACTGACTTCTGCCTGTTACAGTGCGTGTGCTGCTCCGCGCCAACCGTAACATATTGTGGTTTTCCATTTGTCTTCATCGCCATCACCTTGCGAGGCAATCACAGCGCGCCATCTCGCCTAGAAGAACCATGAAGGATGGCTGTGACCGTTGGAGGCCTCGTGTTTGTCTTCCCGTACAGATGACGTGTTACATCCCTGGCAGGCCTTTGATGTTCCTTATGTCTACCAATCAAAATGAATTACCTCATTTCACTGAATATTGTTATGACTGAGCAACAAAGGACTACAAACACATGGCTCTGCTAGTCCCTGACTGACTAGACTATTACCATCTGTCTTTGTAAAGTGACTGGCCTTTTTCATAAAGGCCTTGGACGAGTGTGTATTGTGCTGTGGGAGGGACGGAGGCAGCTTTTGAATGAAGCCTTGATCATCACAAATGCATATCAACAGACATTTGTTGTGGAGGCGCCGCTTTGTATGCAGGAGACAACTTCACTGGTAATCAGGAAGAACAAACTTAACCAAGCTTTTAATTGTTGTTTGTGTAACTGTCTGATCCTATTTAAATCATACTGCGGGATCTGCACAACATAAAGGCGTATAAGTGGCATAATAGGGGATTTTACAGTATATCCTCTCAAAATGGAATTGGAGGTTTTTGTAAGAATAGAGTTAACAAAGCAATTAAGACAAAATCATTATAAACTCTCTGTAAATTTGTGGTGGTAAGCCAGCAAGACGTTTTTGCAGAAGAAATCCAAAGCCCAAATTTGTTCTTCCTTCCCTCAAAAATCACCACTGAGGGGCCCTTGAACAACTCCCATAACCTCCTCCAAGTGTCCCTGACTGTAGTAGCAAGAGTGCAGTTTCTGGACAATGTAATGGGCGTAATGATGACTATCAGTAGAACTCAACCAGTGCAATTCCATTCTCAAGATATGTCCGTTCCACTTTGTTCCTCTGGGCCCCATTATCAACTTTTTTAACACCTGAAAATACACACACAGGCCTGAAATGTGAATTTTAAGTATTTCAGCCAATTACCACAGCCACTGGCCATAATGTCTACCCTCAGCCCTTCTATAAGCGACTTACTGTCTCTCCATACAATCCTCTTATTACAGAAATCATATTAAGAGATCATGGGCCACTGTAAGCATGTTTAAATAGCTGAATTTTACTGAAATCTGTTGCATCATCATGAGAACTTCTTGTTTGTTTTCTTTTTTTGGTCAATTGGGGCAATGCTACAAGCTGTAAACATCGACACATCATCGCCTTTCTTAGGGGTGTAACGATACTTCGGTCTGGATCGATATATCGATTTAACGATCCAATATCGTTGAAAATTTTGATACAGATCTTCATCTTTAAGATATGCCTTTATTTCGAAATTCACACTTTATATTTATTATTTTTATAAAAAAAAAGAATAGATTGTTTTTCATTTAAATGTCTGGAAGAGCTCAGTAATAAAATTGTCAGATCATATTTTAGTTGCTTTTTGTGAGTCAATATAAATGTAACTGATTGTTGTAAATGGGCATATGATTTTGTCTCATATCGATCGCAGGCGTTTGAATTTAATCAAATCAAAATCGTATCGTGGCAGACTTTGTGATATCAGCAAATATCGTATTGTTGTCCAAAAAATCAATATAATATTGTATCGTGATTAAACTTGTGATTTACAACCCCTACCCCTTATAAGGTTGATATGACAAACATGTTCGCCAACAGTTGCTAATTTACACATTCAGCAGACACAAAGCAACATCAGCATTCATTTGGAGTCTTGTTTCTGGCCACCTGGTGAATATAGGTCCAATATTCACTCTCCTTTTGGCTCTGTTTTGTTCTCCACCAACTCCTGAGGGACATATCTGGGTCTGTAGCGGCTAAATGCTCCACTATGTTCGCCAGCTGTGACCGAAAACGGTGCCATGAGAGCGTTTATAGTGAAGAATCGGACCACTGAAACTCACAGAAAAGCTCTGTAGAGTCGAGAGTAGCTGCAGATTCATGTCATCACTACTGATGACCCCTTTCAATTTGACATGCTAATATAGCTGCTTTAAAAAAAAATACATATTAATTTTACCATATCATTTCTTATATCATCCAATGTCCTAATCCATTCCAATATACTGTCCTTAACATCAACATTCTGCTTTAGCACTGCTCTGCCGTACAAATGAAAAATATATTCGACCACTGTTTCATTAGTGAATTCTGTCTGTCGTAAAGCCAGAACTCGACTCTAACCCACTGACAGCCTCAGAAGAAACCCGATGTAAGCGGTACGCGACATGAATTACAGCCTAAGTTGAAACAATTATGGTCCAGAATCCCTTCTAGGCATCTGAGTGACAGATCAACGACTCACTTTATCGCTGTTAAAGGAGACATCGCCCATTACGTGGAAAATAGATTCTGTACTTTTTCCCTCAAGTGGTGCAGTTGAATCACTTTTTGCTGACTAAGTTGAAATCAAATCTGGTATAATTCAAATAAATGGAGGCTTTTGTCTCAATTGAGCAAATTTAAATTTTTAACGTGTCAGTTTACAAGTACTTTTTTTGTCACAATTTGACAGTAAAATATTTGGATGGAGAGAGCAAATTGAGTACTGTGTTTGGCAGTGGGTTCACGTACATTCCCTCGCCTCTGTGGATTAATCCGGTATTCCACTTCATGTTCATTTTTTTTGGCTACTGCGGCTCCTTTGAGATGGGATGAAAGGCGAGCAGATTCCAGTTTGGGGTTTGCGGATCACTGTGTCAAAAAGAAAAAAAAGTCCTGGTCAAAACTGGACTACGGGGACATTCTTAGAAGACATTAGACGCAAAAAACAGCATGAGATTTCAGGTAGATCATACACAGAAAACACACACAGACGCACATTCCTAGAGACCGGATCCCACTGAGAGACCTCCAGAAGAGGTGCACCACGCTGAGCCAGAAGGCTGGCAGCACTGTTTCTCAGAAAGACCCCCCCAGCAGACTCCAAAACCCACTCTCCTGCTCCCGTACATGAAATATGGAACAAAGATGAATTATACACAACACCTGCTCATTTGACACGCCAAATATACGCGCCTTATGCGGCGGCACACCTGTTCCCCAATGTGACAAGGCAGTGACGCCTCATTTATGTGCCCCCACTGAATCATTCTGCCTGAATGTATTATTGATACATTTAATCTTTCATGTCGCTCGATGTTTGACCTCTCACTGCAGGCTTCGCAGGCAGGGTGTATCATGGAATGTACTCTTTGATTTGTCAGTGTTTAATTGCTTTTACAGAGATGGATGTGTTTCGAGAGGGTAGTGTATTGATTCAAGGTTGAGCGAGCAGTAATTTTGTGCTATAATTATACATACAAGACTGTCAGTCACATGAACTTGCAGGTGCACTCTAATGATCTAAGAGCAATGAATGGATTTGATGTTAAAGACATGGCAGGAGAGAAGAGCGGCAGATTCAGACAGTTCACATGGAATGCATTGAACAGCATAATGGAAGAGTTTCTATTCCAGCATTGAGGTCTTTACACACCGGGACGAATAAACGACACTAAATGCGAGATACTCGTCTGTGAATATTATATGAATAGGGCTTTATTGTGAAATGTGAGAATGGAAGGAATGGATCATGGCCTGTGCTGCCTTTGTCAAAGTTGAAAGGAATAATAGAGAGGCAAAGTCTCGCCCCTTCCGGTGGAACACCATGGCACCTCATTTCGGAAAAAATCTGTACGGTAGTCAACGGAGAGAGATAAGTAATTTTTTGATCCTGCTTGAATTGTGCCATGAATCACACGTATGATGTTTGTCAATTTAAAAGATAATTTTGCAAGTCAAGAAAGTCGCAGTTCGTCGTAAAACATCAGACTGTGAAAATACATCATTAGAAAGACGACACACCCAGAAGACACGTTAGTGCTTCTCTCTCTCTGAAGCTACGATCCCTGTGTGTTTCCTACTGGGATGTACTCACAGGAGCAACTGGTGTTGCTCGTTCTTTTGCTTGCCGACTGATAAAAAGACCTGCAGTTGCTGGATAAAACACATCAGGAAAGATAACGATACATTTGTGCGTGGTCATAGCTAAGTTGGCTAACAAGCTAGCATTGGTGACGTATATTGAGCAAGAAGAGAGATGTAGTTCACTGAGCGGTTTCACACAAAACTAAATGATTTCCATAACAAACCTACAAAAAACAAAAGACTTTCTTGACTTGCAAATTTATTTTTTAAATTGACTAACATATGTGTAATTCATGGCGCAATTCAAACAGGATCGAAAAGTATCTGCCTCTCGCCGTTGACTATCATACGTATTTTTTTTTATAAGGCGAAGTCCCGCCCGACTTCGCCTTCCTATACAGTTTGCCTTCCTTGTTCGGACTATGGAGCGTAGGTGTTGTTGTTTCATAAATATAGGCGCAACTCAACCCGTTCCACTCAACATGATTGGTTGATGCCTTTATTTGCAGTGCAAATGCTCAGAAAATCAACCTTGTTCCAAAAAAAAATGTTGATTTTCCGCCACGTAATATTCACGTTGTATCCAAACAAAAAATAAAAAAAATATATTGCGAATTAATCACACATACTGTAGATGTTTATAAAAACTTTCTTTTGGATTTCTTTTTGTTGCTACTGATACATAATACTTAACTGAAAGAAAACTTTTTTTTAAAGCACTCATATTTTAAAAGCACAGAGGACAGTCCATTAAATCCCGGATATTGGGTAAAACCTCTCCTGTCACACACTGTTAAGCCATTGTATGAGAAGCTCTGTGTGTCAATAACTTGTAAAGCTTGTAGGAAGCCTTTAAAATACCACATGCTGACAGTTATATTTAACCAACAGTCCTCCTCTGTGTACTGCACCTGCATTTGTGCTGTTAAAGCACGCTGTTCATCTCTACTCACATCCCTCCCCTTATTCGCATGGCTCGCTAATGTATGCCCACCGTCTGCCTCTGCCTCCTCACATTCATGATAACAGTCATTATCACCCTCACAAGGAGACATGACACCCCCCCCAAGATGGAGACTGCCAAGGCACACAATTGAAAGGTCACGCAGGAGGGGGGGATACAGTAGAGGGGGGGCAGGCAGTGTGAGGAAGTGCAATACTGAATCACAGAGCTGGTGCTCAAAAGCAGGCTCGGGAGGTGGAAACAGTCTTTTATAGGTCAAAAGGCATGATTGCAGTTGCAAATGAGAAAGTAGTCAGACCGGGAAATGAATCCAGAGGGATGAGGGTGGCAGATGGTCATTAAAACATCTGCCCTCTATATATACTGAGGGTGATTGCTCATGAGGAGCAGCTGGTTAGGCAGGTGATGATGTGAGGCGGGAAGCTCAATAGTGACAGCTAGTGGACAGGTGAGGAACGGCAGGAGAGGTTGGCTAAAAAGTTACTTAAAATTACTAAAACAAAACTAAATGAGCTATTATATACGACGGTGTGTTAGGGCCATTGTAGGTAGAAAAAATAATGACGGAGTTGGGGGAGGAGGGTAATATTCTGAGATTAAAAATTGTAAATTTCCGAGAAAAAAACGTGGATATTCTCTGAGATTAAAGTGGCAGATTTACGAGAAGAAAAAACACAAATTTGTGAGATTATGAGGTCGTAAATTTACGACAATAAGATTTTCTGTAACTTCTACAATAGTAGTATACTTATGTTTATGAAAGAACATAGAAAGCACATGAAAGAAAACGTGTATATGTATCTTTCAGGACCTTTGCCTCACTCAGAGGCCATCCTGACCATAGTAACAATACTTTAGAATGTTTTTTTCTCATAAAAATATGACTTTAATCTCTGAGAATATCCAACTTTTTTTTCTCGTAAATTTACAAATTCAACCTCGGAAATTCAGAGTTTCTTTCTAGAAATATTACCCCCCTTCATTTTACTACAATGGCCCTAATACAATCGTAATTATATGCTATGCTATTATATCATTTTGTTATCATAGATTCCTCAGACCACTTTTACATTCATCTGTGCACTCCTCCTCTTATATGCACAACCTTTTAAATACAATCATGCAATATGGCTCAAAGCAATGCCATGTTATTTTTAGTATAATTTGTTGGCAGCTAAACTTAAACATGTACACATTGTCCAAGGAATATAAATGTCAATAGAAAGAAACCACTCCTGGTATTGGCCCTGTACAAATTTGAATTAGGACACAAAATACATAGACAGATATTGATAGCTCAGCTGGAGGCAGTAGACAAAGACAGGAGGACGGAGCAGCTGTTGCCACGTTAGGAAGAGTGTAGTGAGGAAATGCAATGTGCATACTCAACACAAAACCTCTCAATACATTGTGAATAGCTGATAGATAAAGCTGGGCCACCCGGGGCAACTGCCACGAGCCTTACATTTCATATTGAACTATTAGAACAAAGAGCCTCCGTTTGAGAGTTGATTGGATTTGAGTAGCTATAGAGATGAAATTATATGATCATCAAATACAGTTTATGACCATCAAGCGCATCGATTTCCGTTATGAAAAGCACTAAACAAGACTTGCGCGGGTGGGCGTCCGCTGCTCTGCATACAATCCCACACGGCGGTTGCGGAAGTGAAGACATTAGCGAGGCTAACAGTAATGATTCACCTCTCGCTGTGAAAAGAACGAAGGTCTAACAATTAAATAGAAAATGTCAAAATGCTGTTGCTAACTGCTCAAGCGCCGGGTTCAGAGTGAGTTTACAGCGCTCCCTAAATAGCCCCTGAGGATTGTTTTAAGTGTCAGCGTCTGCCAGTCGATACGATACATGTTAAACTATCTTAGTAAAACAGGAGAACACGCTGAAAGCACACAAAGTGACAGAGTTTGCACAAAGTGACAGACGTGCATTAAAGGAGCAATTGAATAAAGCGAGAAGAAGAAGAAAAAAAACAAAAACATTCAATCCATTTATGCTTGTACAAATCTGCTTCCACTCTGCTAAATGCAATTAGGCCCATCCACTCTGTCCAAGTGACACCCCCGAAGGCCTTTTAAGAAGTCAGCACAAATAGATCTCTGGGCTAAAAAGACAAGAGAGGAAGGAGGAGGAGGGAGGAAGGGTAAGGTATAGTAGACAGAGGAGGGCTCTCTTCTCCTGCTGTGTTTGTGTGCATGAGAGAGAGAGAGAAAGAGAGAGGCAGAATGAAAGAAGGGCTGTACACACATTCCCTCTGAGGAATCAGCATTGTTTACCCCAACAACAGGGAAGCAGGGAGAGGGGAAACCGGAGCAAGAGAAGTGTTCATAAATCATACTTTACCGTTTGTTCATCCTCGCTCCATCTTCATCTCCCTCCGCCCTTGTTTGTAGCAGGCAGCCCTCTCTCTCTCTCGCTCTCTGCTGAGAGGAGAGAGGGATGCATGTGGTTGTGGAAGAGTGAGGAGCCCTACTGAGATGTGTTGTGGTGCTGTATTTTCTCGTGTGAAGCTCCTCGAGAGATCAAACACATTGGCCGTGCCATGGAGTGGCGAGCAAACTTACTTTCTACCCCTCCTATTTGTCTCTGCTTGTCTTGCGTCTTTTCTTCTTTCTTTCTACTCCATCTTGGTTGCACACTGTACTCTCACTTGGTCACAGACGTTTTCACCGTGTGCCTTGGTTTCGATGACCAAACCGAGACGGTCTTTAATGTTTTTTGAGTTCTTCATGGCAGTGATGTTTACTCGCTCCAACAGTACCTCCAGCACTGCATCACGCACATCAAACCAGTGACCGTGCTAGTGTGTGTGTGCCTGAGTATCACTGTGTGGCTGGAAGTCTTCTTTGTGACACCGTAGAGCAAGTTTTTGAAAAATGTTACACTCACTCTTGACTGACTACCACCCTTCATCCGTGTCAACACCACACTTTCGATTTGATCCCGTCTGTAGCACAGCTGTCTGTCATGGTGGTGAGCTCAGGACTGTAAGGCTGTAAAAAAAAAAAACCCACAAAAAACAGAAACTGTAGAGAGGAAGTTCTAGTTGCTGGTAGCCTGTCTGCATGACACCTGTAACACCGATGCTGTGATCCAGATCACATAGTGGACTCGGCTCCAGCTGGAGTCACAACAACGATTTTTGGGGAATTGGTTGAAGTCACCAGGAAATGACAGTTTGAAGGTGTCTTGCTTCTATAATCGGACATATTTGGAGATAAAACAGGATGTTTTGGCAGAGCACTGTCTCCACGCTGTGCCAGCAGCACAGAAGGAAAGTCGAGCTGGAGCCTCATTCTGTTACAAGAGCAATTATGTCAGGGGTGTATGTATTTCTTAATCTAATCAGAATTATCAAGGATGGTTGCAAAACTCTAAGTTTACCCGCGACCTTGCAAAATATCGTTCACTGGTTTTTAGTAATTTATTGAAATAAAATCTCTTTTTTATGCAAAATTGGATGTGTTTACATTTCAAACTATCTACAGAATGAATCAACAAGGCTTAATTATAGCATTAGCAATATTATTCATGATCTGTACATTAGAAAGAGGCAATCACTCTTGCAATTATCTCTCTTATAGTACTATATACCTTTGGGGCAGTTTCATTAGGAAGTAAGATGTCTGGTCTATAATTTGGTACTATTTGATCCTCCCTTTTCTAAATCAAAATGAAAACTCTCCATACACCTTTAAAGCTACAATTAGACTGCTATGAAATTGCATTATTTATAGCCATGGCTCTATAGGGATTACAATGTCGGTCTGTTGGTCGGTCAAAATTTCAATTTGTCCAATACTTTGGTTTATGACTAAACAATCACTCAGTCAGCATGTACTTTGGGTTTAGTTATAATTACCAAATATTAGCACGCTAAAATTCTAAACTCAGATGATGAACATTGTAAACATGAAACCTTCTTAAACCAGCTTACGATCAGCATGTTAGCATTGTCATTGTGAGCTTGTTAGCATGTTGATGTTAGCAAATACAGCCTCATTGAGCCGCTAGCGTGGCTGTAGACTCTTATTACATGTCTGTCACTTCTCCAAGACTTTTAAAGGAACAGTGTGTAACATTTTGGGAATCTATTAGCAGAAATGGAATATAATATTTGCAACTATGTTTTCATTTGTGTATAATGAATCACCTGAAACTAAGAATCTTTGTGTTTTCATGAGCTTAGTATGAGCCTTTCATATCTACATAGGGAGTCTGTCATGTTGCTCCGCCATACTTCTACAGTAGCCCGGAACGAACAAACCAAAAACTGGCTCTAGAGAGAGCCTTTCGTGTATTTACGTTACCTGAAGGCCACCGTAGTTCTCTGACTCACTTGTGAGTGCAAAACCGTGGTATCGTCAGCAGGCATATGACTTCCGTTGCTGCTAAAGTAGTGTTATTATGGTAAGAATGGCCTCTAAGAGAGGCGAACGGTGTTACCACGGTTACGCACTGAGCGACTCGCGTTGCCGCAGTCTTGGAAAGGGAGGAGTGAGCGGAGGGGTACTCAGTTGGTTGCAATCTGCAACCACACCACTAGATGCCGCCAAATCCTACACACTAGACCTTTAAAAGATCTAGAAACTTGAAGCTTAGAAAAACCTGACTATGATTTTGCCACATTATTCTGTTGCCATTTTGCTGGTTGAATTACTTTTTTTCCAAAAAAACAAGTAAAAGGTCAAATATAATAACAAAACACACAATATTTTAGGATACACAGCTGATAATACCAATTTTAATAACATCTGAGTTAGCTGTCGAGTCAGATTCCAACAGTGATAAAGCATATACTAGGTGGTACAATCATCAAGTTGCATTTCCTGACGCTGCCGTGCAGGCTAACCCAGCTTTGCTACCACTGGTATCAAAGTAAGGTGAAACTCCATAAAAGGAGACTTTCTGACATGAGCTGAGCCTCCCAGGCAGCACTTCCTCCCAGCCTCCCACCGAGACTGGCAGACCCAAAAGCCCCAACAATGGCCGTAATCCTAACCTGTGAGTAAGCGCTGCCTGAGAGGCTCAAATCCCTTTACTGAGCTAGTCCCTTAACTGGGCTCTGTTCCTGCTCAAATTTTACTGCCGGAACTCCTTTGGGGTGAGTCCCGACCCATTTCCACCCCTGCTGGTGGAGACAATAGAGACGGGGACTTAAAAAAATGAGAGCACAGAGAGGGGAAAAGGACAGCAGGAAGAAGCAAAATATAACATTTTGCCAACGGGTGGTGTATACTCGCAGTCCAACATCCTGCAATGTAGACAGTAAACTGTTCAAATGGCAGAATCATGTCATAATCACGGAGTTTAATGATGCTTTGCAAGTTCCAGATGCTTCAAATAATAAGTAATTTCCATCTATCGGCATGTACAATGTTCTTCCTCTCAAGGAAACACAGTTTTTTAGCAGTGAACATCCATGAATGCACAGATTAACCACTTTTTCCAGATGTGCTAATTATGAATGCAGGTTTAATATGATGGATTTGAGGGTAAAAAATCCACTTCCACTTACTAATCTGATAAATCCATTTGTGTATTTATACAAGCATGTGTGTCTATTTGTGTCTGCAAACAAGCTTACACATATATATACGAGTCCAAATGTCTGTGTACATGCTACAAATGCAAATATCCGTGTGAATCACGTGTGTGCAGCTATCTGCCAGATGCAGGCAGACGTGTCTCACATGCCTAACCCTGAGCGTCGGCCTGCGCCCGCTGCCTGCCTAATAAACTTAATGGACTCCGTGGCTAACCCGGGATGAGTTCATCAGGTGGCTTCATTTCACACTGGCATTTTAAACTCCTCATATTTATGCAAATTGAGAAAGCAGGCGAGGGCCAAGGCCAAGTAGCACCAGTGAGAAAGCATCAAACAGAATGACTAGTTACTTACAGTATATGTATTATTTTTGCTAAAATCACTATCAACGCTTTAAAAAAAACACCATATTAATATGATTATATGTGAGAGGTTGACAAGCACCTGTGACCCTGTCAAGAGCCGCATTGATGATGTGACGGTAATGCCTTACATCAGTCTGTCAGCGTGTTCTCTGATATCTTTCCACTCATTCAACATTTTGCATTTAGGAACATGGCGTCAAAACTGCAGAGTTTGCAGATGATCAAAAAGCCCAGAGACAGCAAGTTCTCAAAGTCTAACACTAAACTTTTCTCTCATCTTTAAGTCATGCCTGTGCATTCATCTGTTTTTCTCTTTGAAAGTTGTGTTCTTCCTCACACCGAGTTCCTCTTTGTGTGGGTGCTCTCTGTGCGCGAGGTTATACTTTTACTTTGCATCTTTTTCTGTCTTTTTTTTTTTTTTTTACAAAGCTTGGCTGAACAATGACGTCACATATCAGTCAGGGTGTGAGATTCTCATGATACTCCCTTTCATGCTTTTGCCTTTGTTTATCCTCTCTCTATTTCCCTTTCTTTACCTCTTTTTTGAGCTACTATATTCAAGCACACTACTGAAGACATATCACCAACAATAAAACTGCAGCTACTTCTACATTGTTTGCTCTAGTTTTCACTTTGATTAATGTCCATTTAGCATCTTAATCAACCACAATTCCTACAATCTATTCAAACCCTAATTCACAAATCACTAGGCTACGTTCACATTACAATTCCGATATTTTCCACAGATCCGATCTTTCTGCCTAGACTGTATCTGACATCAAAGATCTCTGCTCTAAAAAACCTCATATACAACCATTAACGTCACACACATGGGGGACTGCCGTACGACAGCCCATTGTTCCGAAAATACACACTTGAGTTGTCTGGAGTCCAATGACTGCCAGACTCCGTTAACATATTACTCAATTTAACAGATCTGGGTTCCCCGTTACACAGTTACACTCCTAAATCATAACGTATGACTTTGAATGACTCCTAAAGAAATACTTTTCATTTCGTCTGATATTTAACTTTAACAGCTCTTCTTCGAAGTAAATTGAATACACTAAAGTACGATGTGTGACGTTACTGTTTGACATCTCAGAACACCGCCAGTCAACACATCTTTTTATCATCATTTTTATTACACATAATTTCATTAAATCAGAGTTTTGCTTTGTGAAACATGAAAAATGTATCTGAAGAACTGAGTGAATTGTGAAAAGTCTGAAAAGTTAATTTACATTTTAAAACTGACGAGACAAAATAAAGTCTTCAACTGTTCCCTACTGTCGGAGGAAAACCTCAATTAACTTGTTGTTAAATTCAACGGAGCTGAGCTTACCGGTAAACATCTACTCCTTCTAAAACACAATTTATGATTTGTTACGACTCATAATAATAATAATAATAATGCATTTTTTTTGGTGGCGCCTTTCAAGACACCCAAAGACACCTTACAAAGATAAAATTAAACTCAAAAACAGATAAAAACAGCCAGACATGACAAAGACACATTTATGCAGACACACGAGATGGACTGATGGACACACTACAGTGAATATGCCCGTTTGAACAGGTGAGTTTTGAGGTGGGATTTGAATGTATTAACGGTATCAGACTGCCGGATGTGAGGAGGGAGTGAGTTCCAGAGCCTGGGATCAGTGCAGCTGAACGCCCTAGCTCTCATGGTGCTGAGGCGTGAGGTGGGGGTGGTCAGAAGACCAGCTGAAGATGAGTGCAGGGAACGGGAGGGGGTTTACTCCTGAAGGAGGTCGGATGTCTCGATGAGACAGGAATGGGCAGAGTCTGGAGATGTTGCGGAGGTGGAAGAAAGCAGTCCGGGTGACACTAACTAAAGAATCCACACTACTCATTTGCTTGTATGTTGAACGTAGCCTAATTCTCTGGAAAAACTACAGTTAAAAAGAATACAGTAAATCAGTAAAGTAAAGGATCTTTGGTGATGTGAACACTGCTGCTACTGTAATTTCAATAACAGTGATTGTTTTTGAGTACAGCTCAGACTTGAGCTCATCAGAGGGACACTTGTGATGGAGGGTTAGCAAATCTGCAGTTGACTAAAGGGCACAGAAGCAGAGACAGATGTTGCACCCGCCACTGCTGATGCCGCTGCTTCTGCTCACAGACACTACAGCTGTTGAGACTGCTCTGCCAGGACGATCATACCCCCCACTACACCACACACACACACACACACACACACACACACACACACACACACACACACACGCACAGTCTTAAAGTCTGCTATGCTGATCTCTTGCACCAGCCATTGTTTTTCAGCTTGTTATTGTGCGTTTGGTTCCCCCGGCTTCATACTGTTTATGTTTCAGTTCCTATATAGTGTTGAATCTCCTGCTTCCCACTGCATCTTCAGCCATTCTCCAGGCTGTCAATTAAGTTAGAAAGAACCCCCCCTGCTTGTGCAAAGTTAAACCAAGTTAATACCAAAAGAAAAAAAATCGTATCTATGTGTCTGTCTCCGTTCCATCGCTCTCCTCCCCTTCCTCGCCTTTCCCTCTCTTATCTCGAATTTCTCCATCCAACAGCTTCATTTCTCTGCAGGATGGATCCTCTCTGCCTGCTGCCGGCTGCAAAATAAATTGCTCCACAAAAGCCCAAGCAGTTCATGAAAAACCCACCTCTGCCCAGCTTAATCAATAGCAAAGCCTCTAATTAAACACTCCTTCAGTTTCATACGCTCATACTCTTCAACCTGTAATTTTCTGTACATTTCACGCGCTCTTCGGCAGGTCAAAATCACATTTCATTTTGTCCCACCTCTTATCCACACTTCTCTACCGCAGGAGGTGACCCTCCATAAATGTCACTGTGGGTTTTTGCACTCGCACGAGCAGATCACAGATTTAGAGCTCGCAATTATGTCAAAGTGGCCGCAAAAGAATTGATGAAATGCCACGTCTCGAGAGACCCTAAACCTTATACCTTCGCCCATCATTTACATAAATTAATTTCACTCAGTATATTTTTTATGGACAGATCCATATTGGCGCAGTCACATTTCATAGATCTCTCACACAGGACTGAAACCCTTGTAAAACCACCGACACTGAGCGGAGGATGTTTATTTCCATATGTCACAGTTTTTCATGCTTTTTACAGCGACATCGCTGCAAACCGTGCAGTGTGCAGACGTATCAGTCAATCAGTGTTTTCAGCTAAAATGGCCTTGTTGCCATAAATCTTCCAGTCTCTGCGCACCACAGAAGTAATTGGCAGCTTTTTGTTGTGTACCTTCTAAAGGAATTGATGGGAAAATGAATGGGACGAATATCACAAAGGTCAAAACAGGAGGTGGGTCCCAAAGTGACAGCTTGCCCCGGCGCAGTGACAGAGGAGGCGCAGTCGAACACGGGGAGTGTCGTGATAAATTGCGTTACTGAATAGTTTGGCATTTCTGGCAAACGTGAGGCAGGGCAACCCGGGGATGATGGAGGAGTAGATGACGGTGTGAGATTTCACCCTTCAAAATCTCCATCAGCCTACGCACCGGATAGCCCTTCTTTATGTAGTAGAAATGTTTCTTTTTATAAGAGTAAGGGATGAGACTAAAGATCACTGACTTGATCGTGTTCACCTTCAAAACCTCGGACATGCGTGTTAAAATAATCTCCTATTGGTCCACCTTTTTCTAATCCGTCTGTGTTAGTGCTTCTACGTCTTTGGCCTTTGCGGAGCGGCTCAAACCTGATGGATGTTGGAGCGACTCCTTCGGCCTCAGCTGATTAATAAGTGTTTAATCAGGGTTTAGTCGGTAACAGCTGTGGACTTCCTGCTCCTCATTTATTTAGCATGGACACGTCAGTCACTTTCTCCTTGCTTTTCACCCTCATCTCATCCTCTTTTTTTGCACTCCCTCTAAATACAAGCTACCTCCTATCCCTTATTCTATACTATTAGCTGAATGTACATGTGCTATACTCATATACATTATGTGCGGAGTATTTTATTGAAGAAATTGCTTCGCGAAATACCATTATCCGTTTTCTTGCCGAGATGAGAAGATTACTACCACTCTCGTGGCTTAACACATAATCCTCTCATTTAACTCTCAGCAAAAGAGCAAATCAGCAAATTTGACAAAATATCATACTTTTCTTTTTAACAAGAAAATCCGTAACTTTCCCCATGTTCAAATTATGTTGTATTATGAAGTTACATTATTTTATCAATGAAAGATAAGATAAAGGTAGACCTATACATGCTGCTTCCATGTAGCTCTGCAACAACTGTCAACTTTTCAATTAATCACCAAGTGTTTTGATAATCGATTAATTGGTTTGAGTATTTTTTAAGAAAAAAAGACAAAATTCTCTGATTCCAGCTTCTTAAAGGTACAGTGTGTAGGATCTTGTGGTATCTAGCAGTGAGTTGTGGAAATTGCAACCAACTGAAGCCTCTCCCGTTTTGGAGAGCTACGGTGGCTGACGTGAAAACATGAATGACCCTCTCTAGAACCGTCTGGACCAGAGCCAGTGGGTAGAGTGTGTGTGTGTACGTGGAAAGTGAGTGGTGAAGCAAGAGAGAGAGAGAGAGCGGTGGCAACGGGAGCGAGTGACGTCATTGACTCCAGCCCAAGGAGGAAAAATTAACAGTGTTTGGTTGTGTCTTTTCTGGGCTACTAAAAACATGGTGGTGCAACATGGTGGCCTCAATGAAGAGGACCCGCTCCCTATGTAGATTTAAACAGCTCATACTAATTTTTCAAATGATTATACACTAAAGAAAACATACTTATTAATATTATATTCCATTTCTGCCAATAGATCCCCCTAATTGTTGCACACTGGTCTTTTAAATGTGAGGTTGCTTTACTCCTCCATGACAGTAAACTGAATGTCTTTGAGTTGTGAACAAAGAAGAAATTTAAGAACGTCATTCGAGGCTCGACATTTTTCACCATTTTCTGACAATTTATAGAGCGAACAACTAATCGATTAATCGAGAAAATAATCGGCAGATTAATCGACAATGAAAATAATCGTTCGTTGCAGCCCTACTTCCATGCAATACCCTACCTCGTGCAAAATATCTTCCTAAAACTGACTGGCAGCAATTATTTTTAAAAAGTCCCTCTGTAAGTGCCTCTGTTTTTATCTACAGCTTCTTTGTGACTGGCAGTTTAAACAATCAGGAATAATGGCTTTTACCTTGATTCACTTTGTCTGTAGAGTGTAAAAACAGGACTTGTCCCTAATCTTTAAAACACTGGCTCTTTTACAGTCACATCTGTGTCTTTACAGCCAGTCGTTTACTAATGGCCATTAAACAGCTTAGGTGGAGTTAAGCAACATACTCGAGGGTACTTCGACAGTACCTCCTAAGAGAGAAGGGTAGAGACGCTTTTAATTTCACTTTGGCTGCGACCGTGATGACTCCAAGAGAGTCAGATGTCGTCTAAAGCCGCATGCAGCTAGATTTTCATCCAACTGTCGATCCCTCACAATGCCAAAAGGCCTTTCTCAAATCGAACTGCATCAAATGGTCAAAATCACCATAGCTCTCTTCAAGCTGCCCCCCCCCCCCCCCCCCCCCCCCCCCAGTCTTTCTTCTCATCCTCCGTGATAAATCACACCATCTGCATTGAAAGCACACCACCTGGATCTGGAAGCTACCTTGAAAAAGATTCCTTTAGGTTTCTTCGCCCATAGAATCTAAAAATTGAATGTCTTAAGGTTGCAGCCGTATGAACAAAGAATGAGAGAACAAAAAAATTAAAAAGAAAAGCTAAATAATTTCATTAATTCAAACCTGAGTCAGATTGGGATCAGCTAAGTCCCTGGTTGCACCCGTTGTTGTTTGTTGTGTGTGTTTTGTGCTTTTTTTCCTCTGGCAATCTGCGCTCTGCAGGGACGCACGGAGAGCTAGCTCTGAGAGGTTTTGCCCGAAGATAAATTGGGTAACCTTCTTCTGTCATTAGTAATACCTTTTCCACTGGTGAACAGCAAGACAGTGCAGGCAGAGGGGTTGATGGAGGGAAGAGAAAGCATGGCGGGGGTGTGTGGGGGAGGGGACCAGAGCCAGGAGTCAGCGGTAATTAGCCATGAAACAAAAGCCCACACGGCTCAGTTATGGCTGGAGTTTCACACCTTGAGTCGTCCCTTCGTGCCTCCGAGGCTCAGAGCGCGGCGAGGGCTGCTGATGCCGCGAGGTGTCCAGCTGAAACAGAGAGCACCCTGTCTTGGGTCTGTCTTCAATCCATCACGCCGCCTCCACACAACTGTCTCATTCTGGCCCGGCTGGCGGGGACGTGCTTTGTCTGGCTGACTTGTCATGTCTGTCTGGGGCACACGGTTATGGATCCCACTAGAATCATGGCTAGATGCAATATCACAGGTGAAGCAACTTCACTAACACAACATGCTCTCTAGTTTTGCGGTACTTTGACCATTTTGTGTGTTAAATAAATAGTTCTACTTGTCCCCTTTCTTTCTGAGACATAGACGAGAGGATTGATACCACTCTCATGTCGTGCAGTACTGTAAGTATGAAGCTACGTTCTCCATGAAGCCCTTAGCTCAGTGTAGCTTAGCCAAAACTTTTTACATTCTTATTTGGGTACTGATAAATATGTTGTATTTACTTTGTTTTATTAGTATCCTTTTAAAGATTTTGATAAGCATATTATTTTTTTACTTTGACAGGAGCCAGGATGGCAAGCTAGGTTCCCCTTGCTTCCAGTCTATCAACTAAGCTAAGCTAACCACCTGCTAGCTCTCGCTTCATATTTACTGTACAGACATGAAAGTAGTGTCAGTCTTTTCATATAACTCTTGGCAAGAAGGTGAATAATTGTTTTGTCTAGGTTGTTTTTTTTCAACAAATAGGATTTTCAACCGGGAGACCAGTGTTTGAGATCGCTGTTTTGTCTTGCAAGTTAGGTTAGTGACATGACATGTTTTGTAGCTTGTCATATGTTTTCCGTACTGATGTGTCATTGTTTCTGGACATATTTTACTAATTGTACGTACTTGTTTTAAAACCAACCATGACATTTTTCTTAAAACTATCAAAGTGGTTTTGTTGCCCCCTGCTGGTAGGCTACTACACCTTCATACACGTGTGTAGTACTCACTCCCTGCGAGACAAAACATGAAACTGAAACGCTGTCCACATACACATGCTTTATATATATATATATATAGGGCTGTCAAAGTTAATGCGATAATAACGCGTTAACATACATTTGTTTTAATACCACTAATTTCTTTAACGCATTAACACAACTTGCGATTTTTGTAGCAAGCTCAGTTTTAAAGCTAGAGTGAAGATACTGGAATCATATGAAACTAGGAATCCATCGGTACCAACCATGTCATACTAGCTTGTCCAGAAGGAGGCTAAATAACGCTCCAAACTTATGCAAAATTTTGGCGAGGAAAAACTGGCATAGTGATTTTCAAAGGGGTTCCTTGACCTCTGACTTCGAGCTATGTGAATGAAAGTGGGTTCTATGGGTACCCACGAGTCTCCCCTTTACAGACATGCCCACTTTGGGGCAAGTCAAAGTCAAGTCAGCACACTGACACACTGTGACAGCTGTTGTTGCCTGTTGGGCTGCAGTTTGTCATGTTGTGATTTTTTTTTTATGCTAAATGCATTACCTGTGAGGGTTTCTGGACAATATTTGTCATTGTTTTGTGTTGTCAATTGATTTCCAATAATAAATATATACATGCAATTGCATAAAGCAAACATATTTGCTCACTCCCATGTTGATAAAGGTATTAAATAAGATGAATTCATTTGTGATTTATCGTGATTTACTATCGAGAATCATGCAATTAATCGCGATTAAATATTATTATCGATTGACAGATTGCTTATATATAATATATATTTTTGTAATTCTGAAATATGTTTGCAATTGACTGTGTGTTCTTTAACAAATGTTTCGAGGTAATAGCATTTAAAGGCGGGGTATTAGGGTAAACAAGGACTGTCTAGTCTTGAGTTGCATCCTGCAGTTGAAGATGTTATTAAAGTGCACAAAAGCTGGTTCTCCTCACTGTTTGATGAAATAAGATTGCACCATTTGAACACGCAGAGTTGAACAGCCTCTCGGTGTAATGTCACAACTGGGGAGAATAATGATATTCCTTGTGTAAATTTCTGAATTTTTGAGTCTGAATGTGGTTTCAAAAAACTGCTACATACAGTTTTTACATGTTAAGAATGGGGGAAATCGTCTTTCTGCATAGCTTGCTTGCTCCCTAGCTACAACCATGAACAATAGTTGTAACTCAACTCCTAATGTTACCTGCTCCTAGAAACCGCTACTGCAGCTTCCACATCAACTAAAAATGATGATAAAATAGCATTTTGTGAAACCTTTTCTGAAAACAAAGTAGTCACAAATTGTGTGTAAAGTCTGGTAGCACTGCTGCAAAGTTAGCTTCACCCCCAGTGGTCCATGTGTATCTATTAGAGTTTACATTTCCAGGTGTGCAGCACTGAGCAAGCATTATCACAATGCAGGTGCTGAAAATGCAGTTGAACTGTTTTCGCTTTCCTCTTCAAGATCAAATCCGAGTGGGGGGCTCAGCGCTAGCGTCCCCTCCCACCTCCGTGACTGCACTGTTTTCGGGGAAAAGGCCTGTGTTGACAGGCCCTTCATTAGAGTCTTTGTCCTGGAAGAGCCTAGTACATAATTAATGTCTCCATGATGGATTACATGGGTGGATTGCAAACAGCGAAGAGGTCGGCAGAAAACGGGAGAATTGATGCGAGGCTATTTTCCCTATCGAACACGCCCACTGCATGCCCCCTTCTGCACTGGCACCGAAATTGCTGATTAGAAAGTCACAATATTTACAACAGCGGTGACTTTAGTACAGGTGTGAAGGAAAATTAAGCCCCCTGTGCCTTTTTACTTTCCTGTTCTTTCTCCGCGCCTGTGCGTGGGAATCGAAGGCGGCTGCAGCCCGACAAATGATGATCTTTATTGTGATTCTCACAGGTGGGGCTTTGGGTGGATGTAAACCATTAATCAACGCCATCGTTAATGATGCTGAAAGCACTGTGGAAATTAAACTCCTTCTGTTCCCCTTTCCGTAATGTTGAGGTGCCCTGTGTTCGAGCTGGTATGATGAAGAGTAAGATATCTTGTTGTACCGGTTCTTTTCCTTCATTTATCAGTAGAAAACTGAGCACACAGATGTGAGTTCTGTAAGTATAAGCCAAAAGTTAGCCGCTGCTCTCGTACTATTGAGTTGTAATGAGTGTCCTTTATGTCAAATTTCAGCTCAAGAGTTTAGCTTAATGATTTTAACATTTGACTTCCAGATAGAAAGCCAGGATGAACATAAATGTGCTGACTTTCCTCACAACCTCCAGGCTATGTTTTAATAAAACAAACTAAATCAGAACTAATTGCAACACATGGGTTTTTACATAAGAGATCAAGTGGGCTCAAGTGGAATGGCATCTAATTGAAAGAGCAGGGAATGTTTGATCTCAGTGTTTTCATTTAATACCCTCCCCGGGGAAGCCGAGCGCCAATTCCATCCACCATTTCCAGGGTTTTTGGAAATATAGTTTAAATCTGACAGGAACTGCTTCGTACTATTCCCCAAAAGCCCTGCATGCCTTTAGGTTGTAAGAATCCCAGCATCCTGAGCTGTCCTGATGCCCGTCAGTCATCTCCCTGGCAGTTTTTTTTTTTGAGATTTCAGTTCAAATAAATCCGTCTGTCTCTCGCCAGTGTTCGCAGTGCAGTCTAGTGCACCAGTGGATGAAGTGACTCGCTCAATTATACATTTACTTAGACAAGTAATAAAGCGCTGCCACTCTCTGCCAAAGCTGGGGCTGATTATACCGGCTGTACAAGCTGTTTTCCCAGCCTCCTGTTCCTCCCCTCTCGCTGATCAAGACATTCATCCCAAAGAGAGGCACACTTATTGGAGCGACTGCAACTCCCAGCGCTGCACTCATACACTGTCGAAAGCCCCTCCTTACTGATTTTTCCGATTAAGAAATGCATGTTTTTCCCCTCACATAGGGTTCTAATCTTCTAATCTAGTCTAATCTTTCAACCTTATACAACAGTTTGTATGATATCTTACGAAAACGTATTCCTCATTTTTCATGCGTTTTCCTATGAATGTCCAGCAACACGTGCCAATTTCCGCTCATTACATGACTTCATTTTGAAGTTTATCTTTTCAAAATAAACTTCCGTCTTCACTGGAAAGAACTTGGTTGGGTTTAGGCACCAAAGACTACTTAGTTAGGTTTAGGAAAAGATCATGGTTTGGGTTAAAATAACACCGGAAGTGGCGTAACTTAAGTACGGAATTTACGTGACAAATAAATCATCGTTGATGAGAGAGAGATGGATCAGACACCAGTGTAGAGGTAAATAGTCTCACACGCGTAGCAACGATGCAAAAGATGATTTAATAATTTACCCTTCCGATATGACAGATTTCTTCAGGGTATTGAGGGGAATAAACCAACATTGACTTCTGTTTTTCAAAGGGCGAAAGTCTGGTGTTTTTTGACCCATTCACCGACCCACCCCAACCTCTTCACTACATGGCGTTTGTCGCCCTTTTTACTTCCTGGTCCAGGATTACATACAAATATATTTTGTGGGATATATATAAATCATTTGTCATTCACTTTTCATAGGTATAGCTACGAATGGTGTATGAGAACAGCCTGAGTGAAGTTAGCTCACTTTTCAACCCTGTGACCAGAATTGTTTTTGGCATTGTACATTTCCGCAAACCACGGGATATGTTGAATGTCGGCGTTTCTGAACCCAAAATGTGTTTCATGAATATGTTTCATATCAGCCTCGTTTCACAATTGGTTAGGTTTAGGCAACAGCACTACTTGGTTAAGGTTAGAAAAAAAGTTTGTGTTAAAATAAAAACAAAATGTAAATAAATAACAACTGCCCTTCTTCGACTTTCTTAGGTAACATTACGTAACAACCGTAAAGTAAAAATTTACTTTTGGTTTCACAAGGCTCACGAACAGCGGCCTCCTGGGTGAATGTCTTGTGTTTGTTTGACCAATCCACCAACACTCCCACCCACGACCATAAGTGGACTTTCTTGTTTGTTATACTCGTTATTATACCACGTAACTTTCAATAACGGTTGCTCGATATGCTACGTCACTTGCACTGCGCATCGCTCGTTGTACTAGTACGTCACTTGCTCTGACCGAATGCAGAAACGTCGCCATTCAACGTATCCATGGTTTGCAGAAACGTACAATGCCAACATTTTTTTCCTGGCGACTGGGCTGCACTTTTCCCACGCCCTCATATGATGACATTATCAGTCTAACCTCTTAGCATGCCTAAACGTGTTAAGCTTTATCAGGACTATTTGCTTAGAATTTTTGCTCACCACTCCCAAGGTTATGAAAAAAACAATTCTCTCAAAGGGTATGCTGGCATTTTTCTTTTATTTTACAATCATTCTCATCAAAATAACTTCAGAAGAGATGATGCAACCGCATTCTCATGGAGGAAAAATAACATTTTTCCCCATTGCGCATTGTTTTTGGCTGCCCTTTGATGAGAGCATGTTAAAGCTGACATGCAGTCGGGGCGTTTGATGCTGTTAAAGCCTGCTGCTTAGGAGTAGAATGTCCCATTTGTTTGTGAAGAGTAGCCGCATAAAAGAGCATCTCTTATGAGCGCCAGCGCGAGAAGGTACTCTGAAAAACACTCGATGCATGATTCACAAGCAGCTTTTTACATGAGATCTCCCATCATCCCTCTCTGGGGGAAAACTGTCTCTACATGTTCATACTGACTGGATCTGAATGTACAACTTATATACCACCATTCTACATTTACCAAACCTACTTTCTTTCTGAGCACTCTAAAACTACTAACCATCATAATGTGTAAGATCCCCCGGGAGGCCATTTCTCCTTCCGAGACAGACTGACAGATAGCTTCTGATTGAATTGACAGCTAGTGCTCGGCTGCTGCATTTGGCAAACGATGACGGGAAGAGATTCCTTCCACAAAGTTCCACTAATTGGACATGCGTGTATGAGAGAGAGGGCTTCATTTAAAACAAATTAGCAAACTTGATAGTCTTAAATTAACCTGAGCTATGCTTATTTCCGTTCCATGTAACCTCAATTTCTCTCCCAATCCCACGCTCACTCACTTTGACACATGCTCTGCCTTGTGGCCAATAATTTAGCGGCTATCACACGATCGTATGCGGTTTCAGAAAGGTAATGGTATTGACACATTTTTGTTCTTACTTCAGAGTTATTACTGGAGGATAGCGACAGCTCTTCCAATTAACACCGTGGCGCCTTTGGGTGCTAATGATGGTTCATCACTTCACCATAATGCGTCTTTATGAAAATGGATTCCTGAAAACTCGGCACATGCTGCAAAAGTCATCTGCATAGCTGTGATAACATCTGTGGAAGCGCTCTTATCATAGACTCAGTAATCCATAAAAGAAACTACCCAAGCTGTTAGGAATGAGCTCATTATTTTTTAAAAGTCATACAAGAGTTTTTTACTTTTTCATCCTTTCACAAATGTTTATATCTGTTTTGCGTTTTCAGTTAAATGACAACATTTCAGACAAAAAGGATCGATTCCGCCGAGAGCAGAAAGATTCAATATGTGGTCAAATGGTCTTATATGCACTAAAACACTGTCGCTCAATACGAGTCCTTTCCTGGCCTCTGGTTACCACGGAAACCTCTCAGCTGTGTGTGTGTGTGTGTCAGTGCGTTGGTCTATTTGTACTTGTGTAATTACACACATGCAGCTGGCAGCATCTGTGTGAAAGGGTTTCTTTATGTAACTGTGGATATATGCCTATATTCCTACACCTGCTACCCAATTTTTAGAGTAGTGTGAGGCCGGATTGGGGGTGATTGGAAGATGGAAAATATAAAGCAGGACTGATATAACCACGAACTGAAAAAATGCTTGGATACATATTTGGTCAAAATAATACCAAGTATTTGTGTATAGAATAGGCCTTTTCATGGAAGACACTTTGATATGTCACAGTAGGAAAAGCACAGGTGTAAATAATAAAATAATAATGGCTGAATTACATTTAGCTGCTTTGGCTTCAGACTCCTGGTATTGTGTAGGCTTTGAATAGAACAGAGCCATCTTTAAAGAGGACCTATTATGCTCATTTTCCAGGCTTTTACCAGAACATGTTTACATGCTTTAAAATTCAAAAAACGCTTTACTTTTCTCATACCGACTGTGATGCAGCACCTCTTTTCACCCTCTGTCTGAAACGCTCTGTTTGAGCCCCCCCTCCCCCCACCCCTGATGAGTTCTGCTGGTCAGCAGGCCCACTCTGTTGTGATTGGACAACCGAACCAAACTCTTCCGACTCCACTCCAGCTCCGCTCTAACTAGCTTTGTTTGAGGGCGTGCCAAACTCGCCGCAAGGCAGGTGGAAGGCGTTATGCAAATGTGTTACTTGGTGACATCACCACGTTACGGAAGAAAAGGCAGGACTTGAATCAAGGCGTTTCAGGCTGTTCAGGAGCAGTGTTTCTGTGGGGGCGTGGACTTAGGGCTTTGTAATTTTGCAGAACTTTTACATGCACAAAAAAACTAACTCTAAAGGAAAGGGAAATAGAACAAAAGCATAACAGGTCCTCTTTAATGTTATTGGTAACTCATGCGCATTTCTTACTATGATGAGTCTAAATGTCTGCTGTGAAAAACACCTATTAGGGGACATATTTTTGTTTTTCATGTTAATACATTTAAATGAATGTTTAAATGCTTTTGAAATGAGCAAAACATAATACTAGTTTCTCTTTTTCTCTCAGAAATGATGACGAAATGCAGAGATGCATCCTGTCCTTCTACCGGAAGATTGAGTCATCTTTTGCGGGTAAGTTGCAACTACACTAACCCTGTTAATTCACTTAATGTGCTTTCTTTTTACTCTTCTGTCTCACTATTTAAATCAAAAATCTCTCTATTCAAAGAAAACAACAACTCTCTGTGATGGTCCTTATTGTTTCTAAACCTCCTCATCGTTATCAAGGAGTTTATTTTGGTGTATTTAGCTTGCTTTTCCAGAATAAAAGCTTCGCTAAGAATTCTGTGAATTCCTCGTGTTGAAAGTATGAAAATGACAGAAAGTGTAAGAAGGGGTTGAAGTGCCAGGATGAATTTGATCACTCGTTTAGCCAGTCCTATGTCCTCTTACTATGCATGTGATATGAATATTAGCAGAAATTATACCCAAATCTCTAAGCTTGAGAATATATTGGTACCTGGTTAAGGGTATTAAGGATAATTCCAGTTTTTTTCTCACAAAGTGGTGAAAACTATGAAACTAAGACCCACGTTTTAATAGCCTGTGATTTTCCTTTAAGGTACTTCCAATGTCCAGTACCTCATGAAGCTTTTGTGCAGACTTCCATATTGTTTTGAACAGGTACATCTTACCCTTCATGCCTTTCACAGTTCACAGTTACATTTATACAGCAAAATCGTTGGAACTACAAGGACGAGACAAACAAGGCTGACAGCATGGAAAAATTAGGAGCTGAAACAATAAGTTGACACCCCGGAGGAAATGTACTGTACATTCATTTTTGTGGCAGAACTGCAGCACTTGGCCAGACTTCAGACAGTGAGCCCTTTTTTCTTTATCTTCTCTGTTCACACTAGGTGATGCTGACGTGCGTGGCCAATCGGATGAAGCGGATGCACTGATTTTGACTCGAGGCAAGAGCTACAGTTACTCATGCGGATGGACCGGTGCCACACTGAGAGAGCCGACTGGTGGAGGTAGGATATGAGTCTCTCTGTCAGCGGCAGACGAGAGGGAGGGAGTCAGGTGTAATGAGGGAAGACGTTTCTGATTCACCATCTCCTCCCCTCAGTCACATATGAAAGGATTGAAAGCCGTGATGAATTCACACCTTACATACTTACAGTAAACACACTCACAGGAACATGCAGTCTGCTATTAGAGGGACTGTCACATCCTCAGTGTCCCACACATTCACTCAGTACATCGACGTATGAATAGGTGACTGTTATGTCAATTAGATTAAAGTTGTTGCTTGAACATCTCAATCCTGGTTGAGTTGGTGACACTTGTGGTTACCATGGTAACATCAAGTGCAGTTTAAGACGACAGCAAACCAGTGTTTCCCCCAGATTAACCGTCTTGGAGTTGTGGTGAAGAACAATCTGTTGTTTGCTGGTGTTAGCTGGGAACAAAGCTGAATAGCTATTTCAAGGTACAAATGGAGGACTTTAATTTTGGCAACTTTCCAAATTGATACAGTAAAAAGAATGCTTGATTTTGAGTCTGTATGTAGTGAGAGATGTCCGTAATTTCCCACAATTCTTACCATTAAGTTGGTTTTCTTAATGTATAAAGGGCTTAGGTAACCTACTCTCTGTGAATATAATCCAATTAATCGTATTTCCATTTGTATATTTTGTGAGTACTACATGTGTTTACACCTTATTTTGAAAAGCAGACATAGTCACTGCATTAGTCATAGCAGCCATTTCACTGCATTTACCATAAAAGTCAGAATACGGTTGCACTCCAACTTTAGCGGCAGCTAGTTTGACCACAGAGACGTGAGCTGGCTTGACCGCAGTCTATTACCCGGTCAGCTCCAGAGCTTCTCAGTTGGTCCAGAGGCAGCGTCTGCATCGCCTCCGCCGCCAGGTTGATGGTGTTCGCCTCTTTCAAAGAACTTATATCAAGTGCGTCTTACTTTGCACGCTACTACTGAAGCAAGGAATGTACAGATAAACAACTTTGAAAAGATAAAGCAAACTGTTTATGCAGAAATAACACCATAGCATTCAGAAACACAATACTTGAACTATACATGACATTATTTCAACATTAAATGTCAAGTTTATTTCTTAATATCTATATATTTATTTATTTTTTAAAAACGTATGGATGAAATCAATAATTCCTCCGTCGGTCAGGCGGGGCAGGGGGGTCTGATAGGTGGTACGGGCCCCCCTCCCCCATATAATCATAGAGGAAACACTGCAAACGCTCCATGACCAGCTACCCTGCCATATATAAAACTAATCTGCTAAAAAAAGGCAAAATGACTTCACAATAAAAGCCACCCCCGTGTAGAGCAGCGGCAGTAGAACATACGGCTGTAGGAGAAGTCAGCAGTAAATAGTGAGGCTGTTATCAAAGAGATAAAAACAGTAACAATGGATTACATGCATGCATCGTTTCCTGTGACACCCCTGTGCGTAGGTAGGCAATTTAAATCCAGCGGTAATGGCAGACTACTCCACTAACAAAACAACTACTTCATAGAGAAGTAATTACAGAATGTAAATACATCAAATGACTTTTGCTGGAAAAAGCCAATCATAATAGTTTCAAAATTGAGGTTTGATTTAATTAAAATCTTAAAGATTATCACTTTAACTTCATTGTTGATTCATATGGCGACTATTTTTCTGAATAGTCAGGTAGTTGTTTATTGTAGAAAATCTCAGAACATAGTGAAAAATGCTCATTAATATTTCCCAAAATCTCAAGGTGACGTCTTAAAGTTGTTTGTTTTTCTCCAAATAAATAGAAAATCCACACATTTGAGAAGCTGAAAGCTGGATGAATAACTTCAACGAGTAATTAATTATGAAATGTTTTGACGATTCATCAGTGAAACATTAATTCACCTTACAGAACCTTCCTGTCTGTGTGCTTTACATTAGATGAAGGGCGACAGTGTGTGTGTTGGATGGAGGAGGAAGAGAATATGCACATTTCCATGAGTGTGTGTGTGTGTGTGTGTGTGAGAGAGATCTGTAGCACTTCAAGGTTGTTGTTTTGTCATATCCCCTCCCCTCTCCCTGTGTGGCATTCTGTCAGAGCCAGCCCAGTGACATTTTCAGGCAGCTGAACTCTGGGACCTTTCAGTGTCACCCTCTGTTGTCATTTCTGACTGCTACAGCCCAGACAATGATGCACTCGCACTGTGGGGGGAAAATGATATACAGCCAACCTCAAGGTCTGCCTGGCTCAAAGTTGTTTTTCCACTGCTCCGTCAAACTGGCTTTTGCTAGCACAGACTACCACTCACTGAAGTGATGGAAAAAAAATAGTTTTTAGCGATGTAATATGTACTCAAGAATTGAGAAGAAGTCAGACAAAACTTTAGCGTTTGATATTTGCTATTCACTGAAGCTGATGCAAATATACGGAATAAGTGCAATACTTGCATTCCCGACAAAACACGATTCCCAGTTGGAGCTTATTTTCTGCTAAATCAAGAATCAACCAGCCTAAAGATATAAAAATCATCATCGGTATCGCCTCGTAGTTCATCATATTACGGTTTGCGAGCCCTATGGCGGACTGTTTAATTGCCCCTGACAAAATCAAATAGGCTTGGTCCCTGAGGGGGTGTAAAACCGCACGCATCTTATCCATAAATCAGGTGCGTAGGGCCGATGCGAGGTGGCAGCGGCGGTTATATAGGAGCCTCGGATGAATCACGTGCCTGCTGCAAGGAAATGGACCTGTCGGAGGAGACGTGAAATAGTGCGGCAAGCCGCGTCACTCACACAGCTCTCCTCCTTAATGTCATTATCACACCGGAACAAAATGTGTGGGTGGGTGTGTGTGATGCACCATGCAGGCAACAGGTGCAGCTGAAACAATTTCCAATTTGTGCGTTTTTAAGATTCAAGCACATGTTCAAGCAGTCACACGCACCTGCTTGCCTCCGACTTCACTGAGATTTATCTAATTGCCTATGAGGGTTCAAGCTCTTTCTCAGAAGACAACCTGGGGACTATTCAGCCTGACTGAAATACACATCTGCTCAGAAAACGCTCTGTCGCCGCTTCACTTCTCTCCCCACAATCTATGTTCCCCAATCTCCCGAGTTGTCGAGCCGCTCTGTGAGCGTTGGGTTCGGTGCAGCTGCCTCTTAACCATGTTCCCCCGTATTGATTTGAGTCTGGCTGTAACCTCGTATCAGGGCTTTGCAAAGTTCTCTGTTGCATTAAGTCCCGGTCCTAATTGAAGCCTCCCAGAGGCTAACTGGCTCGATTGCTCCGACATGTCAAAAAGCATCAGTCAGTTAAATGGGGCTGGGAGATGGAGAGCCGTTATTGCTGCTGCTGCTGCTGCTGCTGCCTGCAGACTGTGACCTTGTGGTGAGACTGAGCTTGAAATGTCTCCTCTAAACTCGCTGCTTCCCTGGAACGTCCAAGTTCTATTCTGGACTAGATATCTACCAAAGTGTGTGAGCGCATGTGTGTTTTGTAGGTACAATCAAGTGTGAGCATGTACACAGTTTTTCCGAAGCTGCGGGGGTAAAGTGAACGACACTCGTTCTGAGTGGCTGCTGATCCTGCAGCAAATCCACCCAAAGACTCATCCTCGGCTGCTGAGGATGGACTAATACATGGCTGGATCTGCCAGGAGATACAGCACTGTATGTATGGGATGACTACAGCATGTTGCCATAGTAACGCAGAGGTGTTGACAAGGTGTGATAAGCAACATACAATCTGTGTTTTCTCTGTAGATTTCAAGTAACTTTACACCTAATGTGCTGCGAGCCATGAAGCTGTAAAGAAACACCAGTGCAGAAGGACACGTTTAACTACTCTAGTAAGGAGGACAAGACAATGTTGTATTTGAGTATAGTGGGGAACCTTGTCTCGTCTTTTGATACTGCCGTCTGCAGCTCAGTGGCAGCAAGGAACTAGTGGATGACTTCAAAAAGACACCTCCTCAGCATTGAGGTGAAGAGGACATGATGCAGTCTCACAAGCACCCATTCATACATCTCAGCCACTATCCAGGTCAAAAAGCTCATTTGTCACTGTTAAATCAGTGGTGGCCAGTGTGCTGTTCTTCGCTGTGGTGTGCACGAGAGGCAGTGCTGAGATGGAGGAGGCAAGCAGAATAAACAAACTGGTTTAAAAAAAGGGCTGGCTGCTACAGCCTGAAGGCAGTAGCAGGGCGGAGGGTGTGAGCTAAACTGAAATCTGTCCTACACAAAACCACCCGCCCCCTCTACGGTGAGCTGCCACCAACGGAGCACCTAGAGCCTCTGGCTTTTGCCCCCAAGGTGCAACACGAAGTGCTTTAGGCGCTCTGTTGTGCCATCAGACTGTACAATACCTGTTGTGTGAATAGCCCCGCTCACAGCCACCAGGGATGCTGCTGAAGCATGCCACCTCTTCTTACTGAGAAACTAACCTGGGGCGCCTCTCCAGTGCTCTGCAGTGGATCATTTTGCATTGATTGGAGAGCTCATATATAACTGTTGATATAATAAGAGCACTCAATTTACATATGCCTTTTGCATAAATACCTTTTCCTGTAGATATGACACGTTCTACTGCTACAGATAGTGCTGCTGCAAATTGTGTGCATCTTATTAAATGGGTACCAGAGCTTGGTGCCCTAGGCAGCAAGATTCAATGACAATTTTGTTTGTACGCTCGCAAAGAGGAAGTTCTTAAACAGTGTTATTTTTATGCATAGCCTCTTAACCTGCTTATCATATACCATATTGACTTTGATTGTGAGGCAACCCATTTTTTTCAAGACTAAATTTTTTAAGATCAAATCTTGTTTCTTATATATATACATGTGTGTGTATATATATATATATATATATATATATATATATATACTGGAAAAACAAAGTTTGGAAACTTGTGTTTGGTGGATTATTTCTCTGTTGTTACAATGCTAATGGTCATTGTATTTTACATCGTTGGAAAGCCTGTTTATTTACCTACGCAATGATGTCCAACTTGTAAGGATCATGCATTTGTGGGATGAGCAGCACAGCTGATTATGTGGGTAGCGCCCTAGAAAAATTTGCCAAAATGCTCTGCCAATGGTAAACAGTGTATTCTCATAAGGCTACCAGGAAGCCTGCAATGACTGCCCTTCACCGTCAGGCCCGTTTGCGCTGGTGTCGACAACACAGACAATGGAACCTGAACATGTGGGGGAATGTCATGTTCAGTGATGAGTCCAGGTTCTGTCTGCGAAAGTTGGATGGCAGGGTCAAAGTATGGAGACGACATGGAGAACGCTATGCTGATTGTTGAACCGATGGAGTAACAGCTTTTGGTGGGGGCAGTGTCATGGTGTGGGGCGGCATCTCCCTCACTGGCAAAACAAGGCTTGTCATCATTGAAGGCCATCTCAATGCAGTAAGATATCGGGATGAGACTCTGCAGCCAGTGGCGATCCCATATCTCCACAATCTGGCACCTAACTTCATCCTCCAAGAAACAACGCTCGCCCCCACAGAGCCAGGGTTATCACAGACTACCTCCACAATGTGGGAGTAGAGAGAATGGAACGGCCTGCCAAGAGTCCAGACCTCAACCCAATTCAACACTTGTGGGATCAGCTTGGGCGTGCTGTACGTGTTAGAGTGACCCACACAACCTCGTTGGCTGACCTGCAACGAATCCTGGTTGAGGAATGGAACGCCATCCCACAGCAACGTGTGACCAGGTTGGTGACCAGCATTAGGAGGAGGTGCCAGGCTGGTGTGGCTGCGTATGGATCTTCCACCGCTACTGAGGCTCCTGACGGTGTATTAAATGAATAAAGTGTAAAATAACCAATATGTCTTGTTTGTTCCTTGTTACTGAAAGAGAGTTCAATCATCCAATCCACCAAACAACTCAAAACAAGAGTCAATACCAACAGGAGAATACACTGTTTACCATTGACGGAGCATTTTGGCAAATTTTTCTTGGGCGCTACCCACATAATCAGCTGTGCTGATCATCCCACAAATGCATGATCCTTACAAGTTGGACATCATTGCGAAGGTAAATAAACAGGCTTTCCAACGATGTAAAATACAATGACCATTAGCATTGTAATAACAGAGAAATAATCGACCAAACACAAGTTTCCAAACTTTGTTTTTCCAGTTTTTATATATATATATATATATATATATATATATATATATATATATATATAATCTGACCAGAACGCACTAGTAACAGTAACACATTGAAAAAAAAAAAACCAAGGTAAGAAGATATAAATCTTTTAAATGCAATTCTCTTGTTTGAATAGGCAAAAAATTTAACTGCAGCATACCTGTAGACCTATTTCTAACATAATTTAACCATCTAAAAGTGAAAAATAGAACCATAGGTTATATTTTAATTGGACTCTGCCTGTCTCATTGATCACCATGATCTTAAAATTAGAATTATTCTCCTCCTCAGTTTACTTGGCCTACCTCTGAAATTGATCTGACTGGCATTAACATTAATGACTTTTGCAAGCCGTTGCAGGTTTCGATCCTGGTATCATATGAATCTTGAGATTGCGATAAAAGCGTTGATACCAAACATGTCATGCTAGCTTACTGGGAAAAGGGCTTAATATTGCTCCAAAGTTGAGCTGTCTTTACAGTGAGGGCTGCAACACCTTAGTGGCAAACAGCAGTGTTATGGCCAGGCTGTTTGTGCCCCCTTCGGCTTGTTTGTAACACAGACTTTCTTCTATTGCACAGTTATAGTCACATGCCTATGAGTGTTGCTGTGTAGTGCCCTCTAAGTGCTCAGTTGACGGTGTAAGGTCATCATGGATAATCATCTGAATGAAGCTATGCTGACTTTAAAAAGTCCACCTGTGTTGCCACCAAAGCGGTGAATGTCACTCATCAAGATAATATAGTTTATGCGCTGCCACTGCAGAAAATCAGTCACCCAGAAGTGTGAATTTGCAGTACACAAATCTCACGGTGGCTCTTTCCAGCTTAACTTCTGCGAGCATACAAATGCAGAACAGTTGTCTATATAATCCAAGGGAAAAGGTTACAGAGTACACTGTAGTTTTGAGTGTATGTGTCAAAGTGCAGTACATATGAACCAAAGTGCAGCTCTCAGGTAGCTAATAACAGATATTTGCTCCATACCTATTCATACACTGTTCTATAGGACAAAAGCAGTTTGACGTCATAATGATAAACCTGCTTCTATAACCGTACAGTGATAGACAGCCGTGCAGACAACCACTTATTTAAACCTCACTAATGTATTAGTCACCGCAATGTTGGTCACCGCTAACGGAAGGAACTTTATGGACGATATGTGTAGGTAGATACAGCTGTCTTTCTTGGTTATTTGTCATCAATGAATCAAACGTTGCAATTATTCTGATTAACATGGAAAGAAACATATTACATTGCCCTCTAAATACCTGCTTGTACTCCATTGGCTGTGACTAGTTTTCCATTCTTGTAACAGCAAAGATTACCATAAAGCCCGACTCCTTACAGCCCCAGATACAGTGCATCTTTTAGGGACGTCGTTTTTCTTTCTTATCTTACTCTTGTAGGTATCTTCATGTCTAATCTAATCTGGGTTGTTGTAGCTGTTTAGCCACTTTGGGGTCTTTGGGGTATGGGTAGGAGTATAGGTTTGGGAGTGAAGTTTAACATTAGTTGCATGAGTGGCAGTTTCTCACAGGTAGACTTATCCCTTTGATTGATGCTGAAGGATTATGGCTCAATAGTCTCCACCTGTCACCCATTGTACCAGAATGGTGGATAGAGACGCCAGAGGGGCCTTTTGCTTACACAGCGCTGTTTGCCTGGAACCGGCTATCGACATGGGCCATAAATCACTCTCTAATATTTTTATGCATCCAGTCCATCCAACTGCCGCTAATGGTTCCCCCTCCCCGCTTCCTTTGTAACTCATTTGAGCCGAGCGGCGACGCATGACAATGTGTGCGTAATGGGGATTGCTAGAATCGGCTCGGCGGAAAGACACGGCCCTCTGACTGGATCGGCTTAAAAAACGGAACTCCCGTGACCTTGCATCAAGATTATTTGGAAAAAGGGCAATTGAAGACAAATCAAATGCAGCCTTGAATTGTAAGGGCTCGCCCCCCCGATGTTATTGTACAAGTCCTAATCCTACATAAATCCTGTGTCGGTATTTAAATGACTTCCGTAATTCTTCACAAACTGTCAAGTTGCATTAAGAAACCTGCCTCTCAAATGCACGTTGACTTTTCGATCCCTCTGCACATTTGTACAATTGAAACAAGACGTGCCAAGCAATTTGCCTCAGAAGCGGTAAATCTCCTAAAGCAGCTGCATCTTTTTGCCTCGGCGGACCGCTTCATCTCTGACCCCAACCCTCAACAATCTCCCTCCCCTTCCAGCACAGTGACTCTGGCTGCCGTTGCCCTCGCTGCCAACATGTCCTGACCTTCGCTGCCCTAGCGTGTCACAGTCTTATCAAATGCTATCTGATGGCACCGCAAGGGCCCGAAGCAAGCAAGCAAACACTCTGATACGATCTGTCTGGCTGGTTAAAGGAGATGCCCCCCCCCGCCCTCACCCACCCCCTGCTGCTTCTTCTCCTCTCCATCAGCACCTGTGGTGGCTTAAGGGGAAACTTAGTGCTCCGTCTGTGGCTTTCATCTCTGTGTTTTTTGTTTGTGCAAGTTTTACATATCTGGATGTCTCACTTTGAGTGTGCGAATATGTGTGTTTGCAGGCCCATGTGTGCATGATAAGCAAATGGGGATCACGCTATAGGAACAGTAACAGATTTGGGTGGAATAAGCTAATTGTCTTTGTTGAGTTAGATGATGTCATGTCTTTCACATCATAGATTAGCAGAAAGGTCTGAAGCAGGTGATGTATCTTGTTTAATCCGTACAAAAACCAAAGATGACAAATGACTGTTCGCTAAACTCCTCCTCAGTACAGCGACTGTCCAATCATTGCATAGCAACTATAACTAGAGCCCCTTTTCCATACACACTCGGTCAGACTCGGCACGTCAGCCCAGCACGGCAGGGGTTTGCATCTCCATTACAACAGTGCTACCCGCTTGAATGTGTGTGTAACCAAGGCTGTGACTAGTGGTCAAAGGAGCGGCTCTAAAACAGTGAACAAACACATTCCATTTCCTATATTCTTCACAATAAAAGTACCCCGTTATTTTTGCTCCTTGTACTCTTCTTCCTTGCAGTATTAGTAGACTTGTTTTTATTGAAGAATAGCCGCCAACAAAGCTCAGCTAATTCGGTGATAAACACATTTCATTTCCTATAAATTCTTCACAATAGAAGTCCCCCATGATCTTGTTAATCAAAAGCTTTTATTATGAAACTACAAAATTAGGAAATGTTGGGTTTTCATCAGCAGAAACTTAACACGACTTCCATACAGCTGAAAGTGAAACAGTAAAATAAAGAAGATATCTGGAAGTATAAACAGGGATGCAGGAGGGAGACTAAACTTCAAACCATAGAGATTCAGTTAGAAGCTACAAAGGTACTGAGAGCTGAACACAGAAGAAAAGTCTTTCTTTCTCGTCTCCTGCACAGACTTGAGTGGAGTCTCGCAACACACGCTTGTTTGAGGGGGAAACGGGGGGATTCGTCACAGGTTGGTTGACTGCAGTTGGCAAGACGTCACCGCAACCCGCTTGGAGGCGGGTCAGGCGCACTTTGCCCCGGTTGGTCCATCTTGGGCACGGCACGGTGCAGCACAATTCGGTGTGCTAACACTGGTAATGGAAACGCAAATCAGCTCAGCATAGTTTGACTTGATCTGGCCAAAAGTGCCAATGGAATAACCCCATAGGTATGGCAGGTCTGTCAACCTTTGAATTTCGAAGCAGCGCAGTTGAAGCGGCGTGTATGGTGCGTGATACTGCATTTTAAGAGTATGGTGTTCAGCCTTTGCAAAAAAAACAAAAAACAAAAAGAACAAAATTGTATGGAATGGTTTAAATTGTGTGTTTATCTCCTCTGCTCTAATGTTGGCATGTCCAGCTATACTTACAGTAGTAACCTAACTCAGCATTACTTCTAAGGCCAGGGGGTATCATGAGCTAGCTACATTTTGTGGTGCTACAGAGACAATGCTGCTTTCTTATTTCCATAACTTCTACATAGATCATCCGCTAGTAGGGAAGCTGACTTTTTGCCTTGGACAAGCCGCAATCTTTTAGTATGATAGACAGCATTTTTCACCATGGAGCAAATGTGATCTTAATTAGCTTGTTAGCTACAACTGAGGAAAACTGCTGGAGTCTGAGTCTGGGTCTGAAATCAATGTTTCAAGAATGACTATGAATTTTGAGTGGTAAGTCTGCCATCGCTATTATTGTGAACTGTATATGTGCTGCGTGAAAACGGACATCTTGACAGGCGAAGCAGCAGTAACTAAGGGGGGCAAGGCTTAAAGAATAGTCAATTTGTCTTAGAGGTGGTGTTATGCGCCAGATTTTTCTTGGCTGGGAGCAGTTACTTAACATTTGTTTTGCTCTGTTAATATTATGAAGTCTGTACTTGTTTGCATGTGTTTTCTTGTTCATAAATCACCATAAAACGAAGCAATTACAAATATACCCAAGGTTACACAGTTATTTCACTCTTTCAAACCACATACTGGTCTTGCTTTAAATTGTACCAAATGGGATGTTCGGAAAAGGATAAAACATAATCTCACAACAGACAAAAATTTACAAGACATATGAATAAATACATTAAAGGAACAGTGTGTACCATTTTGGGGGATCTAATGGCAGAAATGGAATAAATAATAATAAGTATGTTTTTTTTTTGTGTATAAAAACCTTACCTTAGATTGAGCCGTTTGAGTCTATATACGGAGCCGGTCCTCTTCTGTTTCTACAGTAGCCAAGAAGAGACAATCCAAACACTGACTCTGGATAGGACCATTCGCGTTTTCACGGTTTCGCATTGGACAGCGTACTTTTCCTACACGCTTGGTACACGGGAGAAGTTTCAGTTGGTTGCAATTTGCAACCTCACCAATAGATGCTGCCAGATCCTACACACTGCATCTTTAAAGGGGACCTATTATGCTTTCGTGCTTTTCCCTTTTCCTTTAGTGTGTTATATTTGTGCATGTAAAAGGTCTACAAAGTTGCAAAGTCCAAGGTCGGCACCAAAGGGAGTTACTCTCCCCCACAGAAACACTGCTCCTGAACTGCCTGAAACGTCTTGCTTGAAGTCCCGCCTTTTCTTCCGTAACGTGGTGATGTCACCAGGTAACATACTTTGTCTAGAGGCTAGTTTGGCACGCCCTCAAACAAAGCTAGTTAGTGCGGAGCTGGAGTGGAATCCGAAAAATAAGGTTTGGTTGACCAATCATAACAGAGTGGGCCAGCTGACCAATCAGAGCAGACTGGGTTTTTCGGGAGGCGGGGGAAGGAGCTCAAACAGAGCGTTTCAGAGAGAGGGTGAAAAGAGGTGCTTCAACACAGCTGGTATGAGAAAAATAAAGTGGTTTTTGAACATTAAAGTATGTAAACATGTTCTAGTAGAAACCCAGAATACAAACACGTACCTGAAAATAAGAATAATAGGTCCTCTTTAAGACACAAAAATGGCATGTGCAGAGAAATGACTACGGGAATACATTTTATTACTTATCGAAGAGTAGGTTTATGGCCTATTGAATGCATAGATAATAAGCAAAACTACAAGCACTACTCTGATGACAGTTTTCACAATCCACCGTACAACTTCAGCAAACATTGCCTTTTGTTGGGTTTTGTCTGCGGGAACCCTGACTGAGTCAGTTCACAATGTAAACTTGTATTTTCAATTCACACAGATGTTTATAGAGGAATATAAAGGAGGATGCTGCTAATGCATCGTCCCACGCATGTCATTCACTCTGTTCTCCGTACACAAAAAACACAAACTCGTAATAAAACACACATATAGACCTAGCAAATGAGTATGTATTCACATCTCCCTCGCCCCAGGTGTGCTATAATGAGCCTGCATTATTTTGCTGCTTCGCTTTGAATGGAACAAAATTCAACAAGCACTCACACACAGTCAATGGTTCCTCATGTAAATGCCTCCAAGTGCTCACTTTCCATGCTGTTATGAAGTGACAATAAGTGAAATGAGGAACCACGCAGTAATTTGATTTTACATTTCATTCTGGTTTAAAAACTGTACAAATTGAGCCTATGAGGAAAAAAAAATTCTTCATGGGCTTGAAAAAAAAAACATCACTAAGGTAATTTAGGGCTTAACAATGCTCATATGGGTAACTGAATGCATCATCAAAAAAAAAAAGAATCCCTTCCAAAGCACCGGAGATGAAAATATGGCACGAAAACAGAGCTGCTAGTGACAAAATGTTGTAAACTAATGAATAAATGATGCATTTAAAATGCAAGTCAGACTATCACAACAATGGGCTTTATTTTGTAGCCAAGTTAAAAAGAATAAATAAATAAAATAACTCGTCCCTCTGCTTGCCGTACTACACTGAAGTGGCAATCCATTTTGCAGTGGTCATTATAATAGTCGAGCATAAGAGCCGGATGCAGTGGCAAACTGAAGATATTTGTTTTGCAGGCTTGTGAATTTCTGCATGTTGGGCGTCGAGCCTCTCAGCTCTAAAAAACATTGAAGCAGCAGTGGGTAGAACTGGAGCAACAATGACTAAAAAAAAGTTTATCTTTATAAACGGTCACTATATCCTGACAGTAGTGCATGAGACAGGTAATTGGAAAAAAAAATCATGTGCCTCTGTGTCCTCCGGTGCTCCTATTAGCATCTGCAAGATTTCACATAGCGGAGGAAAACAACCAATCAGAGCTGATCTGGAGTCTGCCGTCTCTGAGCAGCTGTCAATCACTCGCAAACTCCGATCAAACGGTCAAACTAGACTTGTAGTGTACTGTTTAGCTGTAAAATGAGAAAGTTTGAGGAGGTGCAGTAGTCTAGTTATCTCTCAGAACACCTGAATTACAATATGCTGAAATGTTAGTATGGAATTTTTGCCACCAATGATGCCAAAAACATTCTGCCTACTGAAGCTTTAATCTGCACGTCTCTCTCCATTTGTATTCCCCTTCCTTTCTGCAAATATCATCTATTTTTTTCTTTATTGACCACATAGAACGGTTGCCCCCGTCTGGCTTGGCAAACAAGCAGACAGACCCAAAAGCACTTAATTGATTGTGATGGCCCATTTGGCCTCGTTTCAGCCTCACCGGGTCACTTTTTAAAACACTAGGCCGGCGCGACATGACACCGCAAGACAATTCAATAACACTCAGGTTTGTGTTTTGATTTGCCAGACGGCCTCCGATGCCGCGGCCTCCTGATTGCTCCTTTTTTTTTTTCTCTACAGTGAGCTCATTTGACAGCAGCGCGCAAATAGAAAGTCCACAACATTCTCACACACACACTATTGTCTTCCCACAAGCCCCAATACACCTGCACACACACACACACACACACACACACACACACACACACACATATATATACACAGGCTGTATTTATTTTGCTCTTCTCTCTCTACCGCCACAATTTGGCAGGTGGCACAGTGCCGGGTTCCATTAGAGAAAAAAAAAAAAAAAGCGAAGGAGAGAGAGAGAGAAAAATCTATAAAGGCAAATAAACAAGAGTGGGAGCTGCTGCCAACTTGCTTGCATTCTCCTCCGGATAATAGAAATGGAAGTACGATAAGGTTCTTGTATAACCTCCCACGTAGAGGTATAACGGAGTTCATTTTCCTGCATTTAGATTCTGTCTTTGGCACCGGTTAATGCTATATGATTTGGTGTAAATAAATCATACACATCTGCACACGTAGCACCCAGACCCGCTGCACAGTTAGTTTGTGGCACAGGAATCCAAAGTTAGTCTCAAATGTCCTTGTCTTTTTTATTCAGGCGGCTTTTATTCACGTGTTTATTTCAACAGTAAAGCTCAAAACGGGTGCATAAGTGGTTCACGCCATTTGGAAAAGAAGCAGGTGCAGTCGTGCAGGTGTATCAGCGTGATTTGATCACAGAGGAAGTGCTTGTTGTCTTTGAGGTAATTATAAATAACCGACGTTGTTATGCATGCAAGACTCATTATCAATTAGACATCTGTATAATGCAGAGATAAATGCTTGTAAGTGGGGAGCAACAGTAAATTATGTCAAAGCTCTTTATTTTAGTGAAGGATCATCAGCAAGTCACATCTCTGACCTTGGATTCCCCATCCAGGACAAAACAATTCCCAGAAACCACTTCTGCAGACATGTACCTTTATGTATCTCGTCGAGCACTGTACATTGCCGAAGGCCTCAGGTTTTATGCACATTACAGGGACACGTTGGCTTTTATGTTCCGCGGAACGGGATGTAACGGTACCGAGCCGGGGTTGCTTCATCGGGCCATTTCACTCCCTCATATTAAATATCCTCATCCTTGGGACGGCTATTGGAGAGAGAGAGAGAGAGAGAGAGAGAGAGAGAGAGAGAGAGAGAGAGAGAGAGAAAGAGAGAGAGAGAGAGAGAGGGAGGGAGGGAGGGAGGGAGAGAGAGAGAGAGAGAGAGAGAGAGAGAGAGAGAGAGAGAGAGAAGGAGCCTCTTCAAAGCTTGTCTTGTCGTCTGAAGGAATACACAAGGCACTCTCTTCCCCCGCTGAGAGCGAGGGACGGATAATAGAATCAGTGGAAAATACAGCATGGGCAGTGAGGAAGTATTCAGCAGAGAGTTTCAGGGCAAGATTACCTTTCTTCGTACTCCGTGAAAAGATATGTAGTTGCTGTTGCTGAAGTGATGCAGCTGTAGACGAGTTCTCGGAACGGAGATAGTCTTTCTTTCCTTCTCCAATTCTTACATTTTTTTTTATGATAAACACTGAATCTAAAATTGTATTACAAAAAAAATGCTGATAAGTTGCTCCTTCGCTTTATTGCTGAATATTGGATGTGAAGGTCAATACCACTTGCATAATTTAAAATTAAATATGAATCTACAGCTAGGAGATGGTTAGCTTGGGTGAATTTTTTTTTTTTTATCCTGGGATAGAGTCACGCTAGCTGTTCCCCTCCATTTCCAGGCCTTGTGCTAAGCTAAGCTAACTGTAACTGCTAACTGTAGCTTCATAATTAAGCACAGGTAACGAGCATGGTATTCAGCATATTAATATATGCATATTGGTAGCCTATTTGTTATGCTAAATGCAGTACTGTGAGGGTTTCTGGACAATATTTGTCATTGTTTTGTGTTAATTGATTTCCAGCAATAAATATACACATACATTTGCATAAAGTAAGCATATTTACCCACTATCATGTTGATAAGAATATTAAATACTTGACAAATCTCACTTTAAGGTACATTTTGAACAGATAAAAAATGTGTGATTAAATTGGGAATAATCGCGGACAGTCATGTGATAAATCGCGATTTAAATAGCCCTAGTAGTGCAACAAGTTAGCACAGCAAATATTGGCTATAGTACTGTGGATCTCCACAGTACCAACATTTTTTCAATCTGAAAAAGTATCCCGTTTTCATTTCTGGAATGCACAGCACTGAGCTCTCATTACTGAACATGTTCAGCATTGCGAGAGCTCGGCCCTTTCAAGGTCTGTATATGAAGCACAGACTTCAATAATACAAACTCAAAGACGTGATGTGATAGACAACATTAGCCTCCTGGCATCTCAAGCTCTCCTCAGCTCTGCAGTCCTCTGCGGCGTGGGATGATGCATGGCCCACTCTGAGCGCTGCAGACGTGCTCTCTGCTGAAAAGGGCTTTTTGAGGAAAAGACCAGCCCTTAGGTAAATTGCCTGTGAAATTCCAAGTGTTCACAAAGCATCCTTAAGGACGGTAGGCACTAAAGCATCCCCTTTGTGTTCTCTCAATATTCTATTTAGCCTAATTAGGCCAACTGGGGTCTGTAAATGTTTGAGTCATTGTGGGATCGCGGAGGCCCGCAGGTGAAGACGCAGATGAAAGAAATGAAAAGAAAGCAGCTCTAGAGGTACATGCAGTGTACAACACAGGGTTAATGTATCAACACAGAGGGACGGGTGGTGAAGGAAGTGTGGTGACGCAGAAAGAGAAGCAAACAAAGGAGAAAGAGAGCGATTGAAAAAGGCACTGTTGGAAAGATGGACAGAGACTTAGCTTTTAAGGCTCTGAGAGAGCAAAGATGAAACTAAAAAGATGAATGAAGATGGAAAGAGACTTCCTTTCACCCTTAGCTCATTTGTCCTGTGGCCGCAGGACCTAAGGATAGAGATGCTCTAATGAGCAGGAAGAACACTTCCTTATCTACGCGTGTGTGTTTGTGTGTGTGTGTGAATATACAGCCCATACTGCGAGCAGTGGGGGTTTTAAGCTCTTTCATTAATCTCACAGGATGTCATATGGGCCACATGCATGTGCTGTACAGCTTTGCTTCAGTGAGATCATACTTTCATTGTGTTGCATATATGTTCCTCATCATGTACACTGATGTACTATCATTGTGGCCTGCTATGCCCAGAAGAATGGTCATTTTAAAGGACACATGTCATGCTCATTTTTCAGGTTCATATTTATATTTTGGGCTTCTACTAGAACATATTTACATTCTTTAATGTTCAAAAAGCACATTATTTTTCTCATACGGTCTGTCTGAATATACCTGTATTCACCCTCTGTCTAAAATGCTCCGTTTTAGCACCTGTCTCTTTAAAACCCCTCCCAAAAATGCCCAGTCTGCTCTGATTGGCTTGTGGAAAATATACGGTGCACTTTTGGGTTGTGGACTGCCGTTTTGAAGCCTCGAGTTCCGAGTTCAGCATTTTAGCTGTTCTTGGTTTTTGATTGTCGCCATCATGTTTTTTTTGCAACCAGAAGGTGACCAAAATGTTACAATTAACTTTCGTGAATTGAAAACACACTGTGAAAGGGTTAAAGTTGTAAAACATCATGCTGAATTGAAGAAGACTTGAAACTAGCGATTGAGACCATAAACTCATGTTTACAATGTTTACTGAGGTAATAAATCAAGTGAGAAGTAGGCTCATTTTCTCATAGACTTCTATACAATCAGATATCTTTTTTGCAACCAGAGGAGTCGCCCCCTGCTGGCTGTTAGAAAGAATGCAAGTTTAAGGCACTTCCATCTTGGCTTCATTATTCAGACTTGGAGGTTGCCCACTGGTTAGTAGGCACTCCAAATGTATGTGAACAAGCACTGAAAAAGTGAGAGTTTTTAATGATATGTCCCCTTTAATTTCTAACATTGTGATGTAAAACCAAACGTGCCAGATTTACCAACGCTGGAAGGAACACAAGTAAGAACAATGGAAAAAAAAAAAAAATTCTTAGCAGCTGAAATTGAGCTGAAAATGAGGCAAAAGGAAGCTTATAGCCGAGATCCCCGAGTGTCCTTGTGTTTTTGTTTTTCTATGTATATTACTCTGAGCAAAATTCTGCATAGAGAGGAAGTTGCATATAAATCCCTCATTATTCCTGTTCTTTGAGGTGAGGTGTGTGTGCGTTTGCATCCATGGGTGCAACTCAACAATGCAATCAGGGAGTGCATGAGAGTTTTTGGTGTGTGTGTGTGTGTGCTTCTTGTCAGGAGCACATGTTCCCCCCCTCCCAGCCTGTGGGTTGATGAGCATTGATTGGCTGAATGAAATTATCAGATGCGGCTGAAGGCCACCCAGTACTGTGTGTTTGCATGTGCACAAGGAGACAGGTGTTTCTGTTCATTTTCGTTATCTTTAATTTACTTTTTTTTTGTCTTTCTTTTTTTTTTTTTTTACACAAAATGTGTTTGTGTAAACGAACATACAATAGATTTATTGTTGCCGCATAGAGCTCGAGGCCACCCGATGTCTGCGTGTATGTGTTTGCATATGTGCCTGCACGTATGCTGGCGATGATGCCCTTGTAGATTACATGGGGAGCACAATCTGTGTTTAGCACACTCGCCCTTAGAGGGCGGATTATGGGATAAACAGAGTGGCGGGCTCCTGTCACCATGCAAACACACATTAACTCACACACACACATTGTAGGTATTCCTGCCGGGTCCTATAGGACAGATGCAAGGTGGTGATCAGCTGAGAGCGAGCAGTGGAAGTTGCTCACATACACTGACGCTCATTTATCTGCATTTGCACATGTGCTGACTGCCTGATTAGTTGGTTGCTTACAGTATTCACACCCTGCAGGCTTGTTGTTGTGGAGTGTGTGTGTGTGTGTGTGTGTGTCAGAGCAAGCACAAGGAAGCACTTTTTATTGTTTGCTCTTTTATTCACACTTAAACTTTATTGTTTCGTACTCTAAACACTGCTTACGGTGAGGTGTAGTGTCTGAGTGAGTGTTTTCATTCCCGGGGTTAATTGAATGTGTGATGGAAAAAGAAATAACATTTAATACTTTCAACTATTATGATATTTTTCTCAGCCTACATGTTGACGCTTGATTAATTAAATTACTGAGACATTTGAAGACAATGCAGGAAAGGTCTCACGTTGATAATTGGGTCCCTCATATGGACATGATCCTTTGTTTAATGATCATGCATTTGTAGAAGACACAAGTGTGTCATCTGTAAAGAATCATTTTCCAAACTTAACTTGTGTTCTTCTGTCTTTAGCCACTCATCCCTCGTTTGCATCGTTCCTCATTTTCACACTAGGGTCCATGTTTACGCTCTCCAGCATTCACATGCCCGTCCACATAATGTTCCTCACATGCACACAAATGGCACATGTTGACTTATATGTGCACACATGAGCTCACACAAAGTCCATTATGAGCACACACAGCGGCACGCTCCTCTCCCTTCCACCGTGATCTCAAGGACACTCAGTCAACATTTACTGGAGCTTTGATGGCTTTACAGCCTACGTTATTGCTTCCTCCCTTCCTCCCTTCCTCCTCCTCTTCCTCCTCCTCCTCGTCCTCGTCCTCATATCATCAGCAGGTCTCGGTCTTTTGTATCATGGTGTAATTAACCACGCAACAGGGAGTAGCTCAGCATCCAACTTTCAGCTCTGATTATTTGAAAGAGCCCGTCGCCAGATTCAAGCCAAAACCATCTGCTCTGTTTTTTTTTTTCTAATTTAGGACAAACTACAAGTAATTTGAAACACAATGTTAACCCTCACTGTGCTGTAACAGCTCCAGATGCTCTTCAGTTTGCACTGACACTTTCTAACATTACAATTTCTGCTTGTTTTGTGTAATTTATTTGATCATGGAAAAAAATAGAACTTAAAGGAGGCTAAATACGGTGCTAAATGACTCCAGTAAAAGTGGTACAATTGCTGTAAAATCAGCCTTTTAGCTGTGCTGGTGACATAGCTCTATTAGTGGCAATGTCAATTAACCACTAACAACTATACAATGGATTTCAACTCAATCTTGTATAAAGATTTGTGATCCCCAGAGGATGAATCCTAATGGCTTTGGTGATCCCCTGACTTTCCCTTTAGAGTTGAAATGCCTTGACAGCTACTGTATGGATCACCATGAAATTTGGTGCAGACATTCATGTTCCCCTCAGGGTGAATTATTATAACGTTGGTAATCCCTCGACTTTTCCTCTGACGCCATAATCAGGTCAACTATTTGCTATGTAAAGATATAGAGGAGTAATGTCTACCTGAGCAGAGAATGAAGTCCCTCTCCCTCTGTGTGTGTTGTAATCTGAGCTTCTCCGTGCTTTGTTTACATAGCCGGGCCGGCCACTATTTAGCACATTTAAATTGTCCAATACTTTGGTCTATGACCAGAAACCTGCAAAACTAACGACCTTCCCATCAGACTCAGCTGTACTTTATGTTTAGTGCTAATTAGCTGCATGCTAACACGTTAAACTAATATGGAGAACATGGTCAACATTATACCTGCTAATCATCAGCATGTTAGCATTGTCACAACATTGTGAGTTGTTGCCATACTAGCAGCTTTGTGGGGCTGTACTTAATGCTAATGCTACAATGACATCAACTCACAATGACAATGCTAACATGCTGATGTTTAGCAGGTATAATGTTGACCATGTTCACCATCTTAGTTTAGCGTGTTAGCATGCAGCTCTAGACTGTTCGATACAATAAGAAATCCAACTTGAATTTTGTTTTATTGATTTATTAGCAGGAAAAAAATGAGGTCATGCACACTAGGTTGAACCAGCCAGGCAAGGGGCAGCACCTTTTTCTACACATTTCTTCATGTTGAGTTTATGGTGTTTTAGCACAGAAGAAGTTAAAAGACTTAAACATGCCCTAAGGAAATATTTCATTTCTCCCTTTGATTTTTTGACATTCTTCTATCTTACCTTTGATCTTTCTAATGCGCACAGCTGGGAGATGAGGAGTCGACGTGGAATGAGGTGGAGAAGAATCCCTTTAAGCACACATTATAAAATGATTTTCTGATATACGTACAGATTTTAGATTGGAAAAAAACAAGCATAATCCTATTTTGGTTTATTCATTATCTTGCTGAAACATGTGATCAAAGCAGTATACCGTAGTGTGGTTGGTGAAGTCATGCCCCGTGGCAACAATCCGGAAACGAGCATTGGCCAAAAAACACACAAACTCACACACATTTGATCACATGATCCCGTCCGAACCTTTCGCCCCCAGCCTCTGCACCGCATTGCACCCAGAGAGAGCCCCCGTGAGTCCCTTGTTATTGGTGGCGAAGACGGAGAGCGAGAAAGGTGACAATTCGTTTAATCCCTTCATGAATGCTCTTCTTCTCTCTCGGGGTGATATTGAAAGATGCTCCAGGCTTTCCCCCAGCAAAGCGCCAAGCAGAGAGGCCCCTGGGAAATATTTTATTCAGGCGACGCTAAATTTTGTACTCCGCTCACACACAGACTGCGCACATACAAACTGCAGTTTTTATGAAAGAGGCATCTTTGTCCTATATTTCAGGCTCGTCGCTGCCGCATGCATTTTCATATTCAGCAGGACGGTATTATTCTAAAAAAGACTGTAACTTTGGAAATGAAAGCTGAAGGTTAGTTTAACCACTTGAGCCCTAATGCTCCCATTGTTCCACTTAAATCTTCCCTTAAGTAGCTTTGAAGACAGATAAAACACTTGACAAAATCACACTTGCGTTCCCCTATCTTCCCGTTCCAGCAATTCACTGAAGATATACCACACTTGTGTCGAGAGAAATATCAGCGAGGACGTGTGTAATACTCTAAACACACATATAAAAAAGCAAACTTCACACACACATATAGCTGCTTTCTTCCCATCACTCGCTCTCTCTCTCTCGTGTTTTTTGTCACATTACCCAGGGACCGGTGATTATGTTGCAAACAAACACACACACACTCTTCACACTTTATCGATCGTGCCGTCTCGCCTCATTAGATGCGTCCACGTGTTGGAACACCTCGTCCTCCTGCGACCCACCCAAACGGAGGCCCTCACTAAAGTTAATGAAGTGGAAGTCCCCCCGTTAATGTGTGGCCCTTGAACATGTTTTTACATATTGTATGTGCGTCGAGTTCTGTTGGTGGGTGTCCCAGTGTTTTGTATCGTTTGCTGTGCTCCTAGTAATTAGGTGTGATATTTCACATCGCAATGCTCTTATTCAGCCCTGGCTACCAGGACTATATTCATCTTACTTAATGGCGATGCAATTTGAAAACAACACTTCTTTATGTAAAAAAAAAAGGCAAATGTGCCAACGACAGCTAATTTATAGGTAATCAGTGAGGGAATTTCTCTTCTAAATGACTTGAGATACTGCCTGTCAGCAATAAAGCCACAGTCCCCGTGTGCTGCTTTCATCAGCTGTTTTCTTTATTTCCTTCCTTTCTGCATGCGTAACTTAGCTTATTGGCAATGATTTCGCAGGAAAATTGAGCCTGAGTGCTCCCGAGTAATGTGTGCTGTGACTGTGTGCATCGTTTTTTTGTGTGTGAGTGTGTTTTTCTTTGAGTTCTCCCTAGCAGCGACCGGAGGCGTTATGTTCTCCCTAGGGCTGCTTGATTATGGCAAAAATCATAATTCTCTAGCTGTAAAACTACGGTATGCTACATCCTAAAAATCGCACGTTCTGTTAATGCGTTAAAGAAATTAGTGACGTTAAAACTAATTCGCTTTAACGCGTTGTTATCACGTCGACTTTGACAGCCCTAATTAAAACATTTCATATTTTATATCTCATTTTCAGGTACATTAAAAGTTTCTGGTTTCTAAGGAAACAAAAGGTGATTATTTTGAATCCTTTAGTTTAAGTAAGCATCTGATTACGTTTATTTTAAAAGGACTGTTCTTGGTTTAAGGGGCTGCTGTAGCATCATGGTATAGCTCTGGCTAAGTCAGGATGGAAAGCTGGAGCTGCAGTTCACAGTGTGAAGAAAAAGTGTGTGAAAATCAAGCCTATCTTTACACAACTACATGAGTGGCGAGTATAAAATAGAGATGGGCTTCCCAAATTCCATACTATTCTTTTAAGTGCTTTTGTTTTAGGTGCCATGAAGCAATCTGACCTGTTGATTGGCGGCGAAAGCTGAGAGAAACGATTTCCTGGAAAGGGTGAACTGTCCTATCTACTAATAATTGTAAAATCACAGAGCAATCAGCGGTGAGGGGTGGCCGGCACAAAAACAAGGGGCCTTTCTATCGAGAAACTCATCTCTCCTTGTGCCAGCGATGAGGGACAGAACAAAAGAGAGAGGAGAGGAGAGGAGGGGAAAAAAAAAACAGAGGAAAAGAAGGACAGAGTGCGGTTGGGCTAGAAAGCTGTTTTTCTTTCTGTCCAGACATTTTTACCCCAAAACATCCCTCAGGTGCAGTACTTATTATGGAGCACAAAATTGCCTAATGTGCTTATTTCTACTGCTAATGCAGCAGGCAAGCAGGAAGACAGGGTATTGCTCTCCAAGGGAAAGTGTACAGTACAATAAGACCTGTAAGCACAATTTAAGTAATTAGATGGTGAGGCTGGAATTAAGGCCCCACAAGTACACTCACACACATGGCGGGACAGATAAAGCAAGGAGGCACACACACACACACACACACTTTGTGGTAATTTCTCCTAAATAATTCCAGTATCTCTGACTATGATGAAAAACTGCAATAAAACACAATCCAGTAATTCATCCTCTCGCCGCTCGCCTCTTTCCTTCTGTCTCGACTTTTGACCTCCTCGCATCATAATCGTATTAACAGTGAATAATAATTTGAGTGTAATTTTAACACCCATGCTGTACCCGGCAGGTGGCTGTTCATCCTCTCGCAGTTTGAGACAAAGGATGGTGTGATGTAAATTTGGAGGAGGAGGCGGGAGACCGAGAGGGAGGGAGACAAAGGGAGGAGGAGGAGGAGGAGGAGGAGGAGGAGGAGAGGCAACAGTGGAAACAGAGAAAAATAGAGAAATGTTAAGTAGGAGAAAGAGGCAGCATGAGCAATAGCGAAGGAGTTGTGGCAACATGATGAAAACAGCAATAGAGGAGCAAAGCCAGAAGAGAAGAGGATGCGGTGGGGGGTAGGGGTTGGACAGTGAGAGGGGGGGATGGAGGAAAAAAAAGGATAAAGAAAGGGGAGTTAGGATGGAAAATAGTGTGGGTGTGTGATTTATGCCTGGGGAGCTCTGTGTCTCCCGGTGAGGCTGCCTACTGATTCCCTAACCTGAGAGGCAGAGGGGGGGAGAAGGCACAGGATTATCATCATCCTGTATGGTACTGTAGCTATATGGGGCTTAGAGAATGGGGGAAAAAGTGTTTAAATCCAAATAAAACAAGTGAAAATGTTGCCAAAGGAGTGAAATAGTTTTCCCCTTTTCAGTGCAAATCCACATGTTTGACATTTTTGTCAATCCCTCAAAATTATCAATCAATCTGAAATCACTTCGACATGATTTTTTTGCACAAACAATGATGAATTTTTCATTTCACTTTGAATCAGACTTAAAAAATGTATCAAGAAGGATGTGTTTTGCATTGTAGGGCTCTCATAACCACCGCAGCAGTGCTGCTTTATCCATCATATGGCCAGATCATACACACATCATGTCGGTGTTGATGTCCTGCTGTGTTTCTGTGAAGTGAAATATCATGAAGTTTAAATGCTGTACACCGAGGAAACAACACGGCCACTTCTTAATTTCCTTTTATTTGTCCCTGTAAAGGTAACTTTATTGACCCATCTTTAGTGTTTTTTATTTCATACCTCATAGACCAACTATTATTAGATTTTCTCTTTTATTGAATATACATTAATGAGCAATAGTTTAATAGACATTTTGGGAAATATGCTTTATTTTCGAGGTGCAGCTTACATGCACATATTGTTTGAAATAAACAGCTGAACAATCTGAAACTTGAACTTGAAATAATATTCCAGCAGGGTAAACAATGTGATGAGATATTTGAACCTGCAACATGCTGCTGCTGAGTCAAAACTGAAAAGAAAACAAAATTCTTATATAACACTAGTTGGGCTGATTACCACTTACTGTGTGGTGTTTTTATTCACCATGTTGCATCATGGTTCAGATGTCCATCCTGTCTGTCCTCAGAATCAGCAGCTGTCAGTACTTTCTCTTCACAGAGCGTTTGTTTTTATCTCTTTGACTCTAAAGTTGATGGTTACTGCTGCTCTGTGTGCACTAGAAGACACCATAGGCCCCTTTTTTCTGGACTTTTGGTAGTTTTGTGCTCAGGCTCTCTTGGCGCACCTGTGGCGTACTTGGGCACGGGGCGGGATAGGAAAGAATGGGCCGTCCTGAGGGGGTGACAAGTTTTAAGTGATTCGCAATTTTCCATGCAGCTGTGTGAACTGTTTTCAATGTGTCCTGTCAGTACTGTTGTACTTCTACTGTGTAGAAGGATGAATCAAAACGACACGTTTGATGTGCACATGAGTACGGAGGGGTTCTGTGGTTATTTTACAACAGTCTGTTGCTGGTTACACAAAATGTAACCAGTGGATCTGCCGTGCAAATTTTGGCTTGACAGTACGCAACATCACTCCAATTAGAGACTGCAGATGGAACAGATACCTGCTGCCTTCAGATGGCTGCAAAGAGAGTCTTCAGTATAGTACTACTAGCTCATACCAGACAGCAGCCTAGCTGGCATTACAGCCATAACAGCTGATTGAAAAATCAACATTACAAAGCGATATAGATCAAACATAAGTCAAATAGAATATATCGAATAAGGATGATTTCACACTCAACTTTTTAAGTGAACTCAGGGTGATTAATCAGCACCATTTAGGCTATGATGTCTGGAGGTTGGCAAGTATGCCGATCAAACATACTTATTTATCATTGATGATGAATGATGATTATTGATTTGGTTTTTCACGTATAAATGCTTGAAAATTGTGAATTTGACAGCTGAACTTTTTAAACAAAATTCCTGGGGATTGAGGACTGATGATCTCTGACCTCTGTGGTGGGTAATATTACAGAAGGTCTACTCATAAAATGCACCGACTTCATTGATACCGATCTCACTCCAAACTAAATTGAAAGCAAGGCTAGCCGTTTCCCCCTGCTCCAGTCTTTATGCGAAGCTAAGCTAATAGTCTCTGTACGTAGCGACACCGATTTTGTTTTCACCTTGTGATTCTATCTGTGTGTGAGTCATCATGGCACACTGTGGTCCTGGAGACGCCTACTGGATCAAGAACTACCACGCATGCGGTTTTGAGTACTTTGCTAAGTGTTTATATTCCTGTCTGTCTGTCTTTGGACAGATTGTGTCACCGCGAGAGCATCGCAACTGTGTAAGATGCAGTCATGAAACTTTACAGATGTGTGGTTGAGATCAAATGAAGGCCGAGTTCAAAGACGGGTGCCAAAAGAAGTGGGTAGGAAGTGGGGATAGGGCGCACCCACTTTACGCCCCTGGCCTAATTTTGCGTCACGGCTAGTGTGATCCCATTGCAACATGGTCTCTAGTTAACACGTTCATTTATTTAATCCACTCATAAACCAGTACCTCTGCACAGAGCCAGGCTAGCTGCTAAGCTGACTTGCTGCTGGCTGATGCTTCATATTTAATGGACATGTTTAAACCAAAGAAGACACAGCTCATTGGTATGCTGCACCATCTACATTTAATACTGTATATGCAGGTGAATACATATTTTTGTTGATGTAATATCTCCTGTCATGGATGGATAGAGGTGTGTTTACCTTGTTAGAATGAAAAATAAACCCCGGTGATCCATTATCAGCAAAGTAAAAAAGACATCCACCGTCGTTCCATAGTTGTTTTTCTCATGTGTATTCGCCGTTGCATAATTGCTATGCGTCAAGCCGGCAAAACTGCCTCGCTTAGCTGGATAAGAAATACAAACACATGGTCACACTGAGACGGTGCTGGTACTCCATGCAGAGAGGCGACACACACATACATGCAAATGTGCATACAGTGTGTACACACAAGACCACACAAGTGGTAAACATACATGCTGTGTGGTATCTGATTCCACTTCCCGTCTGACTAACACAATCTAATGGTCTCACAGTGATCACAGCTGATGAGATGTTATGCTATGGAACATGCTTGACTAGCAGAATGTGTGTTTACCGAGGGGCCACAATGAGCTGCTGTAATACACACCTCCATTACCTGCTGAGTGTTTACATTCATGTGTGTTTGTCTCTGTATTTATACAGTGTGTGTGTGGGTGTGTGTGCCTACTTGTAGACGGTATTTCTGTATTAATCAGGGTGCTGTAAGTCACCGTAGTAGTCCCCTTGCTGTTTATGTGACTGCTCCTTTGTCATCCTACATTACCCATAATTACCCACAAGAAAGAGACGGCGCCTTTCCCCCGGGACGGTTGCGCTCACACATACAGCACACAAACAAAATAACAAAGAGAGGAGTCTATGAACATGCAGGCGGTGCATCCTCTTAATTACCTCCTCTTCAGCTGCGTCGTATGTTCTGTATAGGAAAACACAAATTGATATGGCTGGCAGCCGTCCCGCTAAAAGCATTACCACTACTGGTTGGTATGCTTATCTCAAATTCGTAGTCAAAGATGTGATATATGATGTTGCATGCTGGTGTTTTAAGTATGCTAGCACGCTCAGCAGACGCCGCGTGGGGCAGAATTTGCGAACGTAATTTGCATTAATTTGATCTCAAACAACTTTCGAGGCTGTCTCCACAGTAACGTATGCACTTAATGAGTTGTAGTTCACAAACAACATCTCTGTTACGAAAAGGTTCCATACTGTTTTGGCTTGATCTTTACAGATAAAGCCACAATACCAGGGTAATAGCTGGCATGTAGCACACAGGAATATAGGCAATGCAGGATGTTACATATACCATACTGTTTCAAATATAAGGTGATCCCCACATTTCTCAAACTTTAGTGTTGAACAAATTGCCATTTTTATGCCTTCGCGACAGCCGCGCCCAGTGGCATTATGTTTTCGGGTTATCCGTCCTTCCGTATTATGACAATTTTGCACAAATGTCTAATAGGATGAAATGATGAAGTGATGACATTTTGGACAGCCATGGATGTAAAATGCAACTTGACCGGTTGGCGGAGGCATACAACTGCGAGGCGGTAATTCTGGTTAAAAGCGGTGTAGCTTCTGTAGCTTGCAAAGGTCATTCTCCAGAGCCCAAAATTTATCTCTTCAAAATTATTTCCTTGATCAAGGTGCAGCATTTAGCTTCACTTCCTACTCTCTGATAGTTGGTTGTCATCATATAAACAAAAATGTAATTTGTAAGAATGTTGTATTTCTTGCCTTCAAGGGCATTATGATGGCTTTTTTTTCACACTTAGACCATGTTAAAACATTTTATGGAAATGTGCCCGCCAGCAAGACTGCTCTAGAAGAAGAGTTCTTTTCAAACTTTTCAAACAACCAAAACACATCAACTAACTATTATGTTTTTATTGATTCATCTGCTGTACTATTCTTTTTCCATTTTTTTTTCAATCAATTTATTTTTTAGCATCATCTATAAAATGTGAAAGAATAGAACAGTGAAAGAAGGCCTCAAACTACTTGTTCTGTCCAAGCAAAAAAAAAACAAAACCCACAGATGTTAGTTTTACAATGATACAAGACAGAGTAATGAAGCAAATGCTCAAATTTGAGATGGAATCAGAGAATGTTTGTAATTTTTTGTTATTAAAGGAACAGTGTGTAACATTTAGGTGGATGTATTGACAGAAATTAAATAGAATATTAATAAGTGTGTTTTCTTTAGTTTATAATCACCTGAAAATAGGAATTATTGTGTTTGTGTTACCTTAGAATTAGCCGTTTACTGTATATCTACATACGTAGCGGGTCCTCTTCACGGAGCCGTCTGCCATGTTTCAACAGTAGCCCAGAACGGACAACCACTGTGTTAACTTTTTTCTGCTTGGGCCAGAGTCAATACCTTTACTCACTCCGGAGTTAACCCCCGTCACTCCACTCAGCCGCAGGGAAACAAGACACAGGGAACCTCTGTTGGTCTTGAGGAGCTGCAGCATTTATTTCTGCACAAACTGCAACTTCCGCTGTACATTCACCTGATATTGTCAAAGATAAACTGTCTTCTGCTCCGCTGGCTCACTTGTTCTCACATACACTTTCGCCGCTGCTCTCTCTCTCTCTTGCTTCGCCACTCACTTCCCACAATACACACACACTCTACGCTCTAACTGTGCTTTTCTCCAAATGACCTATGCTACTTTTACAACAGCTCTAAATAGGGCCATCCGTGTTTTCCCGTTGGCCACCGTAGTCCTTCTACACGCTCCTACACGGGAGAATTTTCAGTCTGCAACCTCACAGCTAAATGCCGCCATATGTTACACACTGCACCTTTAAATGACTAAATATGATTAATCGATTATCAAAATTGTTGGTGGTTAATATTCTGTTGATTGACTAATGGATTAATTTTTTCAGCACTACTATCATGTACAATTGCATTTATGGAATAGAGTCCATGTCCAAAACAAGCTATACTGTTGTTGATTTGTTGCAGAGCAACAGCATGCTGCATACAGTATTTTTCCATCGTGATTTCATCTTAATTCTGTTCCTTCTGAATGTGTTGAAGCAAATGATTGCTTAGCCACAGCTTGAGAGCACCTCTGCTGTGCTCTGTAAATGTTTGAAATAGATTGCTGCGCAACTGACAAATGCCAGAAAGACATATCTCTGGCACTCGTTTATTTACCCCGCAGTATTTAGGCACACAATTTCGTAGCGGGATCCAAAAGGATTTTATCGTGTGTGTGTCTGTGTGTGTGTGTGTGTGTGTGACAGGTTTAAAACCATTAAAGTTAAGATCCGGCAGTTTGTGCAGCAGCTGATAAGTGGGACAGCTTAGCATCATGCAAATGTGGTGCAGAGTTTGTGCCAGTTGGGAAAACTTCTACTTTAAATGAGGTCACAGGTCACCGTCCATAGGATAGGAATATTCAGCTTTTGAGTGTTGCGTCACTATTTTAAAATAGATGTTCAATAGCAATGAGTAAACAGGCTTTCCATAAACTTTTTTTTGAATTTCAGATAAGTAATAGTCCACGTCTGACGGCTCATTTCAACTGATCAAATTGCGACACAGTGCCCACCATTTTGTCGTCCTTTGATGTGGGGGTTCAAAGGGCTGCAGAGCTGTCAGCGGTTGTCTTCAGATACATCAACCGCAATAAACTGTGAGCTGAAAGCGAGGCGGACCTCTTGATGCTCTTGCCCGCTCTGTTTCTCTATTACACAAGACCAGACAGACATTTTCCAGTGAGAGATCTCAGCCGCTGCAGACAGCGAGAGCGGGGAGGGTTTTCAGGGCCTGTTGGAGGGGAAACACGGATGGTTTTTCGGGCTGGAAAATGCAGCGCTGCCAGACAGCTCAAGGTCCAACACACACACAACCAAACACGCTGACGGTGATGGAGGGAGATGGCGTAAGATAGATGGTCGGGTCAGGGTGATATGACTGCACAGTGGTTAGGGAAGATAAGCGAGAGACAGACGAGCAGCCCGGCTGATGAGCGGGGGTCTTGGAGAGGGGAGAGGGTAAAAGGAAGGAGCAAGGAAAGAAAGAGGCAGCGGTGAAATATCATTCATTAATGGCTGCCTGGGAAGCTTGGAAAGGTAGGAGGAGAGCTGGGGAGACTTCACAGAAGACAAAAGAGCTTATTTCATTAGCTAACAGCTAATTTGTTTGTTAGCCTGAGCGTAGCTTTCTCCAATACAACAAATTAGAACTTGTGAAAATATTTGCGATACTAATTACAGTAACTCCACTTCTTACCCGGAGCAGTCGTAATCAGTCAAATTGCTCATGGTGTTCAATCCGGTGCCGTCACCTGCTGATCCGTGCAACCATCTGCCATGACTGCGCTGAATGTTTCATTACAGTAGACCAGTAATAACGCAAAGGGGAAACAAACACCACCTGATAAAACCCTCGTCTTGTCACTCGGTAATCGTCTTCTTCTTTTCATCAAATATGATTCTGGGTCTTTTTCCCTACACAACCGATGAAGGAAGAAAAACGCCAATCTTTAATTTAAGGTTTTGCATATAATTAATGCATACAAGCTGTTCTGCGGCGACCGCGCCAAACCGTTTGAATTATTCTGCCTTTTTTTTTTTCCTCCCGACTCTCGGAGTTCAATGAAACAATCGTGCACGCACGTTCTCCCCCCTCACAACTTTGACTGACTGCAACTTCCTTTTTCACAGGCAGGTTGCACATCTGTTTTTAAACCCAACTCCACTCCCTTCACAATACTGAAAACATATGCAGAGGCAGCAGCTATTTCCTGAATGTGTCGCTTAACGCTCCGCAGCAGTCAGTACATCACCTGCGAGGCTCTATACAGCACTTATTTTGCAGGCGCTCATCATTTGCCGGGAGACGTGCTCCGCGTTTTCTTTATCTGATTGTCAAATCATCAGAATTCCATTTCTAATATTTTCTTGTTGGTAAAGATGGGCTCTGGGGCTAACACGGTGCGCTGCTGACATCCGTTAGGGTGTTGTCATTGTGCCGGGAAGCTAACCAAGCATTTTTTTTTCTCTCTCTACAAGTAAGTTGCTAATAGAAGTTAAATTCCAAAGTCAGCAGAAGAGTAAAAAATGTTTAGAAAACGGTTTGTTTACTGTACTGCTTCAACACCCAGCGCACTTCAAAACTCTGGTCCATTTTTGATTCAAAAGAAATTACATTTATCAAAGTTTAACTTTCACACACACACAGTCATGTCAGCAATCTAGTGACACATTCTCAAAGCAATCAAATCAGTATACATCCAATTACCTTTTTACATCTGCTTAAATTCCAGCTTTTGTGTCTCGCACAGTAATTCAGGAAACGGTGCAAAGCGGCACCGTAATTAGAACATCTTTTTATCTTCTTGAGTGTAAAAAGCTTTAGTAAAATATTGTCCTATTTCAAGTAGGGATAGTAATTAGATTATTGTATTGTGTATACCTTCCAAAAGCCACAATATTGCATAGCAAACGAATGTAAAGGCAGGGGCTTCAGGATTCATTGTGGTTACATACCCCTGTGAAGGTTATTACATTATTGATTACCAGAGTATTTAACCACTACCAGTCTCCTAGAGCCCAAACTCCATTGATTTCCCAAGCCGCTTTTGGACAAAGGTGATGAATTCTATTGAACTCATTCACATGGCGGAACTTCAGTTTCCAGCTTTTAAGGTAAATGATAGTTTTAATCGTTTGCTTCTCTCTCTACTCCCCTCCCCCATATCCCCCCCCCCCACTCTTTCTCTTTCGATATCTTTTGTCGCCGTTTGACCGCCGCCGTCACATCACACCGAGCCTTTAGGGACAATGTGTTTCTGCTTCGAAAAGTGTCCTTTATGAGGAGATTGTTCTGCGACTTTCCGCTGCTCTGAAAGTCCCCGGTGGTAATTCCTGTACTGTGTTTACTCTCTTTATCTCAGTTAACTTTTTCTTCTATCTTACAGTAAAGTTAATTTCAAGCTACTCTGGTTTCTGAAATCTTTTTACACCATGGAGGAAAGAAAACAACAATGTTTTCTTGTGACTTGAGGGTGGGCCCTACTCGGATTTTTCCTCTCCATAGGGCCTCAGATGGCACACTAAACGGAGCCACAAAGAGTGGACGCCAACTCAAGATAGGAAATAATAATGGCAAAACAACAAACCACAATGCTTTAAGCATGGCTGGTGAATCAAACTAATTAGCAGCAGAGCGCCTGGGACCTTTAGTTAGTCATCTGAGAAGCCCATTAAAGCCCCCCTCCCCTCACCTCCTCTCCCACTACTCGCTTGCTTTCTTGCTCCCACAGTAAATGTATTTCAGAAGACACCACTTTGAACATGATATTCTAATCTTAACACATTTAGCCTAATTTCTGGCCTCCCTGTTTTTACAGATCCTCTATCTGGGTCATTGGGATGTTGAATCACAGTTGTACAATATGTCTCAGCATTTAATGGTAATGTCTTCTTTAGCACCATCACTGACCGTGAAAACTAACAGCGTAATCATAGAGCAGTGAAGTATGTAATGGGTTTTATTGACTCTTAATATGCACTGAAATGTTTCTTGGTTGTCTCATGGGGCTCCTTCATTTTCCTTAAATTGACATTATGGCTTGTGTTTCTCATTGCATTGAGTTGTCTTTGGTTTGTAAGATGGATCGATAGAGATAGGTGGAGATGGCTGGAGAGATAGGTGATGGATGGATGCATGTTTGGTTACTGATGGATACTTGGACAGATGGATGGGTGTATGGTTGGTTACTGATGGATACTTGGATGGTTGGTTACTGATAAATACTTGGATACGTGGATACTTGGATGGTTGGTTACTGATGGGTACTTGGATGGTTGGTTACTGATGGGTACTTGGATGGTTGGTTACTGGTGGATACTTGGATGTTTTGTTACTGATGGATACTTGGATGGTTTGTCGCTGCTGGATACTTGGATGGTTTGTTACTGATGGATACTTGAATGTTTTTTTGCTGATGGATACTTAGGTGGTTAGTTACTGATGGATACTTGGATGTTTTTTTGCTGATGGATACTTGGATGGTTTGTTACCGATGGATACTTGGATGGTTTGTTACTGATGGATAACTGGATGGATTGTCGCTGATGGATACTTGGATGGTTTGTTACTGATGGATACTTGGATGGTTTGTTACTGATGGATACTTGGATAGATGGATGGATGATACTTTGATGGATAATTGAATGGATGCATAGATGGACGGACCCATGATTACTTGGATGGATGGAGAGAACAAATTCTAGTAGTTTGGCTGAGGAGTGCTATTTCAGGAAAGCCTGTATCAAAAAACAGGTGCTCTTTCCAAGGACATCATTAGACAACAAAAAGATACCTTGCGTTGTGATCATCAGTCTTAATCAAAAATACCAAGGCACACTGCAAAAATGAAAAACACTTTAAATAAAAGGTTTTAGCTCCTACGCATTTCAACTCACAGTCTTCTTCAGGGCATGTATAAACAAATGACAGTTCACAGATATACCAAGGCTGGAGTACGCTGCCAGACAATCAGAGTAGTATAATGCTTGACCATGGGGTAGTCTTCATCTTCCTTACTATGAGAAGCAATTCTCTTTCAGTTTTAAGTTGTATACTACATGAGTTGATTTGCAGTTCATGAATCCTTTTAAAGTGCACATTGTTTGTAGTTCATAGTGTAGGTTTACTTGGATGGGTGGATTGATATAGAACGGCTGGATGGATGAATGAATGGATTATTGGATGGAGGAATACTTGGATGGATAGGTTGATGAAAACGTTGCTATTTCGATGGTTTCTGGATGGATGGATGGATGGATGGATACTTTGATTAATGGATGGAGGATATATATTAGGATGGATGTATGGGTGAATGCTTGGAAGGATGGATGGATAGATAAGGGACAAAGTGAGAGAAAGCTGCTATCTAGTATACCCCATCAAAGTGATATTTTCTTAGCAAAACATTCAAAACTTCCTGAAGCTTGTGGCCAATAAAGGCTGTGCTGTAATACAATTCACAACATATACTGTGCACTGTGTCTCCCTCTGTCACTGTTTACAATGCGTGGGAACATGGGAGAAAGCTTCCTCCTGAGCTGCTCTTGTCTGTTAGTGCTCAACCTAATTGGGGCATTATGGCTATTTCTGTTGAAGGAATGTTTGTATTCCAAGAAAAGGCCAAGCCACACATTTCAGTGCCACACAAAGACACATACAAGCCTGTGCCCGAGCCCGTCCTAGAGCAACCCCAGCCAAAATCAATACGACGAAAAGGTCATTGCTATTCCAATCATAGCCGGGCCTATTCTCTGTTTACTGAATGCGCTGTGTCTCGAGAAAACGCAGGCACTATAAACGCTCCCTCTGTGGCATTATATCAATGAAACAAGGGCACACTTCTGTCGGGGTTAAAGTCACGCACTTATTTATTTATGTTATTTTTGATGCATTAAATGGTCGTGTGAGAGCAATGTAATGCTTTGGTGTTTATTAGGTGGGTGTCTGGCAGCCTGAAAGATCCCTGCTTAGAGTGAGTGCTGCTAAATTGAGGCCCAGAATTCAAAGGAGCTCTATCTAGATAAAGCCGCCGTCTGATTCACACAATCACAGACTTTAGCTTTAGCCATTGTACGCCTGTCAGTCAAGTCCAAACTTGAACCAACTTTTCTCTGCAGTCAGTTTTGGTCACCATGTGTTTGGCTGTCAGTGATGGAGGAGGTGAGAACATCTGTTCTGTTAATCTGTGGGGCCAGTTCTTTTTTTTTTTTTTTACCCCCCTCTCTGAACTTGCGATTCTCGAGGACGCAGCACGAATGTCAGGCTCCGGCTCCAAATCTAACACGCCGCAGCGAGCCAGTGAAATCGCTAGGTGTCCACCATCTGTGTGCATGACCTGCCAAATGCCATGTCATCATCATCACCATCAGTCAAAGCCGCATCAGTCTCTGTGTGAATCTCTGTGTGTGTGTGTGTGTGTGTGTGTGTGTAGCTTCCTCTGCGTTGTTTACGTGCATGATTGCACTTCAGGTCTTTTAGTTATTCTTTATTAATCCCTGTGAGGAAATTCGTCCTCTGCTTTTTGACCCATCCTAACTGTTTAAGAGCAGTGGCAGTGCCTGGGGACCAGCTCTTTTTCTGAGGCCAGTGCCTTGGTCAAGGGCAATGTCAGGAGTATTACCTTATACATAACATGCTGGGGGCTGATGTTTGTGTCCTGTGTCCCAGGTGTGGTTAGAGTTTGACTACTAAAAAAAAATGTTTAAGGTTAGGGAACTATTGTGATTTTGGTACAATACTAAAAAAGTCCAAGCATCCTGTGTAATGCTTCAATATTTAACCAAGGCCATTATCTTTCCCTCACCTTACCCAAGGTGCTTTGAGTCACATTGTAAGGGAAACAAATTAAATATGACATTGAAAGTAAAGGTTTTGCAGAGACATTCAGTATGAACATTTTGCAGATGCTTTCAATATGCACATATTTTTGTTAAGTTGATCTTTAAAAAAATTATCCAAGCAGTTTTTCTTAAAAATCATGTGCGAATGTAAGTCTTATATGAACGTATATTTTATTAGACTAGGGTTGGTGAACATGTATGTGTGCTTGCAAGATTACACATTAATACTTGTATGTATCTACAGTACGGCAGTGGTGGAATATATCCAAGTACATTTAATCAAATACTGTACTTTGGTACAATTTTGAGGTCCGTGTACTTTACTTTATTGCTAATTTTACTGCTATTATTACTCTTACTGCTTCTATTTCACTGAATTTGAGAGGCAAATATTGTACTTTTGACTCACTACATTAGTACATTAGTACTACACTACATTTTTGTGGCTAAAATAAGTTTTTGCTGCTGCTCCCGTCACAGTCGCTTTACCTCGCCGTCAGACAGCCCTTTCCGACAGGGAACTGAAGCTGTTATATCACTCTCTTCAAAGCCACCAGACTACGTTCACAGAAACAGTAATTTTATCAACCCCACTTCAAAAAATCCGAACTAACCCTTTCAGTTTTTACAAACTTAGCACAGCTAATTTTGATTCAGCTAGTGCTAGCGTTCACATTATTCATAACCTTATTGATTAGCTTCATGATTAGCTTACTGTGGTAACCTACGTCATTGCTTTTTTGCAACAGTGGGCGTTTCCATTTGAAAAAATCAGAAAAGAACGCAGATGGACCCGCCCTTTAACAACATTTTGCTGTTAACCCTTCTGTACTATTATTTAAGTGACATTTTGAATGCAGTACTCTTACAGTGCTTGTGATGAGTATGTCATATTGATTTGATTTGAGCAAAGGATCTGAATACTTATTACAAAACTGATCTGCAGTGTGGAAATAATAGTGCTTTTGTGTGCGTCTCTATTTGCATGTGAAGACGTGTTGGTCGTTTGTACTGTACTGTACTGTATGTATGTATGTGTGTGTCTGTGTGAGGGAGCCTGTGTTTGTGTGTGTATGACACCTGACCACCATTCATCTGTCCATCTGCTGTGGAGGAACTAACAGGCTGCGTCTTCTGTCAGATGGTGGATCTGATGCAGAGCTCATATCCTGCAGTCTTACAGCTCCGCCATGTTCTTACATCTGAGTGAAAAATACTAGACACTTGGGTTCTTCTTCACTGCCCACTTTGTGAATGCACAATTGCTTTGTATATAGAAGGAATCAAATGGAACATATTGCTGAAGGGTATGTCTGCTCTATGAAGACTTTTCTGTTTGGAATCAAATGAACTACAATATATTGTAAGTTCAATACGTATAGCAAAACTGTTATTTTATATTTATTTATTTATTCATCTTCTACGCCAGAGGCACACCAACCCGTCGATACATGTTTAGACAGCAAATGTCAAAGCTTTAATGACCTGTGTGTAGCTTGAATCAATACTCTGTTCTATCATCGGGCAATTAATGCTACAAACAGATCTTTATTTACGAAAATGTCACTGACTGAAGATATGAAGTTGCCGACACAAGATTTGAAATATATCATAGTGGGTTCTTCTTGTTCTCCCAAGAAAAATGACAGCCTCCGTTTTTTTTCATCAAATGGCCAAAAATGACATTTGTTTACACTGAAGTGAGTGATTTGAGTGGTTAGAAGACTGGAAAAGGCGCTACATAAATGCAAGTCCATTTACCATTTAAATGACAAAGCTCTCTGGCAGCCTTATGAATTATGACTCGTCCATTGGGAGAGAAAAGAAGGAAATAGCATGACATTATAGATCCACAAAGTGGCTGAATGGGTAAACAAAATGTCAGACTATAATAAAGGACACCGCTGTTCGCTTCCTCTTTCCTGCTGACAATCAACGTTGGATTCTTTTAACCATCGCCATGCACAGTTGTTCCCTAACCAAGCGGTTATTATTATTATGATGAACGTCCCCTGACTTTAGGGAAGTAGTAATTTAACGCAAACCATGATCTGTCCCTAATCTTGACCAAGTTGTTTTGGTGCTTAAACCTAACCAAACCTTAACCATAAAGTTGTCCGATAAGAAATTAGTTTTGAGCTCGCGGTCGCCATGTTGAGAGCCGTTGAGAGGCAATAGAAATGCTCCCAATCCTGTATTTAGCACCTTTAACTGGATACTCTTTTGGAATGTGTGACAGATGTCTTAGTCTGTTTGTGCTGTTTATATTGTTTTGTTGCCCTCTTGACCAGAGGCCTGTACTACGAAGCAGGATTTGGCGTTGGCGAGGTAGCTTCAGAGTTAACTCAGGGTTTTCAGTCCTATGAAGGTGGATCACTTCTTACCGGGGTAGATCGCCATGGTAACTTGTGCTGAACAGCTAACCTGCTCCGGAGCAGGTTATGTTCCAGATAAGAGATCAACTCGTATAATACTGACCAATCAGAGCTGAGTGCGGGGATCGCATGATAATATTACACACATATGAGGAAGTTTAAGTCATAATCAAGGCTAAAAACAACACAGTTTAAACTGAAAAATGCAGGAAGGACAGCTGGATTTATGCTGTGGGTGTTTACCGCTTTGAATTATGTTTTTATATTAATTTTTTTTACTTGTTCTTGAGTTCGTTTCACACCGCCGGAGACGGGGACGCAGCTGAAAGAAGGTTGAAATAGTCATACACGCCACGTCCCTGTAAATATGCATAAAGAAGTGTAATCTATTCCTACATAACACTTCTAAAAGCTTTTTATATCTTATTGACTTTTGAGTGCTCCGTTAAATTAATAAGTCTGTTAATTTACACATTCACACATCGGGAGTTTTTTCTTTCACCAGCTGTCCTTCCTGCATTTGGCAGCTTCAACCGTGTTACTTTTAGCCTGGATTATATGTTTAACTTCTTCGTATTTATCTAATGTAGTTTGCTCTTCCTTTGTAAAATGTGCTGCTCTGCCTGTCTGTCTGCAAAATCTGTAGACTTGTCCATGTCTGTGATTGGTCAGATGCTGCGAACACCGCCCCATTCATGTGAATGCGCTCACAACCAGATGGAGAAACCCTGGGTTGATTTACTGAGTTGATAACCACCGTGGTAGGACCGTTTAGCGGGATCTCGGTTATTAGGGTCTCCGTAGTACAGGCCTCTAGACTCCTAAGGTAGAGCTATAAAAAAAATATAAAAATTAAGATATTATTAATAATCACAATGGGACTTAAACCTGGTTAAATGAAAAATGAAATAGTCATTTAATTTAATGGACTTGTTGGTTTTATCTATGCCAAAATTTGAACGAGAGAGATCTCGGCCAGGACTCCCTTGAGATTTTAAATCTCAAAGGCACTATCCTGGAAAAATAAAGGTTAAATACATTTTAAAAAGAAAATAAAAAACAAGAAATGGTGCCAAGAAAGGTGTTAGGCACAGTATTTTACTGTTACTGTTTACTGTTACTCTCTACAAAAAAAGCCAACACTTAAATTTCCCTAAACATGTTTTATGCAAATCAGACCCACTTCAAAGCAATATTAGCTTCTTTTTTTCACTCTAATTTCCATTTTTAATTGACATTTTTATACGTTATTACTAAATTTCAAGTGAGTTAGAGTTGAGCACAGCCTGCCAGCCGGCGTAGGCAGCATTCAAAATTCATCTTCAAACAACTCGATCACATCAATCTGTGGAGTCCCCGGTGATGAGGGACCTGGCCTTCTGGCTGTATTATTCTATTATAGAGCAGCTCATGAAAAAAACAACTTCCTCTCTGCTCATCCCCAAAATAAGATTTCGATTGATTAAGTGCCACTGTTGGAAGGGAGCGTCATCAGATTTGACCGAAGTCTCTCAGCGTGTTGCCGCTGCTCCGAACGGGTGGAGTTGTGAGAAAGTCTGGGAGTGGGAAGATGAATGTACAGAGAGGGAGAGGAGGAAGGAGAGGAGGAGGAGGATGAATGTATAGTGGAATGGAGAAAGATGGAAAGGAGGAGAATGGAGAGGGAGAGAGAGAAGCAGCGGGGTGATGGATGTTTGGGAGGATGTGGCGGGCGACGGAGGGGTGCAGAGAGAAAAAAGCAAGACCGAGAGATTTCTGCCCGATCTGCAGCATAATCATCCAATGTGTCTCCATCTGGCTTGGCAAAGACATCATTAAGAAAACCCGAGGTCGTCTGGGTTCACGGAGCCGCCGAGGCTCAGCCTCACTCCCTTCCCTCCTGCCACTCAATTTGTATAATTTACCTCCGTTCCGAGTCTCTTTTGAAAAGAGCCTGTTTGACCCCTAATGTGGAGGAGTCAAAAAGTTGTGTCTAAATGAAATGGATGGCTGAGAGACTCCCCGCAAGCGTGCGGCCAGTCAATAGCCTGGCAGGGAGATGCTGATGCTGATTCTAGGAGATGGCTGCACTTCGGAGGAGTTGTTTAGGTATGCAGGATGAGCGAGAGAGGCCCGACGGAGAGAGGGAAAAAGAGACGAGAGAGGGTGGCGATGGGAGGAAAATGAAAAGTTGAAGTGTGCCCTTCCCTGAGGTGATTTGTTCAAGTGACCCCAGATTTGAGGGGATGCTCAGTGGCATGCGTACTCGTCTGCAAAAAAAAGGCGCATGTTGTGTTTATGTTTCATATTCCGTTCATGATGAGGCTGCACTCTTAAGGGACGGAGGAACAGAGGGGGGCGAGAGCGTATGGCGCAGTGGAGGAGTGATTACCCGGCGTGGAGCTGAGGGATGAGAGCCGAACGGGTATTTTATTTTGTCAATTGGAGTGTGCAAATGGAAATGTCAGAGCGGCCGGAAAACTAATGAATCTGATAGGAGAGATGCCACCTCTCTCGCCGAACGCCTGATCAATTGCCATTGTCTTCTCCGGGCGCTGATGTTTTTTTCGTTGTTATTTTTTTGATGGTTTTCTCCCCGCCCCGGCCCGGCTGTTTCGCGGTTAAGAGTTTGATGGTGAACTTTGAGTCAAGGAAATAAAGGAATCGATCTAAGACGGGAATCGATGCTTTCATCTGTTACTTACAAGTCCGGGCCTGTGAAAAGTGATTTTGGATTAGAGTTCTCTAACTCAGTTAGCAAAGTAAACAAACAAAAGAGGGGTGTGCCAGCCCCTGAACAATTTGCCTCTGCCTAGATCACAGTTAAAAAAAAACGTCAATTTAGTCTCGTTTATTTCCATTTAGTGACAGATACACGCCGATGCTGAAATTCCCTGATGGCAGCAGCAGAAAACAAGTCTCACTTCAATTAAGCAAGTAACTTTCATAACCTTGGAGCGTTTTTTGTGCATTAGCGACACAAAATGACAGATGTGTTTAGTTTAAAATTAGACTGACAATGATCCAGTGCGTCGGGGCTTTGTGCTTGTTCACTCACAATTTCTGGTTACTTGATGAGTGTTGCAAGCGCCGCGCGGGATGAAAAGGAAAAAGCCTGCATTTGCACTATTCTATTTTGACAAGCAGGCTAATTTCTGCCCAGGGTCATCAATATTTCTGACACTTCAGTGGTGGCATAAATATAGAATGAATGTCCCTTTGTTGTGCTCGGGGAGCTACATGCCTCGGAGCATCAACAAAAATCACTTGGATCTGATTGTTAGCTTGTTCAGTCAGTCGACGAGACTGTCGCCGGTCCCTCAGGAGTCTGTCTGCTTTCAATATCATGCATCATAAACAATATCCAATTTGGACTATTGAACTGTGAAAATACACTGCGCGAACGGGGGAGGGAAATGACAAGAAATCAACCAGCTGTATGAGTGATGAGTAAAAGCACTGGTTTGGGGTAAAACAATCTATGTGGGGGAAAAAAAACAACGTGATGGTTTAAAGCTACATTCAGCAACTTTGAGCACATATGATAAAAAAGTTGTTTTTTATAAAACTGTCACTATATCCTGACAGTAGTGCATGAGACAGATAATCTGTGAAAAAAAATCATGTTCCTCTGTGTCCTCATAGTGCTCCTAATGGCATTTGCAAGACTTCAATGTGCCCGAGTGAAACAACCAATCAGAGCCGAGCTGTCTCTGGGCAGCTGTCAATCACTCTCCGATCAAACCGTCAAACTAGGCAGCGCTGATCAAATACGAATCAAGATTCTGTTACTGTAATGCCTATTTCTTGCTTCAAATGTTTTCAGAAACATATTTTAGATGCTGTTTAGCTGTAAAATAAGTTTGCTCCGACCGGTGGGCGGTGCTTGCTTTTGGGTCGACTGTTTTCAACATGACGGCCAGATCACAACTTTTCTCATTTTACAGCTAAACAGTGCACTACAAGAGGATTCTGAAAACATTTGAGGAGAGAAATAGGCATTACAATAACAGAATATTGATTCATATTTGATCAGCTTGGCCTAGTTCGACAGTTTCATCAGAGTTTGCGAGTGATTGACAGCTGCTTTAGAGACAGCTCGTCTCTGATTGGTTGCTTTTGTTTTGGGCGTGGTGAAATCTTGCAAATGCCATTAGGAGCACTAGGAGAACACGGAGGGACATGTTTTTTTCACAGATTATCTCTTTCATGCACTATTGTCAGGAGATAGTGACCGTTTTATGGAAATAATAGAGCCGTCAAAGTTAACATGGTAATAAGGTGTTAATGCAAATTGTTTTTAATGACACAATTTTTTTAACGCATCAACGCTACTTGCGAATTTTGGGTTGTACGGGGCTCAGTTTTATAGCTAGAGTGAAGATACTGGCATCATATGAAATTAGAAAACTTAAGGAACCCAATGCAACCCATAGGCTTGTCGAGAAGGAGGTTAAATAATGCTTCAAACTTATGCTAAAATTTGGTAAAGAAAAACTGTCATGGCCATTTTCAAAGGGGTCCCTTGACCTCTGACCTCCAGATATGTGAATGTAAATGGGTTCTATGGGTACCCACGAGTCTCCCCTTTACAGACATGCCCTCTTTATGATCACGTGCAGTTTTGGGGCAAGTCATAGTCAAGTCAGCACACTGACACACTGACAGCTGTTGTTGTCTGTTGGGCTGCAGTTTGCCATTTATCATTTACGCTATTTTTGTATGCTAAATGCAGTTCCTGTGAGGGTTTCTGGACAATATCTGTCATTGTTTTGTGTTGTTAATTGATTTACAATAATAAATATATACATACATTTGCTTAAAGCAGCATATTTGTCCACTCCCATGTTGATAAGAGTATTAAATTCTTGACAAATCTCCCTTTAAGGTGCATTTTGAACAGATAAAAAATGTGAAACTATGGACAGTCATGCGATTAATCATGATTAAATATTTGAATCGATTGACAGGCCTAAAAAAGGACTTTTTTTTTTATCATATTTGCTCGAAGATACCAACTGCAGCTTTAATCTAAAGTTAAAAAAAAGGTCTATCAGGTGAATCAGTGTGTCCTGTTTCCTTTATAATAAAGGCATCTATTCATTTGGCTGTCCAGCTGAATCACACACTAATGTGGCTTTGGTTGAGTTCTGTCAGAAGATCTCTATCTGTCTCCTGACTGCTGTGGGCTTAAGACCTCTTTGTTCTGAGAGCGGTCCCATTCCTTTAATCGAATCCTCCCTCATTACCTCAGCTCCCTTTTGATTCCGATCAGGCTCAACAACCCCTTCTCGCATTTTCTCACCTTGCTAATCCTCCGCCAGAGTCACGGAACCGAGACTGGCTCTCGCTCAACCTTTCACATCCTCCGTTTGAAGCCCGCGGGGCGGACTCGCCAACAAGCGTCTCCCGGCTCCCAAAGCGAAAGCCCATCGAGACAAAAATAGTCATTCCTTCGAATGGAGATGCGGCGAAGACTAACCACTAATGGCCTGCAGGACTAAGAGAGAGGAGCCAGGCCCTCGTTATCACCCATGTTCTTTTGGACACACTTCAGAGGGCTGAGGAGAGCTTTCTCTTTTGACAGACGAGACAGGGCTACAAATCTCTACAGCTAGTCGCACAGACAGCACATAAATAGGGCTTTTAGTCATATTCATTTATTTTTTAGCCTTTTTCTCGACACATTTCTCTTCACTGATCCCGACATATTCAGCAGTAGGCACTTGCAAAACTACAGTATGCGGTAGCTTTACATTCCCCAGTCAGAGAAAAGAGTGTTTTAACATGGCCTCGAGAGAGAATAATTTGTTATTAAGACAATAATGAATGTGATGGTATTCCACAGTCTGCTGCTAATTCCACCATTAACATAATACAATTTAATAGGTCACTCGGTTTCTTTTATTTCATAGATGAACAGCTTTCAGTCAGTGGAAACATCATTCTGGATAGCGTACATTATGAAGGAGAGCAGATTGCCAGACTGTTAACTACCCCGCTCCCTTCATTACAATTGCAAATAATCCCAATAGATAATTTATGTAAAACACAATTATCATCAATATGAAACGGCCATTCGGTTTCGCCGTGATCTGAGCTAAAGTGGTGGATTCGTCTTATCCGGGGGGAGGTGAGAGGAAACAGGAAACGGGAATCTATCAAAAAAGATAATGAAGATCAAACGCGGGCCTTTGGTTATTGTTATTCTAGTTTCCAGGGAAGCGTGTAATGAACTGAAGCAATATGGTTGTTTTGTGTAACCTTACTGCGAGCCGCATGCTGCTCCACAGTGTATGGAATCACACAGAGCCGCCATCCAAACGTGCCGGGGGATGGGGGGGGGGGTTGGGAGGATGATTGATGGTGCACCGCGGCCATTTGTGTGTTCATTTTGAAAGCAGGCTTAAAATTCCCGGTGTAAACAGCGCTGACAGACAGCAGGGACACACATACAAAGACATCTTTCCCGTCCTTTGGCTTGATTAGCATCAACACCTGAGCAAGGGACAAAACTGATGAGTATCTCGTGTATAATAAAATATGCTCGCAGCGTGCTCAGGTGTGAACAGTAATTTGAAACGTACGAGGGGTACGGCACTTTATCTGCGCTGATGTGTTCCTTCGCCGAATGGCCCTCATGAGCCTCGACCCCCATCTAATAAAACCCATCCCTCTCTCCACCCGACGCTGCCATCATTACATCAAAGAATAAGGCCACCCGTTATGATGAAAGAGACACTGCAGGAAAGGTATTTTATTTAGGCCATAGGCCCCTTTTGCTGCTGCATTCCTATAGTACACACATACACTGGAGTGATGCTGAAATGCAGTTCAGATATTTTGCATTTTCTGACATTAAGAAGTGATTGAGAACACCAATAACCGACCAAAGTATAGTTAAACATTAAACAAGAGTGAAAAGGGGCGAGTTAAAGTTAGTTTTAATCCAGTTTTCCTGGACACACTGTATGTTTTGGGGGAAATAAAGCTGTTCTTGTCAAATTAATTATCAGATTGCATGATTTTGTTGCTGTGTTTGGCATGTAAGATCAAGATAAACACGGCAAAACATATAAAACAAAATAAAAGACGAATCGATCTTACAAAAAAACAATCCAAATTTATTTTGGAATACACATTTCTGACACTTAATGAAATCATATTATCATTTGTTATTAAATGTACTTACGTATAAATTGTATACAATTACACTGAAAAAATCCATTTTAGTCAGTCATTGACGTCAGTTTATTATTTTATTTGTAAAATATTTAAATCAGATTCAGAACTTGCTGGAAACGGGTCATACAATTTGAATCTCTTAATTGAAATTTCGAATGCGTTAAATCTGCTTCATGAGGTTTTTTTTTGTCAGGCTTCATTTCATAGTTAGAATATGTTTCAGGTGGTTCCTCAGTTTTAAATGAACTACTGTACAGCTGCCATGAAAAAGTGCCGTTTGTACCCAGAGTGCCACCACGCCATCATATGAGTGTTGGTCGTGGTATTTTACTGATGTTGCCTTCATTTAAAAATAAGAGCACATTGTTGTTCCAGATCAGAGGTTTGCAAAGTGTGAGGCGGGCCACCCCAGTGAGGCTCCGAACAGTTTCAGGAGACGCTAAAAACATGAGTTATCAACAGAAGATCACATAGAATAGACTGAATGTGTGTGATTTGGTTAAAGAGATGCTTCAGAGATACAGTAGTTTTGGGGGGATTTACTGTTTTTTCCCACTTTCCCAGAGTCGGAAACTATTAAATGCCTCAGGACAGATCTTTTTATGTGTTTGGTGTATTCTGACATTATGTCAAACAGCAATAATGGCTGTACTGTGACGTCACCCATTGGTTTGTGGACTGCCGTTTTGAAGTTGTTCTAGATAATTTCATCCAGCATTAACAAACCAAACCTTTAACTGAACCAAGTTAGATGGACGAGAATTACCAGGATCATTAGCTTGAATTAGTCGAGCCACATTTGTAGAATGGGCCCCAAGCCATTCCAGCTGACTAAAAAAATACAAGGTTTCATCATTATAAGATTTAAAGAAGCACAATCACTGGCGCTGTAGTATTTAAGATCCTTTTTTTTAATTTCATTTCTCTCCCTATTTTGGCTTCATTATGACCAGCCTGTGTTAAACGCCTCACTTATTTACAGAAGATGTGCCAGCAATTTTAAAAAACAAAACTTTACTTTTATGTTTATTTTACTGTCGGAGTTAAATTTATTTTTGCTCTTTTCCCCCTGTCATGCTATTGTGTGCTCTCCCTCTGGTATTTTGTTGTTGCCGCTTATTATTATCGTGTCCAGATTGCTTAATTTAGTTTTCTGCTCTCTCAAAAGCTGCAATTATAGCTTTGTAATTGCTAAAACTCTGAGAACTTGTAAGAAAAAAAATAACTAGTCATGAAAAAATGGTACTGAAGTTACATTAATGAGACACCCAAGCAGATTTTTATGTACAAAATCTTTTTTTTCCTGCATGTTTCTATATTTCTTTATACACAAAACTTAAAGTCATTGAGGTTAAACTCAAACTCCTCATCATTTTCCATGTACTCCTCTCAACTCTCCCCTGGTTATATAAAAAATTGTGACAGTTGGCACAGATGCTCCATCAATTTGGCCAGTGCATAATTACCAGTGAGTAAATTAGCATTTATGCATGCTTTTGCACATATTAGTTATATATAGGCGTTCATGATTTCAATTAAAAACACCCTGGAGACCGACTTCAAAAGTTCCAGCGTGAACAACTATTACCCAACTCTTCTTCAAATGTGCAGATGGATGTGAGTGAAGCATTAGCCTGCAGTAGAATGGCGGTACTTCCACAGGGACTATAACTGTAGGTGGCTCTTCCACAACAAGACATTAATGCTCGGTGATGATTAATGCGGGCCGCCATCGATATCGATGGCCTCTGTAGCGCTAATGATTCTGACGAGAGCGATGGTGCGTCTGTGTCACGAGGTTGACGGTGCTTTATAAAACCTAGGAAGAACAGGGTTTTCCTCCATGTCCTTGCTTGTTAGGCACACACTCCCCTCCCTTTCTCTCCCACTCAATCCCAATCCATCATTAATGTGAGCACATGCATGTGAATAACTCATTAGTCCCCGCATCGATCGGCTGCATGCGCACTTCATAGAGGAAACAGACAAAGGGAGGCAGCAATCAATCAGTAGCCCGGGAAACCAATCAGCTATTTGAGAATGGCTCGTCCAATTAGCGGAAAAGCCCTCTGTGGTGTAATAATATTCCCACATTCAATGCAGGTTGATTTTTCACCGCGGTCTATAAGACTTGTGGACCCCGCATTTATCAGGATGTTGGGTTCCTTATGATGAATCAATGAATCAACTTCCTCTTTTATATGTGATGTCATGCAAAGTTGTGAATCAGAGGAAATATATAAATGTGAACTCTTATCGGGCGGACAGAATGGAAGTGACTAATAGCAGCTGTGTGTTGGTGGGACTCTTTTCCTGCATGTTAATGGATTTGCACACATGTGGATGTGCATGCTGCATGTGGTTGTGTGTCTATGCACTGCAGAGGCTCGAGGGGGGTGGAGGGAAAGAAGCACGTCATTTTTAGAAGCCGCCTTGGGAGTGATGGCTGTGGAAATGGAGACAGGAAGAGCAGAGATGCCCGTACACAAATGGCTTTTGACTGGTTGCTCTTTGACGAGCCGTGCCAAATCCGCCGCGACGTCCTGTCTCTACTTTTCAGGAAATACACAGCAATGCATGTTCAGAATGGCGATGCGCTTGGCAAATTCTGGCTCACTGATGATACGTGGTGGGTATGAAAAATTCACCTGTCACCGGGAGTAACAATCAGCTCCGGTGTAGACACATCAAAAAGTGATAAGATACGAAACAAACGACACTGCTGCAGCGGAATTGTTTAATTAAAGGGATAGTTCGGGTGTTTTGAAGTGGGGTTGTATGAAGTTTTTATCCAGAGTAGGTGTATTACTCACAGTAGATGAAGGTCAGCGTGCCTCCAGCATCGAGAAACTGACAGGAGCACTGGAGCAAAGCAATGCAGTGCTGTGGACGGGGACGGCAGAAGAAACATATTTTAGCGGCCTAAAACGAAGGCTCACTTAAAAAAATTATATCCGTTTAAGTGTACTCTATATTTAGAATGTTTTCCGACAGCGAACTGAACTGAAAGTGAAACTTATCTATGCTATTTTTGTCATCTGAGCACATAGATTAGTTTCACTTTCAGTTTAGTTACTCATCGGAAAGGAGAAAGAAAGTGTTGTCTGACGGCAAGATAAAGCGGTAAAAATATTGAAAATATAAGTAAAATTAAGTACACTTAAATGGATATAAAAAACTTTTAGGTGAGCCTTTCTTTTAGGTGGCAAAAATAAGTTTTTCTGCCGTCCCCGTCCACAGCACTGTATTGCTTTGCTGGTGCCGGTGTTTCTCGATGCTGGGGGTATGCTGACCATCATCTACTGTAAGTAATGCACCTACTATGGATAAGTACCTGAAACAACCCCTCTTCAAAACACCCAAACTATCCCTTTAATAAAGATCCACCATCATGATAATATGTAGAATTTATTTTCCTGTCGTGCGACTCCAGGAGGCAAATCCATTTTTTATTCCATCATGAAAGCAATCCCTGCTTTGTTATTGCGATCCATAGGTCATCCATTTGTTCCCCCCAATAGCCGGCCGTAAAGGCCTCTTAAAAGCAAGCAATGGCATTAAACATAGTGCTAGCAGCAGGATTGTAAATGCATGTTGACATTTCACTTTCCATTTGAATGTAGCTGCCTGTAGCTACACAGGCTGACCTACGTGGAAGTTTGTAACTTTAATAAGCTGATAATTCAAACGTATAAAAGTGCCTGCTGCAGCTCCGACATTGTTTGCTCTCTGCAGCCCCCTCGCAGTACTATAGGATTTTTTTTTTTAAATCTTATCTCAGATGGAGTTGAAATTAAATATTTGATTGCAGCATTAGAAAAAGTGAAAACATTTGGTATTAAATCAGGCCGTTGTCTGAATAAGACTATATAAATATGAGCTATTTGGAGAACCATCATATAGAACAAGTAAATAGTAGCTTCCCACGTGCTGAAGGAAATTAGCAGAAGAGCGTTCAACTAAATCAACTGAATAAAACTATAACTTTAAGCAGGCTCACAGATGTACATTTCCTGTAATACTGTTTTTTTCATCTAACAATGTAAAAGGAAAAAATGACATGCCAGCCACTGACTTAATGACTGCCTTTTGTTAAAAAATTAAATAAATAAATGCCCCATTGAACTCGCACCTCCCACTGGTGGATTGCACCTTCAAATCTCCGGCCCCCTCTGACAATGATCCTCGCGAAATTAAAATGAATATGTAACCGACAGGAACACCCATCTATAAGCCTTTTACAGAGCACGCATTAATATCTGCCTCAGAGCAGATGGCTTTTTTCTGAATAGAACAAGGTGGTTTTAATATTTGAAATATTTGAAGATTCAGCGAGAAACATCATTTTTTTCCTTCCTCGCTGCGGATTAAATGGTGGCAGCTCGCTGGTTCTTTTCATGTGGGATTTAAGTTAAATCCAGAGGGTTTTTTATTTCTAATATAGGTTGCTTTGAATGTACAAATTCAAACAAAAAAAATCAGTGGATAGAAAGGACGAGGAGAGAGAGAGAGAGAGAGAAGAAGATGGAGGAAATGCATGAGATTGGGACCGACAGCAGGAGAGATGAGTTACTGGATTGCATTCAGCTTATTCACTCAAGTGTGTCATCAAATAATGAGCTGTAAAAGAAAAATAGGAAGAACAAATATGGCAGATGCTTTAATCTCAAAGAACGTGTTTGGTCGGTGGCTTCTTCCTCTGCTGTCATGGGTTAGTTTCTCCGAGCACGCACACAGAGAGATCGAAGCTGCTACATTACACCTCTGAGTAACCTTGAATTTATGTTTGCATGTACCTACGCATGTTTATATGTATATGTGGGTGTTTGTGGATCCATATTTGTGCCTGCATTTGCAAAGAGACAGTCCGACCTGAGCGTTACCTGAGGAGCACACCGCGTCAATATTTTAACTCCCTTTGTCTTTGACAGATGGCTCGGCTCTAAAAGCCTCTGTCCGTGGTGCTGAAGGCTGTTCCTGATGTATGAGCGTCAGGCCCCGCTTGATAAATCCACCGTGTCACTCCGCCTCTGACAGCCATTCATCACGCTCGGCTTTCTCGCGTGAAATGTTCTGTGCGCTGGATAATTCAGTAAGACAAATAAAACGGGGGAGTCCTAAAGCTTCGACTCGGCTCGGTCCCACCCTGCGTTGACTTTTCAGTACTGTACTTTATCTCTCTCTCTGTGATAGGGACGCTGTGTCCCCGTCTAAAGCACAGGCTGCAGCAGCTGTAGCTGCAGCACAGTGACTATATTCAGACCGGCTGAAGGACGAACATGTTCTTAATGAGGCGGCTAATGAGTTCTGTTCTTTTGTTGCTGTATTTTTTCTTCTTGCCAGGGTTAGGACGACCATTCAACCATTCAGCTGAAAGTCTCCTGACTTTTCCCCCGTGGTCTGACTCAAAAGACTCCCTCCGTACTACATGGTCATTATCAATATTTTGTTTTTACATGCTTGCAGTTGAAATGTCACATGTAAAAGTCATTACAGTTATCCCATGGTTGGATGACGAAGAAAAGAAAAGTAATATACTTTTAATACCATGCATTTTGGTCTGAAATGACAAATATGAGAAGAAAGCAAAGCAGAAAAGTAGGCAATTGTTTGTAAAAGAAACAATGACATTTATTTTTTTCTTAGCACTTTTCTTAATTAGTCTGTTGTGCCCATTGATCACATATAGTACAGTTAATATAAAAATGGCTTTTTAACTTTACACCCAAAGCAACAACGAAATGTTTTTCTTAAAATATGTATGCTAAAAATACTGAGAAAGTATTTCCACTAAAAGTACCGGAGAGTAGCTTGTGATTCCGCAATGATGACATGGCCATGTTTTGCTGTTTCTTCCGCTCCTTCTGTTTACCTCATGTAGTTCTTGTCGTAGGCACTTACCAGGGTATAACAGACCGCTTCGCGAGGAGATAACACATCAATCACCTCAGTTTTAATCAACCTGTTATATTTGTTTTAGTCCAACGCATTTTTTTTTTCTCCTAGTCACCGTTGCAATGAGAACTACACAGCATAAACAGCCATTTGGCAAATGCCCTCTCTAGATACTCATTTTGTAGCTGAATTTCATTAAGCTTAATGTGACGTTGTAATCAAAAGTAGTCTGCCCCTTGCCTTAATTTAAAACCCATTTAAACTGTTCAGATACAGAGGATTTGTCATTACATCAACATAATAGAATATATAACAATATTTCCATGAAAAATCAAGAATCCATTTTAAATAGAAAAAGGGGGAGGGGGGTTTATATTTCATCAAAAGGCTTACACCATAGTCACTGTAATTTGTCTACTCTACTAAATCTCCCTTCCCATAATAGACAGGTGTTATTAGTGTATCTCTAACTCGTCTATGGATGTTTGACAAAGCACAGACGGTATTGCTTGGGACCACACGGGACAGTTCCACAACTCTGAACACATTTAACAGTCAATTACAAGAGAGTTGACCATCATCATCATCATCATCATCATCATCATTTTCACTTTCGTTTTCTCTGCCTGCATCTCTGTATGAATGGTACTGAAATATATCGTTTTGCCGTAAATGCCCCTTTTCTGTTGATGTTAGCTTGGTTTGATGTTAACGGTTACAAAGCCACCACTTCAGCTGGGGTTGAAACTGGGAGAGCATGTAGTCTATATTAAACTGTTCCATCCCAGTCCAATAATAGGTTTGCCAGTGTATCTGAGCCGGGGACCAGCAATGGGTATGCCTTTTTGAAACAGTACTACAGATTTGTCCACCCCTGCCCATGGCCTTGTCCATTCAGTGTAGTAGTTGGTGTGTGGTGCTCTACAAAGCGGCGCTTCTTAAAAGGCATTGTCAGATACATTTATGACTGTGGCTTTCACTTTCACTCCACTTGGCAGTCCCTTACCCGAAACCCACAGCTTTGTAAAGAAAGGAGAGTGCATACCGGTAGCTTCCGCTGGTGTCAGCGGAGCTTTGGAGTCGCATTTCCTTATATCCCCATAAAGGTGGTGGTTCCTCAGAGACACATAAATAAGCAGGCATGCCACTGAAATCACCGCCAAGAGCACACCAAAGACGGTGATTACTGCTGCGTCCCATTTTTCTGTGTCCTTGGCTGCCAGCTCTAATCCTTTAGTGGTGACATTGACACATTTGGTGTCATGGTTGTAGTGGATGCTGCCGACATCCACGCAGACTTTGTACAGAGTGGCGGGGCTGAGATGGGTGAGGTTGTAGACCTGGACGTCAGAGGGCACCCTGGTGGTAAATGCCGTGGTGGGATGGTTAGCGTCTGACCCTGTGTACCATTTAATGTTGGGAGCCAGGGTGCCACGGCTGGCCTTCCACGAAACCAGGATGGAGTTTGTCTCCACTGATTTGATTACGACATTCAGAGAACCATTTACAGGTTGGGGAAAATATCCGTTCACCTCTACCGAAACAGATTTAAGATCAGCTCCGACCAGATTGTGGGCAACACAAGTGTAAAGACCAGCTTCGTTTTCTGTTATATCATAGATGTCAAAAGTTCCCTCTGGGTGCATGTAGAACTTGTCAGACACGGTGTTAGGCAGGACCCTGGTGCCAGACGGGGTGATCCAGTAGATGTCCGGCTCTGGTTCAGCAAAGGCCCGACAATGGAGCGACACCGAGCTCCCGTTCCGTGCTTTAATATGACCAGGCATGCTTTCGGGAGAGATGAGTGGCAGACAAATCTCCATCATCTCCCTGAAGTGCACCTGTCGGACATGCTGGCCCTCGTACTCCGGGGGCTCCACACAGTACAGCGAATCAGGCTCCATGAAGCGAAGGTTGGTCTTGTTCATGTTCATCCAGCGGACCACGCAGTCACAGCGGATGGGGTTGCTGTGCATGCTAACCTCTCTGAGATTTGGGAGGGACTCGACAGTAATCCTGTGGAGGGCACTGAGCGCATTGCCATTTAGCATTAGGGTTTCCAGCCGTGGTAGTTTGTAGAAAGCATTAGGGTGGATGTAGGAGAGTTTAGGATTGTTGGTGGCTTCTATTTTGGTCAGCTCGGGGAGGTTATTGAGGGCAAAGCTGTCGATGGAAACTAGCTCTGGCATGCTATTAATCCCCAGTTCTTTCAGATGGAGCATATCCACAAAGTCCCCTCTCTGTATCCTCGAAATTGGGTTTTTATTTAGATCCAAAAATTTGAGATTTTTAGCATTTCTTAGGGCAGAATGAGGCACCTCGGGGAAAATATTATCATAGAACGAGATGCTCTCTAAGTTATCAAGACCAGCCAGTGCATCGTCGGGAAGCTGAGACAGGTTCATTCTGGTGAGAACGAGACTGCGGAGGTTACTGAGAGGTTTGAAGTTCATATCATCAATTGAAAGAATAGGATTCTCACCAATCATCAGGATTTCAAGATTTGGCATGGGGTCGAACCACTCTCTTTTAATGGCCGTCAGCTTGTTCGAATTGAGGTGGAGTCGCACGAGGTTGCTGAGGCCCTGGAAAGCCAACGGGGAAATGGAGGAGATGAGGTTGTGATTCATGTAAAGCTCCTGAAGGTTCGCCACCTCAGCGAGACTTCGCTCAGGCAACTCTCGTATCCAATTTTCCTCCATGTGAAGGGACAGCAGCAGAGGAAGATTCCCCAGGTGGACGTCGCTGATAGAGGATAAGTTGTTTTGCGATAAATCGATCTCCGTGATGTTGGCCAGGTAATCCAAGGGTTTGTCAATCTTGGCAACATTGTTTGTTTGCAGTAATAGTACTTGTGTGCCCACTGGTAATTGTTCCGGCAGGCTAAAGAGTCCCAAGTCATTACAGTCAACTGTCTGCGCCTCCATGTACACCGAACTCGGAGAAAACCAGGGTCTAATCTCACATACACAGAGCTTCGGGCAATCAGGCCTCTCCTCTGTGGCCACAACAAAAGAGGCCACGGCCAAGCCGACAAAGAGACGATCCACGAATGACACGTCCTTCATATTGGACCGATTCCCTCCAGTAAGAAATTGGTCCTTGTAGATTAAGTGGTCTGAGCTGTTAACTTCACAAATAATGAATCATTGGCTGCAGCTGCTGAGGCGATTGACTCACCGCCCCTGCCACCGCCACCACCAACTGCAGCAGGACTCCCTGGGGTTTTTTGTCTTGCTGTGTAGACGCCCTTGGATGTAATGACCAATCACTCAATGCTGCCTGCAGGTGTCAGGGTTCGGGACCAAGGCTGCAGTCAGGCAGACCCGAGTAGGTTGGGAGGGGGGAAAAAGAAAAAAAGGACGGACTGATATTACACCTCAAAGGACTTATGTTAAGCACATTTATAGGTATCCATGAAAAATCGTCTCTTTCTTTACAGACGGATGTCCTCATTGATTGTCGTCACCAGCTTCCAGAGTCCACAGCCCAGTCCATTCCTACCTGTAAGACAAACAAGACAGAGAGGAGCGGTGTGAGTATTACACGATACTGGACGTGGTCAGGGAATCTCATAAGAGAAGGATTTGGGCATATTGACATTTGTTATAGGCACACTGATGCATGTTGACATTTGTACACGCTCCCTTCAAGATATAGAACCGTGGATTTATATCTACTTGACCTTCTAGACTTCATTCTGGGGACGCCCCCACAATATGGCATTTAATACTGATGTTAGCAGTGTGAGTCTCTTATTGGTTAAATAGAAGGCTTTATTAAGATTCTTAAATGGCAGACATCCTAGGGCTTAAGCATTAGCCTTCAAGGCAAGCTGCTTAAAGACACTGGAATATGTCAGTCACTATGGCAACAAGTAAACGGGCAGGCAATGACACACACACCACAGTGAGACAGTTGGGCCGTACATGCAAACGAAGCATTTGACACAGATGCAGTTTGCACCTGTTTGTTAGAATTTGCAGCAACCGACGGCCATAAAAATGAAAATGCATTTATGTGTTCACATAATTAATCGGTGCAATCAACAAACCTGCACGCTAATGGGATTTAACATTTTTGGAAAATACAGATCATGCAGTTCATCAGTGCCCACATACTGCAAACAGCTATGTTAATGTGTATACACACACAGAGGCCTAAAAAGAAAAAGAAAAAAACATGGTCTTGGACACAGCTGTTTACAAATAACAATAATTAAAGGTCAAAAAGAGACTACCACAAGTCCAATCTGCGGCTTTGTTAAATGACATTTACAGACTTCTTCAAAATGACACATTGGAGAAAAAAAAGTGACACTTTAACTGTGTCTGAAATGTCTCACTCATTCAGTACTCTCAACACTTATGAATCATCGCCATTTATCATCATCACTCACAGGAATTTTTGCATCAATTATAGCAAAAATGAATAGGATACTTTACAGAAAGTAGTTTACATGCCATTGACTTTTCATTCTAGTGTGGGACATTATGGAAGTCAATGGATTTTTTTGAATGGGTTTTTTGTTAGATGCCTGGAATAAGGTCTGTGGTTAACACAAGTTTAAGAAATTTTAACAATTTATTCAACAACATAAAATCAGTCAGTAAATATCTGACAAAAACAACTTAAAGTTTTTATGTGTGAAAAAAGGCGGTTGCGAACAAGTGACTAAATGAGACTACTATGCGTCATCACGCTGAACACTGAAGATTAGTGGTGGTGACGTTGAAGTCATGCGACCATGGTGTAGTTCATTTATAGCCTAACGTAAGTTTTTCAATTCTGGCGATCGCATTTATGCTTCAAAAATCATAAAAGTATCTTGCCGAACAAAACGTTTAAGTATTATAAACATTTGTTTGACACAGAGCTAATTTTCTGTAATAATCCAAAACCCAATGATAAAATCCCATTTGGCTTTTTGTTGAGGGAACCAGTGCGAGGCTAACTTCCTGGTTGGCCTACAAAATAACGTCATCCCTGCAGCACTTTATAGGGAGTGATTTTGGACACAACTTTTGTCTAAATTGAGTGAAAGCTAAGGGCTTTTTATATTTTACATATTTCATTCGTTTTTTAGGTACAACATACAGGTACATGTATTGTACTGTATATTAGAGATGCAGGTAATGTTGTTTATGTACAAGTAGTATTTTTGAGACGTTAATAATTTCTAGGTTTGTTTTGGTGACAATCAATGAAGAGCCAGAAACTGTTAGTGGCAGATTCTAGGCCCATTTTATAGTTCATAGTTATTAGCCCTGTTGTGAAATGGGGCACATATAAGAGTAAAAGCTTAAACGAGCATTACAAGGCAAACAAATCAACAGTGAGCAGATTTTTGTCCTCTGATTATCTGCCATTTATGGTGTATTAGAGGTGATGCAATTCTTTCAGTTCTTCCAGTGATAAAATAAAGATTAAATTGTCCATAAATATCTTCATTTCAAGCATGAAATTATTTGAGAAAAATAATCACATGCTGTAGATTACAAATGGAACTACGATGCATCCTCTCGCAAGCGAGTCAGATATCTCTTTTTCATGTAGTGCCTCTTTTTATCATCCCATTATTCATGTTCCATCCTCTCCTGCTATGGCAGAAACTCCACAGTTGAAGTGCACCATGTAATTTGTCGCATGTAACCGCCTCTTACCGAACAGATAGGTTTGATGGTGCTTGTGATATTTCGGGCCTTTTAAGAGCACGCAGCACATCATGGGGAAAAAGTCAAGAGAGACAGGGGATGAAATGGAAAGAATCAAGAGAAGAAGTGTGACGGCGGCTGGAATAGTGAGAACAAGAAAAGAGAGAAATGGTTTCATTTCATCACCCCTCGCCGTCTCCACCTCAGTGGCCACGGGGAGATGTGGGGAGAGAAATAAAATAGAATAAATAAATAAATAAATAAGAAGGCAGCAGAAACGCTGCAGTTTGGCCCCGCTGGCGAAGCCAAGTCGAGGGTTCATTCCTCAACCTCTGCTCCAGCGTTGGCTGGAGTCTGGTTTTAGGGGGGGGTGGGAGAGGAGGAAAGGCAGACATGGAGCTCAGGAGAGAGGAAGAGAGACGGGGCGGGATTATTTTTCAAAAACACCTGGCACTTTAATAAGCTGCAACACCCAGAGCATTCTGATAAACAGGGTTTAGCTTCTCTCCCTCAGCACTGGCTCCTCATTGAGGGCTATGCAGTTGATCCGTGCCCTGGAAACACAGGCCATAATCTGTAATTCAGCCTACAGCGTTTGGGTCTCACCTCTGCTCGCTCTGCTCTTCTCTCTTTAGTAATCACAATTACCAGCAGTGTAATGTGGTCAGCGTAGCTTTATTGTGCAATCACTGCAGGTGGCTCTAACGGGGTTTTGCTGTTATTTGTTTTACTGATGATGTTAATGGTGTCTTTGGGGACGTTTTTTAGGCTCTGGCTTTCAGTTTATGATCAATATTTCCTGTTAGAGGCTTTGCAGCACTCAGAAATAAAGTCTGAGTGTGAAGGGTTGGTGTGGAATAAGAAAACAGCGCTGCCCTATTTTCACATCAGATTTTGGTAAGGCTTAATGATAGATGTGAGGGAGGACAGCACTGATGGTAATGAGAGGTAGAAAGAGACAGATTGAGAGAGGGAATTAATTAGTGTCTTTAGTTTAATGTTAACGGCTGTTGTCCCGCATTGGCAAAATTGGTGGACGGGATTAGGAAGGCTTTACCGGACAATTTGCAAGATGGTGTGGCCAGCAGACGCAACATATTTCCCTGCTAATTAATGAGGATACAATTCTGTTAATGATAATCCAACACTTGGTTCATGAAAATATAGCCCTGGTTGTGTCCACTAGGGTGTGTGTATTGTTTTCCAAACGCCACCACTTCACTGTGACAGCGAAATTACAGTTACTGTTAAAATTTGGAATGTTAGTATCGTATTTTTTCCAATTACTAATTAAACACTTGGTCTCTAAAATGTTTAACCATGCCCAACCTGACATATTTATACTGTTTGTTTTGTCCAACCAACAGTCCTAGACCCAAACATAATCAGTTTACTGTTATAGGAAGAATAAAATCACATTTAAGGAGCTGAGCCCAGTGAATTTTCATCTTAAAAAAATACTTGAACAATTAGGCGATTACCGAAATTGTGGCACAAATTTAATTTTCTAATGATCAACTAATCAATTAATTTATTTAGCTTAAGTTAGCACCAAATTATGAATCCAACAATTCAATTTCCGGTAAAATGGCCTTAAAGGTTAAGCATATTATCCAGAGGGAGCTGTGGGATATCTGATAAATTGCCTCATGTGATATCACTTGAGTCGTTAAATAGTATAACATGTTGTGTTTAGACTAATCAGCTGATAAAATAATAATTCATGAAATTTTATGCCTCCGCGCCGGCAAAAGCCGTGGCTGGAGACATTATGTTTTCGGGTTGTCCATCCGTCCTTCCGTCCATACATCCGTACGTCCATTCTCGTGAACGTGACACAACAGAAACACTTGGAGGGAATTTCTTTAACTTTGGCAAAAACGTCCACTTGGACTCAGTGATGAACTGATTAGAATTTGGGGGTCAAAGGTCACTGTCTTGACCTCACAAAACATGTTTTTGGCCGTAACTCAAGAATTCATATGCTAATTATGACTATTTCACACAAATGTCTAACAGAATAAAATTATGATGTGATGATATTTTGAGCAAACATGGTGTAAACTGTACTTGACTGGTTGGTGGAGGCCTACAACTACAAGGTGGTAATTCTAGTTTCACTTTGTATCCAGTAATGTGGATATTTCATGGTATTAATATCTACTCCAATCACAGGCAGATTTATACTTCAGGCTCTAGCCATGACAATGAGGTAACTCAGCCAATACATTTAAAAATGGAGATTTACTCTCAAATTATTATTATTAATGCTGCTATCTAATTTATATATAATATAAATATTGCATGCCTTTCATAGTCCCAGAAATAAAGTTTTAAATGCTGTAGACATATCTATGTAAATTCAGTTAAACATACAGTCTCCTTGATGCGGGCTGAGGTCCCAGCGGAGGGCAGCTGAAGGAAAACATTGGGAGTCATTTGTAAGAAGGAGCTGACTGAATCAGAGGTGACATCTTGTGTGGCAATGTGTCTGATGTGGCAAAAGTACTGAGTCTTCAGGCATGCTTGCCGCCTGAGCGGAATAGTGTTGAGCCAATGACTTAGTCATGTTATAAAACAGTTTGGGATAAAAACAATAGAGGCAAGGCTATGTAATACAACTAAGAAAATGCTTACACAATGCGTGCTTTCAGATTAGCTGAATGTTAATGACAAGTGGAACATCCTCAGAGCTCCGTGTTAGTTAATCAAGATGTGTTCACACATCAGCAAAATTGAAAAGCTTTCAACAACAGCGCCTCCCATTAAGGAAGCTTGTTTGGCTGGAGAAATTTAGCTTGTTAAGGGTACAGAAGCTGCGTTTCATTACACTTTGTTATGAGGTTGAAGTATTGTACCAAACTGCATCATATTAAGTGAATTATCCTAATCATGCACAGGCAGTTGAACAGGTAAATTGGTATTGTACGACTGCATTATAGTGGAGCCCGGCGAAGAAGCAGTCTATATTCTTGGGACCTTGCACCGTGACTGCTGTGACTATCGAGTCCACACACTTGTACTAACCTATTAGTGAGAAGCCCAGTCAAGCTACCCAGCCGCAGCCCCCCCCCCACACATACACCCACTGCTACGATGTAGAGCTAATTTCCCACAATCCGCTGCTCAGCGCCGGTAATTGCGGTGGAGAGGGGAGGGAGAAGGGAGAGAAGAGATCTGGAGGACAAAATGACTCGCCAGAGGAGGAACTTGTCATAGTATCAGTAGTGGCGCATTAACCTCTGGTAACCCATGAGAATGCTGTCATTGCAGGAAATACTATTAACCTTAGCAAGACCACAAAGCAGAACAATTAGCCAGTCAAAGAGTGGGAGAAAACAACGGCTTCCAAGCAAAACAAATGTTGTGGTGTATTTGGCATTAAGTGGCAATAACTTGCATTTGGGTACACCAAGAATAATGTGGTTAATAAGGCTTGGGCAAATAGAATTAAAAGATGGATGCTTGTAATATGTGCCTGGAAAAAGCCTTTGGAAATCTTGCATAGAGGGATACATAATCAACAGCTGGTAACAGAGGGCTTTGAATGGGATCTCCTGTAACTTAATGTCTAACTGCACTTACACATTAGGCCTAAGCTTTGACATTTGTCCGGGCGGCCAATGGAAACCTTTTATAGGTCAGGCTAAGGTGTTCACTCATGGAGCTAACACGAGTTCCCAGGTGTCAGAGGGAAAGGGAGTGGGGGGGGGGGGGAATCATTCAAGCCATGGTCTCCACAGCACCTCCATTACAGTAGCAGGCTGACAGTCTAGCCCATGGGCTTTTTTCTTTCACCAGTGTTAATCCTGACTGTGAACATTACAGCAAACAAGCTCCTGGTATCTGGCTTGTTTCAGGACTGCCTTAACTGTGAGAAATACAGCTTGGTTTGTTACACCAACGAAAATAAGGTTACATCTACAACCACTGATGTTGTGCTCACAAACTGTGAACACAACATCGCAGGCTGTTCTCATGCACCATTCGTAGCTGTACCTACAAAAATAATGTAATCATATAATAATGCACTGCAATTTGTGTAATATCCCACAAAATCAATTTGTATGTAATCCACGTAATGGTGAACCAGGAAGTATAAACAGTGGCAAACGCCGGGAGGTCGGGATGGACGGGTGAGTTAAAAAACACAGACTTACGCCCAGGAGACCGGTGTTCATATCTTGTGTGAAACGAGATAACATTGATTTCTTTTGTCATGTAACATCCGTACTTATGTTATGCCACTTCAGTCAAGTTATTTACACCAAAACCACAATCTTTTCACTAAAACTATCCAAATAGTTTTATTGCCTAAACTTAACTAAGACGATCTTTTCCTAAACCTAAGTAGTTTTGTTGCCTAAACCTAACCAAGTTGATCCTTTCCTTAACCTTACTACAGTATGTACTATTGTTGCCTACACCTAACCAAGTTGATCTTTTCCTAAACCTAACTAAGTAGTTTTTTTGCCTAAACCTAACAAAGGAGTTTTGTTGCTTAAATGTAACTAAGTAGTTTTGTTGCCTAAACCTAACAAAGTTGTTTTGTTGCTTAAACCTAACTAAGTAGTTTTGTTGCCTAAACCTAACCAAGTTGATCTTTTCCTAAACCTAACTAAGTAGTTTTGTTGCCTAAACCTCTCCAAGTTGTTTCCTGTGAAGATGGAAGTTTATTTTGAATAGACTGTATGCATGTAACAAGCGGAAATTGACACGTGTGTCATGTGTTGCTGGACATTCGTAGGAAGACACACGAAAAATGAGGATTAACTTTTCATAAGATCCGTACATTACGAACCGTTGAATGAGGATACGTTGAAAATCGACTTATCACCTTTTTAAGTTAGCTAAGTTGTTAGCATACAGTTGCCTATTTACACATTCAGCAGATACGGAGAAACATGAGCATTTATTCGTCTTGTTTCTGTTCACCAAGTCCGATATTCACTCCTTTCCAGCTCTGGTTTGGTCTCCACTAATTCCTGAGGGAAACATCTGGCTCTTTAGCTGCTAAATGCTCCACTGTTGTTTGTGTGTTGCATCTGCTGTTTGATGGTAGGCAGGTAGCGTACTGTGGGTTCTTTTAGAGCTTTTTCTTTTAAATTAGCTGCCTGTTATAGCTGAAAAGGACACTATGAGCTAAAACACACTATAAAGATTTGAAGTGATTATTATTATAGACTGACTGATTCTGGATTTTTTAGGACGATATTGATATCAATTATTTGGGAGTTTAAAAAATGTGACTCGCTGGTCACTACAAGAGAAATTATACCCAGTAATTTGATCCATTGCTATTTTAAAAAATATTGATTATTGCCACTTCAAATCTGTACACTGGGCCAATATCATGCAGATTTTCATGTTGGTATTCATTCTAGCATTTTTAAAAATATTTTTTATGGAAGTGCTGTTGCATCACCATTAAGAGTTGGGAGCTACTATATCTGTATATTTATTGACATATTCCAACTGAGAAGCTGTCACCGCATCACCATTATAAACCGGTATGTTTTTAGTCCCCATTAGTCACAGATTCCACTCTTAATTAGCGTGACATTTGACATTACTGCCTCCTCATTAAAATGCTGCACATTTAGGTTGTCAGGTAAAAGCTCTTCTTTCTTTTTTTTTTGTTCAGTAATATTAATTTGACTCAGGCACATATTTTATGCGTTGAGTGGATTTCATGACGTATGTGCCCAAAATGTACTATTTGGAACCCATTTGCTCTCATCTGGAAATGGCAGCCAGACTAATCATGATGTACCAGATTTGGGACGAGGCTACATTTAAGAGGTTCAGCCGCTGTCAAGGTGAAAAGCTTTTCCATTCAGATCTTGGCAACACCTCGCACTTCACTTTCCCACCGGGCCACCTCCATTATACTAACACCGTGGCTGCTGCGGACAGTAATGGCACAAATACAGTTTGATTAGAGACCAGTGAGATACGACCACTTTAAATTAATGAGTGTGCACAGCAGGGGCAGGAAGCGTTGGTCCTGGTGGCTCTGCGGCGCTAATTCAGGCGAGCCTGACTCAGGTCGGTCGAGGCCGCCAAACAGCCCGGGCAGAACTGTTTGTTTTATGCTGTTTATTGAAATGAGTTATAAATCCTACCCCCTCGCTTCACGGGGCTCGGATGAGGTTTAGCGGAGCGGGGAAGTAAAGATGATTGCTTTGTCGCAGGTCGGGTGCTCGTGAATGCCCTGTGTGGCGACAGCTTGACCTACAGTTAATGTAAAAATAAAATCATTTATTAGACAAAACACAAGTTGCGTGGGGGGTTACGGAATGCATGAGAGAGGGCACTTGTGAGATGTGAGCTGCGGAACAAGTCGAGATGTAGGTGGCCCTCGGGGAGATGATTATGAGGCCTGCACGGTTTAAGTTGTAACAAGGCGGTATTGCATCTGCTGAGAGGTAGACATTACACTGTGGTAAAACTGGGCGGAAGACATAAAGGTCAGACGTAAGTGGAAAGTAGGGCGCAGCCGAATTGCCTCGTCTTTCAGGAGAATGGCCTGTGTATTGTAGAAATGGTTCACTGGGAATTTTGATCCACTGGTAATAAGCCTCGCAAGGCTTTCTTATTCAAGTCACCCCCCCCCCTCTCTCTCAGGCTCTTTCTTCTTCCTCCCGGTTTTTTTTTCTCGTGATATTGCAACCCCCACATCTCTTTTTATAAACCTTGTCCTTTTCATCCTGCACTCTTCACATTTGTCTTCACTCTACAAAACCCTTATAGTGAACATTTCTCCTTATGTTCCCCCACTTGCATCACGATCCAGCCAAACCGCGGACTGTTTAGAAAAATAGGCATTTAATTTAGTCTCCCTGCATATCCAGCTTCCCGTCTTTCTTCCTGGGCATCCTACTGTCTCGTTGCTCCTTCGCTGTCGGCCTAATTGCCTTCTCAATACTTGTCAGCCCTGCTGTGTCAAATCTAGTCTATCTGCATCCCGTCTGACCGTTTGTCTCAGTGGCTGCTATTTCCTAATTACAAAATGTCCGTGTCTGTATTAGTTTCTTTTGGCCTGCGTATGATGACTTTTTTTTTTGTAACCCCTAAAGTCCAGCGGATGTGGTTCGGTCCGGAGCCAATTGCATTCCATCCAGTGCGTCATTGTCCACCACGTGCCTGGTTTGTGTTTTGAAAGAGCATCATCCCTTGTGGATGTCAAGTCAATTTTCAATTTTATTTGTATAGCCCAATACCACAAATCACAAATATGCTCCAGGGGGGCTTTACAATCTGTACAGTAAATGTACAATGTAATACTATAAATCTGTTTTCATTTACAGCTGAAATGCAAATCTTATCCATATATCTTAATGTGATAGCCAGTGCAATGTCATTTATCACTGCACATAACGTTCTAGTTTTGACTTTTTCAAATTACAGGCACAGTAATGCAAAATTAGAGGTGTCTGACCTATTGTTGCTGTCCAAACAAAGCTATGTATTCCTTAATGCTTTTTTAATATTAATTTAATTTAATTTTAAATCATTTAAAACCCATTGGATTGTCTAAAAGATTATTGTCAAAAGGCAGTTTTTCTTTGCTCATGAAAAGCAGACATTTTGGAAGTACATGGTTTTCATAGGACAGTAACAGTGTTTTCAATGCATAAGTATGGGAAAAAAGAAAAGAGAGTATGCAAAATATTTGTGTTTCCAGACTATTGCCCATATTCTGTTTTCTAAAATGATGTCATTTATCACTGCACATAACATCTATTTAGATTTCTTAATATTACAAGCAGTCACTTTGCATTAATGCAAAATTAGAGGTGTCTAACCTTTTTAACCTATGTAACCTTACGTAGCTGTCCAAGCAAAACCATGATCCTCCAAGTGATTTTGATTTTTTCCAGATGAACTAAAGAGTTCAGAGTTCTTTCATGATTTCTTGATATGTATAAAAAACATTTAAAACCCATTGGATTATCTAAAGAAATCAATTGTCACAAGGCTAAAAACAGGTCTTTGGTTTCTTTGCTCATGAAAAGTTGACATTTTTAGAGAAAGATAGTTTTCAGTTTTTAGTCATTTTTTATGCTTTATTTCATGCTGAATGACTTATTTCCAAGACACTTATGAGCACATGTCTGGTAAACACAAGATTTAAAGTCGTGCTTTTGTGTGGTTCTTTGTAGAGAAACTCAATTTCACAGATCTGTCGATTAAATCAACGAATTGATTAGACGACAAATCGTATGAGTGTTAGTCTACTAAGAATTTCTTTGGTCGAGGACAGCCCTACTTCCTGCTAATATCCTTCTCGCTATAAATACAAACCAGTTTTACTGTTGCTAAGCTTTTTGTAGAGTTTGTATTTCTCTTTCCAGGGTTATAGTTGATTACAATTTGAAAGCAAAGGAACAAAAGTGAGCTTGAAGACACTTCCGGTGGACACTGGACCCACAGTGGGCACGTATAGCGCAGCCATGACGCAACCAAGCCACTTCCGATAAGACATCCTGGGTAAGCCCCTTAGTGGGCGGATGCCTCTGAAAGGCTTTACTGTCCCTCCCTCTGCCCTTCACCTCATTGATTTACTATTACACTATCTCCAAGGTAAGGGAGAGTCCATTAAAGGGAGCCTTCAATGCAGCGTGTATGCATAATGAAGCTTCCTGTATGTGCTTCCTGTGTGTGTGTGTGCGTGCGCGCGTGTGTGTGGAGAGCGGACGGAAGCCTTTCCCCTTACATCTGCACTTGTATGGCCATGAATCAGCGACAAGTCGACTGTTAATGTAAAATCAATGTCCCAAATTAACCACAGTACCCTGATCTCTGGTTTTTCAGCCGTTTTCTGGACAAGACATGCCCTTGGGCTGAGTGAGGGAGAACACACATGCTGCACTACCATAATAGCACACACACACATCAGACAGGAACACGCGGAGATACATAGAAAGATACATGTAACTTTGTCCTCACAGAGAACATAAAAAAGCAAACATACCCAAGCTCATTGGAATAATGCTTGCATAACGCACCACACAGTGAAAGAGCACAGCTAGGTCCCCCCGTCTAATTCGCATAGTGCTGCATCTATTAAAATTAAGCCAAGGTATCCAGCTTAAGGCTGCCGCTGATAAGGTCAAAGGCGTAGCGAACATTCCAACACTCATTTCTCCCCCAACATAATCGCACTCACTCTTGACAAAAATCTGCATAATGTTCCATGTATAGCTGCTAGCCAGAATGAAAGAGGGAGGCGTGAGGAAGGAGGGGGATGTGGGGGTTGGGGGGGGGGGACTGGCAGGGGGAATGGAGCCAGCGGCATATCCCTCAAAGTCAGAGCCAAATTGAATCTGCAGGTGCAAATGTGGCATGTGTGCTGCCTCTAAGATGCGCAGCTATCTATATTTATATGAATAATATATGGCTGGTCAAGGGGCCACAAGCCTGCAGGGAATAAGTTCCTACGGCAGACGGAATCAATCATTATATGCCACTGAAATGCATTTATCGCCGGCTTGGACCTCTTTATTATGATTTCATGGGGTTTGATATGGGCTTTCTCTTTCTGTTTTCATTCTCTGCTACTCTTCCCTCAGCCGAAACAGATGGAAGATATGACACTTTGAAACGGCACCATGGCTTTGTGTCTATTCAAAGGCTTTAGCAGCCTCAATGACTGGCTGATTTGGAGACAGTCGTTGCTTTATATATGTGCATTTATGTGCATATTTCTGCACATGAATGCATATACAGGCAACGTGTGTCTGGACATGCATGCATAATCTATGCCTAAGTCACCGCAGCTTCATCAATACACGACAGGCCTGTTATGTTCCCATACGACTAAACTGCATCCTCAATTACCTTTGGAGGGAAACGTATTTTGTTGCAGATTGCATTTGTCTTGACAAATAGTCTGTGGGCGGCCACTGCGAGTGACGTAGTACAACGAGCAACACGCAGAGCAGGGGATGTAGTATATCAATAATGAATGTTACGTGGAATAATAACATTATTGGTCTAATAACGAGTAGCCTATAATAAGTGAGAAAGTCAACTAAGGGCCGGCAGGAAGGGAGGTGGATGGGTCAAACAAACACTGAGCTTTCCTCTAGAAACTAAAAGTCAACATTCACTTACATCATTTTAAGCCAAAGCATGATGTTTTTTTATTAAACCTAACTAAGTAGTTTTGTTGCATTTTTTGTTTTGTTTTGTTTCAATGTCGTAGTGATTTTAAACCAAAGCACAATGTTTTTTACTAAACCTAACCTAGCGCTTTCATTGCCTAAACCTAACTAAATAAATCTAGTTTTGTTGCATTTTTTTGTTTTTGTTTTGTTTCAAAGTTGTAGTAATTTTAAACCAAACCATGATTTTTTTTTTTTTACTAAACCTAACCTAGTGCTTTTGTTGCCTAAACCTAACTAAGTAGACCTAGTTTTGTTGAATTTTTTTGTTTTGTTTTGTTTCAACGTCGTAGTCATTTTAAGCAAAACCATAATGTTTTTTGCTAAACCTAACTTAATAGTTTAGTTTTTATTTTTGTTTTGTTTTGTTTTGTTTCAATTTACAACGTTAACATGTTTAAAACTGCAACCGTAATCCAGGAGAAAATTTGTTTCCCTCCAAACGTACTTGACCCTTCGCTAAGTCTCGCCCCTCGAACACAGACTGGCCAATCATAGCGTAGCATTGGCCAGCTTCGACCAGGGGCTGACAACTGTCCAGCTCTGCTCCATAGACTCTCATGCAATCAGATAGATAATATTAGATAATATTTCTGCAGGGATTGCAGTTAGTCAGTGACAGCGTGGGCTCTATGGTAGCTCTGACGGCTTGACGGTGTAGCAGCAGGGGGCGGGGCTTAGCGAAGGGTCAAGAATCACGTGTCATTATCTGAGAGAAAAATAAACCGCTTACTGAGAGGAAACAAGATTTCAAGTAGGTTTACTTCAGAAAAATCTCATGAGAACCCAGTTTAGTTGCATGGGAATGTAATGTAGCAGGAAACAGGCTTGTGCATGAACACTTTGGTTCGGTCTCACGATACAGCATCCACAAAGCTTTTCATTAGTGCACTGAGGGGCCTATACGTATCAATCTGAACGCAGAACAGATGGGCGGCACAGCGGTAGCACTTAGATGTCCTTCTTCTTCTCTGCTCATGTTTGAAACTGCAATATGGGCATATGTCCCTATCATGTCCAGCTCTGATATGAATCTGCAGACTAATTAGTGATGAGTAGCTTTGATTTTTTTTTCTTTTTGTGAGCATCAGCATGAGTCTTGTTCTCCAAACACCTGACATTTATCTGTTATACGTGATCATTTTTTAGAACACTTGTTTAGGTAAAACAGGTTAGGTACTTGCGCTACATTGTACCTACACACGTGTGCTAGCTAAATGCTAATGTAAAAGCAAATATCATTGGATACAAAGGAGGTGTCACATCCCATTCTGACCTTTTGATATGGACTGACCAGCAAAATGCCACGCATGCTGCCATCAAACCATGTTTTGATCCTTTGCTCCTCTTTCTTTGTGTCTTTTTCATATACTTTGGCTCTGCTACAGTCCAGCCGCCAGATCCTAGAAAATAAAAACACTCTCTCCCACCCCCCCACCCCCTTGTTCCTTTTGCCCTCTGTCTGTGCTTATTCCATTTTAATGGGTGCCCGTGTTTGTTTGGGAACAGGATGCTATCAGAGAGCCTATGCTTGGCTGCGCAGGCTGATCCCCTGCAGCCGTCTTGTGAATATGTTTACATGCATTTCACTCAGGAGCCTCGATAGATCCTGAGGCTTCTTGTTACCGCCATTATGAGAAAAAAAAAAAAAAAAAAGATCTCAAAGATTAATTTGATTTTGATGGCCGCAATAGTATAGTCTTTGACTCTGAAGTGGTAGTAGTGTTTGGTAACCCACGCATCCTGTCTCACCTCGCAGGAACCGGCTGCCCTCTGCCTATAGAGAAATGAATATGGAACACCCACACTAGTGCTGTCTATCACGCTCTCCAAGCCTCTACAAGGCCACTGCAGGCACAATACCTTTTACACATACACACACAAACACACACTGTTTCACACGCAGATCAATAGGCAATTCGCAAAGCCACTCACTTTAAGTGTATGACTTAGTGTGGACATGTAATATTGATTTGTTTTGAACAAATGTGACCAAATTAATAAAGCAACCCATTACTGCTTTGCTTTACTGTTGAAGGGTAAGAACATGGTGGCTACAATGTTATGATGCAAGCCTTAATACTTAATATTGGACCTCACAAACTGTCATGAAATGACCAGCAGTTTGCTGTTAGCAGGGGGGAAAAAAAGACCTCTGTAAACATTTCCCCCTCAAGGGTCACTCGTGAAAAAGCCCGACGGCTGAATATTACGGCCTCGGCTCAGCAGGTATAGTCCCATCATCCCAAGCGGGAACAATACGTAGCGTGTGGGCCGTGAGGGTTCTTCTCTCTCTCAGCTGTGGCTGTCTGATGTGAGGGCATGATGGCTCTCATGTGGCATTTGACTGTGTGTTTCATATTGAGCAGCTGCTTTGGGATGAGTCATTCGCACACCGTGGAGGCCAAAATCTATTGTATCCATCACCGGGGGAAACAGGCACACACACACACACACACACACACACACACATGCATGGAAGATTACAGCAATCACATTCAGTAGCCCCCCTGGTGGAAATCACATTTGTCATTATCGGCCATTATCTGTTTATCTGCCTTTTGAAATATTCATGAAGAATACATCTTGCTGGATGACATACATTTTTGGACAGAGGGGAGGGTGTGAGAGATGAAATGGGAGGGATGGGGGGGGGGGGGTGACAGAGAGAGAGAGAGAGAGAGGGTAGAGAGACGCCCCAATGCAGTTAAGGGATTAGTGAATACCTTCCCTCTCCTCCTGGATGTGTGGGTGTACGGGCAGGTGATGGTGAATCCGCGCCGCTTCTCTCAGTGGCTTAATTACACAAAAGGCGCTTGAAAGCAAAGCATCCTTTTTTTCTGTCCACCGTTGGAGTGGTTGTGTCAGAAAAGAAGTACACTTTCGTGGCATGTGTCGGTATAACGACTTCTCTTGTTTGCAACAGGAAGGTTTAACAGGGAGAGTGAGGAGGAGGAGGAGGAGGAGGAGGAGGAGGATTTGGAGAGGAGGGGGGGTGGCCACCATTCTGTGGATTTCTTCGAGACGTGTCTGGTGTCTCACTAAACAGGACCCGGGGACATGAAAACTGCCAGTCCATCACTCCACACATACACATGCAAATCTCCTTTAATGAAGGAGTGCTTCTAGCCTAAAAAAAGACTCCATCATAAATCCGGTCTGGTTAAGGCGCATCCTGCAGAGTTGCGCAAAAGCGCGTCAAGTGAGAGGTTCGAGGCCAGTCATCAGCAGAATTATCATGCAATATTTTTCCTAATTCCTGCACGCACGCATGAGTGATTTGTGTCTAAGATCACAAGACTACATGTCCAGTAAAACATCCCTGAATTCAGGCATTTGTGCGTTAACTTGGAGAACGCGTTGCGCCGCAGATGCAACCGTGCGGTGTGTACTGTAGCTTATCAAATGACAGAAATCATTTTTTTTGGAGTAAGCAGAGTAAACTTACCCGATTTCACCATGATAGCCTCCTCGAAGCAGTATGCGTGTTGTCTATATTCCCATCAAGTGCGCGTCGCTCCAATGACGAGCCAGCAGCGCGCAACATAAAGCCAGTCAACAATGTGTGCTCTTCTTATTTTTTTACGCAGTTTGATGGAGAAATCAGCTTCATCCGCGGCACAAAAACGCACCAAAAAAGAAGTCCAAAAGCAGGTTGTGGAGAGCTTGGAGAGAGAGATTGTTCTTCATGTGTTATCCCTGTGCCCTTCCCTTCCCGTCTGCACGGCGCATCTCTCCCTCTCGATCAAGTGTCAGGCAGGCGGACCACATAGATGCGCCTGACGCCGTCTCCTCCTCAGCAGTCATTAATATCAGAGCGCAGCGCGGCTCTCTCCAGAGAGCAGCCAATAGCGGCAGAGAAGCTCGCAGCATCCGCGCTCTGATTGGCTGAGAGGAGCCGTCAGTCATATCCACCACAAAGCTCTGTTCTCATCCATGTCTTCTTCTTCTTCTGATGGAGGTGATGCACGCTGCAAGAAATATCCATATTAACTAGGGTATTTCTACAGGTATTTCTTATTGAGAAATGTAGAGTTCAGCATGACAGGGACATAACTCAGTTAATTATGCTGCCTAACAGACACTATTGGGTCTTCTATGTGTATTATTTGAAAATGCATGGTAGTAGTGGTAGTATAAAAAAGTAACAAAAGGCAGTACAAACTACTTTGTGTATCGACAATGCATCTTCTCATGATAATAATAATTGACCATGGCAACATGTGGCCATTTAGCACTAAGATCTAGACATGTTTTAAGACATTTAAAAATACTTTGCATCAAATAATAATTTGTGTCTGATATGTTTTTCCACAAAAAAAGTTAAATTTCATAATTAAAAACTCTCAAAATTACAACTCCTCCTTCTCTACGAATATGCAAATATTTTTTTGTTTCAAAATTATAACCGCTGGACACAAGATGTCTCTTAAGTCCATTCTTGGTGCATGTGCGCTAGAGGATTCAAGTTTCCACGTCGCACACTTGCCTATGTTACATACTGGTTCGTGATTGGCTTTTATACTAGTTGTGATGTCACAAAATCCTATACCAACATGTGATTAACTCAGATTTAAAGGCGTCTCTACGATTTTCAGAGCATTATTATAGCAGCAAACAACTATTTGCTATGTAAAGATATAGAGGAGTACTGTCTACTTGAGCAGAGAATTCACTCTCCCTCTGTGTGCGTTGTGGTCTGTGCATGTGAGCGTGCCCCGCTGGCTAGCTAATGGCCAACGGTCTGCACTGCACTCATATGGCCGTTACTGCTGATAACGCTGTTCCGACTGACTGCACACAGACACAGCGTAGCACACACCCTTAGCTCTGTCAGCACTGTGACCGTTGTTTGCACTGTTGGCACCGTTAAGCCGTTAATTGAAGGTATTTCAGCCTATTATATTGTGTAGTTTGACTTACATTTACGTATTTTACCAGTTAAAGGGGACATATTATAAAAATCTCACTTTGTAGTGTTTGTGCACATACACTACATTTGGGTATTTGAACTGCCCACCAACCATCTGTGAAATAAGACAACCCAGTCAGGTTTCTGTCGGCTGCCTAGATCAGAAAACATGTGATTGAGAAATACCTTTGCAAAGGTGCACCATATTTTTCTCTGAAGTCAATCAGAGCAGACTGAGCTTTTCTGGGAGGACGTCTTAAAGAGACAGGTACTCAAACGGAGCCTTTCACACAGAGGATGAATACAGGTATATTCAGAAAGTATGAGAAAAATAATATTTTTTTTTACCATTAAAGCATGTAAACATGTTCTCGTAGAAACCCCAAATACAAGTATGAACCTGAAAATGTGCAGAATATGTCCCCTTTAACGTTGGAGTGCAGCACTTTTACATATAAATGAACATCCGTTACATTCGAGCCCTTTCCGAACGAGTTCACACGATGATGATTAAGCCTATCGCTGCCAGGGAAGGCTCTCTGTATTTCGCAGTATACCGGAGTTGTGGCGACTTTCCTGTGAAGCATTTTACGTCAACCAGCCAGAGCTAAAAAGGGCAGGAAGGGGGTGAGGGGGGAGACCATAGCGATGAAGCATCAGCTAGGAGTATGGCGGAAAATCCTACGAGGCGTCAAAGAAAAGTTTCTGGAGTGGATGCACCCGATGGAATTGGATTCAGAGGAAGGATTAAAGTAAAAATAGAAAGTGATCGACCGCGAGAACAAATACTCCTGGGGGCAGGGGGAGATACGGCGAGCTCACCGGGTCGACAGTGTTTGTGTAATTACTACCAGAAGGGGGAGACAACATCTGCACTCCAGCTTTAAACAAGAAATGTCAAAGCATTGAATGTTATATTTTGACTTGACACCTCTTCCCGGCACTATCGCATCAGTACAAGTGCAACCGCTGAATTCATCGCACACTGTGTCAGCCCAGCCGGCAGCTGCCACTCTCCGTGTGCGAGTACATTGGAGATGGACATTTCTTGCAGTGCAGGGGGAATGAGGAAGAAGGCGCAGGCAGGGAAGAAAATGGATATCTGTACCTATTAGCTCCAGAGCTCCCGACTCAGATCCCAGGAGGATTTCTAACACAATGTTCTACAAACTGATGTTCCTGGAGGTCGGGCAGGGTTATCCGCCGCCTCTGAGAAAGAGACGTACCTCACCTGACAGCCCAAGGGGTTCTGATCCAAACACTACTACCTGAGGCTGTTAGGCTGGGTCCAAGTCTTAATGAATACAATCTTAAAGTGCACGATGGTGCTCTTTTATCTATTTGGTGTCATTCACATTTGTGTAAAGCCTCTGGGACTTTTCCTGGGTCAATATCCCCATAAGTTCTCCTTTGAATCTCCCGTAGAAATTATTCAAATTTCATGTAAATTGTGCTGGGCTAATTTATTTTGAAAGTTTGTTTCCTCATAAATGGATGACCTTTATGAATAAATATAATGCCATGAGACTATTTAGACAGTTTTCTTTAATTAGATGCAGAGGATTTTGCTATGCCTCAGGTGCTACCCACTCAAACTTAAGTATTTATGCAATTTTTCCAACCATATTTTTCCCCTTCCTTAGCTTATTCTGCATTTTTCATGACGCTACTTAAGATTTGTTGTCTGTAGATTTTTTAAACCGCCCTCTGCCTGTAATAATGGGACAAACGTCTTTTCAAAAGACGCCTGCTTTTTTATTCTGATAGTAGAAAAACCAGCAAGCTGTTTTAATTCAGGACTTGTTCAACAACAATGGTGAGCCTGGAGAGAAGCTGTAGTTTGTATGTTCTAATTTTCATCACATTGCGTTTGTGTGTTCACTGATGTGGTCAAGTTTAATGAGTAAACCTCGTCTGGTTAACGTAGTGAAATAAATCTGTTATTTCGCTCCATAATTCTGAAGCAAATTCCAGCTGAATTTGTCCTTTTTTTTTTTACAGCTTTTTATTGTTCTGCCTGTCTGCCAGCTTCAATGACAGGATGACAGGCTACCTGACAGGGTGACACATTTGTTGTTTTCATTAGCATGTATGTCATAAATAGACATAAAACACAACACAGCTTTTACAGTTGTCAAATTTATATTAAATCCATGTTTCAAAAATATGAAAAATACAGTCACATGTTCTTTTCTTCATTTAAAATGTTCAGATGCTTTTTTGGTCATTTCTAAATCACCTATATTGGTTTTTAGGAGTCTTTAAAAAATGGTAATTCATAGCATTATTTATTTATGCCTGTGCATATTTTTAAACATTTGTGCCCCCTCGCGATATCTCATGAAAGCCTGGAGGGAATTTCTTTCAATTTGGCACAAATGTCCATTTGGACTCAAGAATGAACTGATTGGTGGTCAGAGGTCAAGGTCACTGTGACCTCACAAAACACGTTTTCAGCCATAACTCAAGAATTCATATGCTATTTGTGAGAATTTCACACAAATGTCTAACAGGATAAAATGATGAAGTGATGACATTTTGGACAGACGTAGATGATAATTGCAACTTGACTTGGTTGGCAGAGGCATACAACAGTGAGGCGGTAATTCTAGTTTTTGTAACAGCGCCTTTCATTGAATAGAAGTCCAGTTATACATTTAATCATGAATCATCATGTCATGCCTTATTCCTCATACTTATGCAGTTTAGATGTGAGCTGTATTATTGTATAGACAATGTGGCTGGACACCTCCAGAGAAAAAGACAAACATCCACAGAAACTCAGATTCCTTCAAAATAAAAGAGGGAAGGGCAAATGGTGCCTTCAAATGGGGTCGTGTTTACCGTGTTCACTAGAAGAGTCCATATGAACTCCCCCCCCACTTGTAGTATTCACGACCTTGTAAATGGAAAGTTTCTGAAAGCTCAGAGTTTACCAGTTGTGACGTGTTTGTAGACGTTGTTTGAAGTTCATTTTTCGGTACATAATAAGTGAATATATTGTAATTTTAGTCGTATATTGTTTTTCTTTGTAATTTTATAATATGTCTGAGGAAAATGTTGATATTCACCAACAGCCTCGTGTTTTTCCTCCGTCATAATGCCTTTGCATTTCCTGCATTATGTTACCAACTTGCTGGCTTGCTTAATTGTTAGCATCTGTGGCTTCTAGACACCGACAGTAATGTTAATATTGCCGTCACTTAGCAGCGGTGTGCTCACGACTTAACCGCTTGAACGCCAAGCCTATTGTGTACATGACTTCTCACGTTGTAAACACAAGCTCACGAGTTTCATTTGAAGGCACCAAAAGTTATGCTCACAAACCAAAGTGTGTTCGGCCAGTTATAGACACTCCTGCCTTTGGAAGTGGTTGGACAACACCTATATTTGCCGTAGTAACTAAACATTTCAGTAGGCACAATATAACAATATCAGCCGAGGTACAACCGGACAATGTAGTGAGGCTCCACAGTGATTTTCAAACCGTGGGGAAGCTTTCACCAAGTGACACACTACTTAATACACAGAATAAAGCACCTGATTTATTTTATAGCTTTTAGGTTTATTAAGAGGTATTTGTTAAACCTAAATGTTTTTATTTCAGTTGATTCTTTGATTCATTGTTGAGAAGACTACTAACAGAGAATCCATTAACAACAGTTTATAGCCAAAGGTTGCAGAATACAACCTTCCGTCTCGTTCTTTAATCCTATTAATGTAAGTTTGTGGTTAATGAGGAGAATGTGACAAACAAACTCGACCCAATAACCAAGCAGTAAAGTCTGTAGTTGTTGTAGTTTCCAGTTGGATAATTCATTTGAAGTTGTGTTATGTCTTGAACCTGCTCGCATTTTCACTGCTTTAAAGTCCATTATTGTGTTTCTCACATATGGAACATTTGCACATGTCATAGCACACCTTGAAATTGCTTCGTTTTATTCAAGTGTGGACTATAGTAGTTACAGACAGAGACATGGAAAAACACTTAAGCATACATGGGCTGTCTGTGTATTTAACCTTCTGCACAGTGAATCCTGTCTTACACAAGATCCTGCAGTGCTTGAAAAATAAGCTCTGAATATTTAAAGTATTTACGTCTTGCTTATCTTTCCTGAAAACCAGAGTTCAGCCCTTATATGTACAGTATATTATGACGCATAAACTCCAATAATACATAAAATCAAAGAATTTCCATTCTTACAAAGAAGAAATCCTCTAAAGCGGCCTACTTTTCGGCCGTTAGGGATGACTGGGGCAGTGATAGCACCATACCCAGAGCTGATTCTGCACTTTTTGCCTTGAACCTTTACTGTATAAGTTGACCGTGGTGACTTCACACCTCATGAAGCCAGTCAAGGGTGCACTCGCTGCCTCATTAAACACAGCTTGGCAGTGTCAAGGAGGAGTAAGGGTTTTTCATAGACAAAAAAAAAACACAGGATATCACCCCGGCCGTGAAGAATCTGCATCACATTTGATGCAATAAAACATTATTTTTGGAAGGGGATGGAGCTTCCCGCGAAAAGGCCCGAGGTGTTTACAGTGTGAAAATATGTTCTCGCTCATTCTCGTTTATTGCGGCGTTTGGGGAATATTCTGAAGGCGTTTCATGGTGACATTTTGCAATGTGTTCCGCGGGGGGAGAAAAAAAGCCGCAGAGGGCAGGAGAATTTATTGACTGAATTTCACAGTTATAAATGAGTCTTTTACAAGTGACATAAAGAAAATGATCTGTTCTCGGCTGGGGCCGCGGAGATCTGTAAACTTGTTCCGTGTGCTGCCAACAGTCATGCCTCTTGTATTAAATAAAGTTTCATTCAATAGACTATAACTTTGCTTTTTATAAATATTGTCCAAGATGAAGGCAAAGTATTTAAAGCACCTGGAAAACCCCTTAGCTGCTCTCCAAGCAATATGTTCATTCTCCTTAGGCACTGTATGAACAGCCTGCATTCGCAATTTTGTATGTAGTCGGAGCTGTGTTCACTATCATTGTCTTATATGTTTTATAAAATCCTTCTGTTCTGCACTGAAGACGGTCTATGGGGAGATCTCCAGAAGAATAATCGTCTCTAGAGAAAAGCTGTATACAAAGAGACCACTGTCTATGCTGCACAGTCAGTGTTACTCAAACAATACGTATCCCTCACAAAAACCACCCCGAGGCTTTAATGTCTTTCCTCAAACTGCTGCGGTCTGAGAAATACAGCTGGATCGCACGCTGCAAAAATGCACTGTTTAGAAATCAAGCAATTTTTCTCCTTAAATTTTTAGTTTTCCGCAAACTTGGAAATTTATTTCAGCAAATAAACAGCTTGCTGGTGCTGGTGTAGGGGGGGGAGTCTAAAGTGACAGTTTCTTTGAATGAGATGGATCATTATTTTTTTTCTTCAAAGTAAAGTTACATCATTGAAGAGAATTCAAGGAAGTTTCACAGGAAGCAAGAGATATTGTGTCACTCGAATGACATATTTTGTTCCACCAAAAAAACAGTCGTGGAAGTCACAAGTAAAAGTCGTGCATTCAGAAAAACACACTTCTTCAGTGCTTGTGCTCATACATTTGGGTATCTGGAGTGTCTACCAACCTAAAAACTGTGAAATAAGACAACCAAGTCAGTTTTTTTGTGGGCTGCCTAGATCAGAAAACATAATTCAACCAAGCGGCAACCTCCGATGCTGAAAAATGAAGCCAAAGCGGAAGTGTAGTTCCTCAAATGGCCACTTGAGGCTGGCTCCAAAAGTGAGTCAATCCCCATAGACCTCCATGTTAAACGGCCAACTTTACAGTAGAAATAAACATGTTTACAGCCTGGTGCAAAAAGCGTCTCTCTATAGCTAATTTCCCCCGTTCATGACAACTGTGCGAGGGTGAATTTTCATATAATTCACTTGTTTAAATTATATTAAGGCATAATTGAGGGCGTGGCCGCTTTGAGTGATAGGTTGGTGCCGTACCAGGTCGCTAGCTGCTAGCTGTCTTCTCCGCTGCTCCTTGGTTGCCTCGGCTCCACCAACAATCCACCTCTTGGCCCATTTTTGAGGGTGAAAACAGGTATATTCAGACAGACAGTATGAGAAAATAATGTGCTTTTTGAACATTAAATCGTGTAAATATGTTATAGTAGAAACCCAAAATAAAAATATGAACCTAAAAAATCAGCATATGTCCCCTTTAAAGTATCGAAAGTAAAAGTATTGGTCACTGTTGCACCTTATTTCTATAATGTTCCACCACACATTTTGCTGCATTGTGTAATAAGTGAATAATACGCTATTGTTGATCCATATGTAGTAAATTATACTTCTATAAATGACTAGTCTACTCAAAGATTTGCCTTCTGTAACCTTTAGCTCATTAAGCCTATTTTTCTAGATTTTCTTTAACACTTGATCAAATCTTTGGTTCTACAAGCAGTCAGTGTTTTGTTCTATTTGCACTGAACCTGACAGAGATCACCTGTGTGGGCAGCGCTGTCACAGCTTGTATTTTCCATTAATGAGGTCTGAGTAAGTGGCACTATTTCCTCTGTTTGTTTAACCATTGTGGATATTGCTGCTTACCCTCTGTATCTAGCTTTTATTTATTTTTTTATTTTAAGCAAACCATTTCCTGTGCACCAGATAGAAAAACCTGCCGGACTCTGGCTGTTTAGAGGCAAATGTAAAAGCTTGATGTACACTGAGTGACTTCTATCTACTGAGTTATTTCAATCGGTAGCGGAAATGAAAATATTGCACCGCTAAGTTGTAATTTATCGATAGTCCTCCGGTGCTGGAGGCCTTTCAGGATCACATCTAATCACGTTCCCCTTGCAGATGCCATTCTTAGCTCTGATTCCAAACCTATTTCTAGCTAATCACACCCACCACTACAATAGCGGTGACGTCAAACATTCACCCCCACGGGTGCTTCTTTAAATAATAGTTAAGACTCACAGTGCAGGTTTGGGCTCACTGCGTCTATCTGGCTAAGACAGAACAGGCAGCCTGTGCTTTGGTTAAAGCCCCTGAAGAAATGACAAACCTGGACGTCGGCAGACACCGAAACTCAGGTCTCAAAATTCCAATTACGTTCGTTTATTCTCTTGATATTTGCTTCGCATGTGCCAGGAATAAAAGAAGAAAGAAATATCTCGGGCTTGTTGTTCTATTTCACGTTTCTGTATCGTGCTGTGTCTGATTGAATTAAACCTAGTGCCCTTTATAAACAACTGAGGGAAATTGTATTTTCTTTCTGATAATTCTGTGACAGATATAAGAATATCCCCTCAAGTAATGACCCTGACTGGGTTCAAAAACAACATGCTGTCTGTGATGTTATATGTGTTTCATGTTTGGAAAATATAAAAATACCCTCTCCTACTGTATGTAAATAAATACATGGATACAGGATAGAAAATAGGCCTATTTGCTTTACCTCCTGTAGCGATGAAACAGGAAAACATCAGTCACACTTTACCAATTTGCATCACGTTCACAGTACATGAAAGTCGACATCGCTAATGATAAAACAGACAAATGCTTGAAGTCCGCGTGCTGGATCCTGAGTGAGTCATTATGCCACAGTATGTGATGACCTACTTCACATTAAAAGACTATCTGGCTGTTGTGCGGCAGGCCAATTTACTTCATAATGATGACAGAGGAAGAGAGAGTGACAGCGAGCGAAAGAATGAGTGAGAGAGTGAGAGGCTTGTCGTGTTAGCTGTACAGACCTTGTTCTTCTAACGCAGTCAAAATGCTTCAGTTGCACCCACACACCTCTCTGAACCTCCCACACACACACGCACAGACGCACACAGCCTGAGGCACAATCTCCAAGTGTGGTCCAAAAAAAAAAGCCCTGAGAGTACTTCAAGTGCTAATCAATATGCAGGAGATAATAAATTTCAAGTGAAGCTTCTTCAAAAACTCACTTATGCGGTCAATTTCTCGGTTAATTGGCTATTCACTAGGCCCCGCCCCCCTCGTAGTTACGGTTGCTATGCCTGTTTTGTGTTCTGGCACAGCACATAATGCAGTTTACAGTGATAACGGTGGAAGGTTTACCACTCAGAATCCTTTGTGATTTATAACAATGGCTCCTTGATTTCCGACAGGTAGACAAAAGCAGGTTTCTCATTTCTAGCCGGTGGCTATTAGCATAACAACCGTCACTGGCAGATGTTATTTGCTGTAGCTAGCTAGCTAATTAAGCTTCAGTAATTGGTTGAAAACACAGTCTCCGACTGACTTGGTAATGTTTCCGGATGACTCGTTTCAAAACAAGAATCTTATGGGGTCTTCAACGTATGGCTGCATACATGGGGCGGCTGTGGCTCAGAGGTAGAGCGAGTCGTAGAGCGGGTTCGATCCCCAGTTCCTCCATGTCTAAGTGTCCTTTAGCAAGATACTTAACCCCAAATTACTCCTGATGCATCGCTGTGTGAGTATTTAGATCAGATCCTGATGGGCAGGTTGGCACCTTGCGTGGCAGTTACTGCCATCAGTGTATGAATGTGTGTGTGAATGGGTGAATGCTGACATGTACAGTAGTGTAAAGTGCTTTGAGTCGTCGAAAGACTAGAAAGTCCCTATATCGATTAGAGCTGTTAATCGATTAAAATATTTAATCTGGATTAATCGCGTAATTGTCCATAGTTAATCACGATTAACCGCAAACTAATGGCACATTTTTTTTATCTGTTCAAAATGTACCTTAAAGGGAGATTTGTCAAATATTCAATACTTATCAACATTGGAGTGTGCAAATATGCTTGCTTTATGCAAATGTACGTATGTATTTGTTATTGGAAATCAATTAACTACACAAAACAATGACAAATATTGTCCAGAAACCCTCATAGGTACTGATTATCATAAAGTGGGCATGTCTGTAAAGGGGAGACTCGTTGGGTACCCATAGAACCCATTTTCATTCACATATCCTGAGGTCAGAGGTCAAGGGACCCCTTTGAAAATGGACATGACAGTTTTTCCTCGCCAAAATTTAGCACAAGATTGGAGCGTTATTTAACCTCCTTTGCAACAACTTAGTATGACATGGATGGTTTTCTACCAGTATCTTCACTCTATCTTTAAACTTGAGCCCGCTACAACCTTGATCACGTTAATGTGTTAAAGAAATTAGTGGCGATAAAACAAATTTGTGTTAACGTGTTATTATCGCTTTAACCTTGACAGCCCTAATAGAAATGCAAGTCCATTTGCCATTTACGTGACATCATGCTGCATGTCCCAGGCAAAAAGTCAGCAGTTGATACATAATATAAAATACATTGAGATAAAGAAACAGCGTTGTTCTCCTAATCCAGTGTAGAACTAGTTAGTCCTAGTATTAGAAGTATGATGAGAAAAAAATATACGATCATGGTTTCCTTCTAGCTAAAACCCCATTTGGCTGCTTAGTGTACATGGCTATGTTTTTACTGTTAACGTTACAAAACAAAAGTCTTCTGGGATGAAGACTAACTGATGTGTTTGGCAAAAGTAACCCTAACATATCTTGGGTTACCAGTCTGTAATCTTCCCCAAATCCATTAACATGCAGGACAAACAAATACAGGACTTTCACCCAGGAGACCGCCAAGGGAGAACGTCAACGTCAAGTTATTTTACCTTACTTTTATTACGTAACTTCCAAAATTAACCAATGACAGTTATGTAATAAGCGTAGGTATTTTTTATGTAACAAACTTACATATTTTAACCCAAACCACGATCTTTTCCTAAATTTATAGCCAAGTAGTTTTGTTGCGTAGGTAAACCTACGTTGTAAGTTTATTGTGAAAAGACACTATGCGTGTATTGAGCGGAAACTGACATGCCGTGCCTGAGTCTAAAACTGACGCTAGAGGAGTACTTAGAGCATCAAATGTCAAATTCTGCTGTCCTCTGTGTCATGCAAATGTGACTGGTAGATAGATTATAGTTTAAGCTTCACAATGATATATGACTTTGTGATTGTGTGTAGGTTACCCTCTTTTATACCGGATCTATGTTTAAATGCCACCATTGCTGCAATGCTATCATGTATTTCCCAACACTAGGGACATAGACCTTTAAAAAAATCACCATGAGCCCGCCAAATTGGCACGACGGCCAAATTTTGGGGGTCTTGCTCGTGAACTAATAATTTGAAGTGTCGGGCCACTGACCAAGTGGTACTATTTGACGAGTTGAGAGTGAGAATGTGTTGGACCGGCTGTGCTTAGTTACAGTTGCTATGCTATGATTGGACAATTACCGTTCAGGGGAGATTTAGCAAACAGTCAATTTATTTTGCCCTCTTAACAATAGCTCTCCTCAAACAAACCCAGGAGTTGGTATTACCAAGGGTGGCCGTACTGTAATGACTGATGAAGCCTGTGTCGGCGGGTCAGCCCGGCCACGAGTTCACTGTGCTCAACCTCTCTGTGGCAGCCCACGTTAGTTGCTCCTGATGCCCTTGTCGAAAAAGATCACACCTCCCAAGTAACAACTTAATGCCCTACCATAGTCCCTACGTTATGCAGTCAAAGGAGAGTTAACATTTGTATTCCTCATCATCCTCACCGCGCTGCACACACTCTCCTATAAGCCCCGTCTACAACGCAGCAAAGTTTACCGGCATAAAAGCTAAGTTTTTTGTCTTTTCACCGTGAGAGAGCTGAGGCTGAGGAATATTGCCGGAGGATGTTTCATATCCCCACAGCCCTGACTGCACACTCTCTGCTCCCTCCTTCATCTCTTCTTCTTAATCACTCCGTCTTTTCGCTCTATCTTACCATATCTCTCCCTTTTTTACCTGCCTCTTTTTCTCCCTCTAATTCTAATCAGCTCCCCCTTCCCCTTCCTCCTTTCTGTCTCTCTGCATGCCTTTCCTTATCCTTCACTATCCCTTTTTTTTCTGTTTGTTATTTTCCCCCTCCTTGCCTATCTTGTCTTTTCCTCGCTTTCTGGGCCTCCCCTGGCCCTGTCAAGTCACAGCAGCATCCAGAGGAAGAGGCCGCGCTGTCACTACGGACCGGCTCTGAGGAAGACGAGGCAGAGCAAGTGAAAGTTACAGGGAGGGAGGGAGGGAGAGGAGGAGGAGGGGGAAGGAAAAACATGACAAGGAGGAGGTGTTCAGATGACAAGTCCCTTCATGGGGGAGTTTTGTGAAGTGAGGGAGCTGCAGAAAAGGGAGAGAGAAGCGAGAGACGGGAAGGAAGGGAGGGGGACACCAGCAGGCATGCAGGATGTTTTTTTGAGGAGAAACAGCTCAGGGATGGCACTCGTGCACTTCTCCCCACAGGCTGGCTGTTCTGCGAGCGCATCCTCGAATAAGCTAGCCGACTGCACAGTGCAGTGGGCAGATGTTGCTCACATCCAGCTCATTGGCTGAATGCATAATTTGCTTGTTGTTTACATAAAACCATATCTTACCCGTCAGTTGAAGGGCACGCAGCTTTATGCAACATGGATTTATCAAAGCCACGGAGACAAAAGGCGGCTTCGCATGTCGCGGTTTAACCTACTTTGTTCATGTGTGGCATCGGCATGTAAGGCTAATGTTTTGATACGTCAAACTCAGCACGCAACGCATGATCATCTTAACCTGAATTATTGATTCCCAGCGCTCCGTCGTTAGTTTAACATTAATGTTTAAGCCGGCACAGTATGGAGCCTTAATAAATCATTGGCTGGATTGAATGATGGAACTTTTGATCTGTCATACATTTTCTTGCCTGCTCTTCAGTTCCCCTTCCCAACATCCAATAAATAAGGCTCTTTCACTTCAAAGTGCAGATGCATTTATTTTGAACAATTCCACATGGGAGGCTGGAAGGCCGGTTGATCACGGCTCATGCCATTCTCTTTGATGTGCACACATTCGTTTTTCTAGTTAAGAAATCCCAGACGGTGAAAAAAAAACTCTACAGAAGATTTGTGTTTGTCCCTAAGACACTGTGCAAAAAGATCAATTTTTCCCCTACTGAGACGAACAAAAGTTTCTTTATCACCACTCTTTTGATGAAACAATTATACCTGGAGACTTGGGGAGTTCCAACACTAGTACTTCTCTGACTGGGACCCACTGGGCAAAAAACAGGTGTTGAAACAGTGTGAAAGCAGTGTTCAACGTTCATGTTTTTTTGTTTTTTTTTAGGTGGGTCAGAAATCTACTTGCCCCAAAATAAATGTTTACTTGCCCCTATTACAAATTTATTTATTTATTAGCGGAACAACAAAGAATAAAATGAATTGCCATGTTTACTTTTATTTAAGTAAATTAATCTGCAGTTTTGCCCAAATCCTCTAACGCCACCCAACTAAACACCTGTTTCCAGGATAATTAAAATGCTCAGTTGCGCTTCAGTACATAAACTTTATCTGTACCCGCCGCCATTTTCTCGCGAGTGCCCAATCGGTATAGAGTGGTGCAGGATTGAGTCCTAAAACCTAGAAATGAGTTAGCATTTTAGCACTTCCGGTTCCTTGGTCTCTGAAGTCAATACATTTTTTTAATTAATTATTGATTAGATGCCAGAAATAATATTAACACAAGCTTAAGAGACTTTAACGTTTTGTTGACCATGGTGTAGTTCGTTCATAGCCCAACGTTATCTTTTTACTTCTGGCGATTGCATTTATGCTTCGAAAATCATAAAAGTGTTGTTCATTGGTGGAGATTATTTTACGGAACAAAATGTGTAAGTATCATAAACTTTTGTTTGCCACAGAGCTTATTTTCTGCAATAATCCAAAACGGTGGAACAATCCGGTCGACTTTTTGTCGAGGGAACCCAGGGTGATTCTAACTTCCTGGTTGGCCTACAACAATACGTCATCCCTGCACCACTCTACTGAGCATGTGCAACTCTCAACAGAGATGAGAAGGAAGCGAGATGACTCACTCACTTAGCTACTTCCATCATCAGCTCCAGAAAATACGATGCGTTTAATTCCTTTTTACCACTTGCCCGATCGGGGCAAGTGAGGTGCTAGATTTACTAGCCCGATGTGGCATTTTACTTGCCCCGGGCAATACATAGCCCTGAAAAGGGGCTACACAGTATCACCCCGATAATAGCCAAACAAGTCAGACATGGGGTGAGGGGAACAAAAAAATGTTTGTTTGGCGTAACAATTGCCTGGTAAATCAATGCAGCATGGACTAGCAAAAGACAAGCATGTTAGAATGTTTTCTTCTATGACATGTCCCATGTCGCTCCTCCACAGTAAACATGACAAAGAGAGATGATGTTTGTGCTGCCAGGTGACCAGAGACTACCTTTTGTACCTCGCGCAGGCCGTGAAACACAGCAAGCTATGATTGGTTTGCGTCCAACATGCAGTCCGCCACGTTATCTTGGCCAAGTCTCAGTGAGAATTTATGGCTTTATGATTGCCTTATCTAACGCAGTCCCCCTCTCTATCATCCTGATCCTAGCATTAAAAGGGGGTTGATGCAGGATGATGCGCTTTCTGGCTGACATGTTGTGCTCTCCGCCCGGTCCTCATAAAATCTTCCAAGAGCGATCAAGAAAGCCTGACCTGAAAATCGTGTTCAAAACAGAAACGGAATTTTTAATGTCGTTAATGTTCCTGCACGTGTTGCAGCACCCCTCCAGCTTTTCATCATTAAATTGACAGGACTATAAAGCTGCGGTGTCGAACCTTTCATGAAAAGGCTGTGTGAGATCCAGTAGCCTCCAGAGACATCAGAACACACCTGAGCCCCTGCACGCAGCTGTTGAAGGTGGAAGAAAATCTTTCTTTTTAAATGCTCACATCTCTCACAACCTAGAATTCGCTCATTTACAGTATTTGTTATTTAAGTAATTTACTTTTTTGATTTAATTTCAATCCTTTAAACTGCAAAAATCAGTCTTAACATAGCAGGACCAGGCATTTAGGTCAGTGTATGAAATCAATCTGTGGTCAAATATATGAGTAAACATCATCTTGTTACTGCTAATCCACATTGTGCAGTAAAATAAAGTTTACCTGATGTCTGCTGCTTTGCACAAGAACTCGTGCTCTAGCAAGCAGAACAAAGTTTGGAGAAATAACTGTGGATTTAAAGGCAGGTGTGTCTGACAGCTCCTGCTGCTTCCACCTACTGTGATTGTTGCAACAGCAAGTTTGCTAAGAGGATTTTTTATTTTTTTTTCACTTCCCACTCTGGTTCACCTTTCCACCGACTCTCCACAAATACAGCATCTCAGCAACCTGAGAAGGCTACACCGAATTGAGCAACATGAGCGCTCGGGGACACATTGGCCGGAGTGTTTTTGTGATTTCTTTTCCCCTAAAGGGACGATCATTACATCCCTCTTCTTGTTCGGCGGCGTTCTGTGTGCAATATCGGGACGACAATGACTGCCCTCTCAGCGCGACTCTTCGATGGCTCCCTGAAATGCTTCTTGTTTCTCTGTTGCCTCGTTATAATCCTTTGTGTATCCTCGGTGAATGGCTGATGATGATTATGCAAATGTTCCATCAGAGAGCAGCATGGGTAATTATCACAGCAGAGAATGAGGCTTTTTGAAATTCTCTGACTGCTGAAGAGAAAACCATGGGTCTTCGGTGTGTGTGAGAATCTGTATTTATCAGTTTGGGCAAGCCAGGGGCTTTTGAGAATGTGGCCATGGTGATGCTTACCACCTGTGGAGGTTGAGGGATTTGTGAGGTGGGATAAGTCCATCTGCTCAAGAAGTTGAAGTCAGAATTTGGGGGATTTTAAAGCTTTTACACTTGTTGCGAAGTAGTTTATTTTTTCCCATAAAACCCATATTTATCCAGCTGTTTCATCTAGGGATGTCACGAGAACCGATACTTCATTACCAAGTCCATGCCAAAATTCTGAAATTGTACCGATATTCATTTGGTACCATCAGGGCTCGAGACTAACGGCGTCCCGACGTCCCGGAAACGAAAGAAAATGTGTTTGGGACGCAGTAAACTCACTATTGACATGTCCAGGTGATGCACCCTATTTTTCCCTGATAATGCCACATTGTGATCAACGAATCTGTGTTGAAATCGGCAGGACGAGAGCTAGTTAACGTTAGCTGTTAGCAGCCGGTAAGTAGCACAGTCCTGCACGGAGCTAATATCTAACGTTAATGGGAGATGTCATTGATCTACATTATGATGTTTTCAGGCTCTATTCAGTAAAAATGGAGAGTAATAGCACATTTTTGTCAAAAAATTGTTCTAGCTTGAATACTGTCGCAAAGGAGGCTAAATATCGCTCCAAACTTACGCTGAATTTTTGCGAGGAAAAACTGTTATAGCCATTTTCAAAGGGGTCCCTTGACCTCTGACCTCCAGATCAGTGAATGTAAATGGGTGCTATGGGTACCCACGAGTCTCCCCTTTACAGACATGCCCACTTTATGATAATCACATGCAGTTTGGGGCAAGTCATAGTCAAGTCAGCACACTGACACACTGACAGCTGTTGTTGCCTGTTGGGCTGCAGTTTGCCATGTTATGATTTCAGCATATTTTTTATGCTAAATGCAGTACCTGTGAGGGTTTCTGGACAATATTTGTCATTGTTTTGTGTTAATTGATTTACAATAGTAAATATATACATACATTTGCATAAAGCAAACATATTTGCTCACTCCCATGTTGATAAGAGTATTAAATACTTGACAAATCTCCCTTTAAGGTACATTTTCAACAGATAAAAAAAATTAGCTATTCATTTCCAATTAATCGCAATTAACTATCGACAATCATGCGATTAATCAGGCATAAATGTTTTAATCAATCGAAGTTTTCACAGCAATATAAAATAGATAATAGAGAGGGAATTATGACCTTTTTAACTTCCTAACAAAAACCAGTATGCAAAAGGAGTATATGTTGAAGTACATGGGATTTGTTGTTCTACTTTTGTTTTTTTACCGTGGTATTGAATTGGTATCGAGAATTCCATAATTTCACTGGTATTGGTATGGACTACTAAATCTCTGATATGGTGCCATCCCATAGTTTCATCGATCTGATACGGTAGGACTTCTTACAGGACCTGCCCATCGCTTATCTACAGGTTGAGTCCAACTTTTATTACCTGCATGCATCTGTAATTGACACCCGATGTACTCTGGCGACGATCAACATGGAGACAGACACATGCAGAGCATCAGTATTCAGCCAGGCACTAATGAGGGCAGCTTGGAGGTGCAGGGCCCCGTGGTGAACAGGTGGGGTCCTGGCAGCAGACCTCAGCACGTCTCTCTGAGGAGTGAAATGTCTCATTATGCGCGCGGGTATGCACAGAGGCAGTCAGAGAAACGCAGAGATAGACTGAGACAGACAAATAGAGTTAGAGGGGGGAAAGAGAGACAATGGAGTTAAAAGCCTGTTGTTCGGGGAGGAAATGGGAAAGGCGCCGACTCCCACATGCTTTGAGAGCTTCAGTACTCCGGCCGAGTGGCCCCCTGACTGGGGCGGAGGGAGGTAGACTGCCTGGGGTCAATTAACCTCCCGAGCAGCCCGAGCTGGGCTCTAAGGAACACTGTTTTTTATAGATACTGACGTGGCACAATTTGTCTCCTCGGACCGCGATGCTGCTTGCATAAAGCAGGTCACAGGGCAATGAGGCGTAGAAGGCATACCAAGTAAAAGCGATTTGGACTGCCGTGTCACTTCCTCTCGGCCCCTTTAGCGGGGTCAGCTGCCGGGAGAACTTTTTGAAGGAATTTCGCCAGCAGCAAAAAAAGTTAGTTTACCACAGAAAATGTATTTTCAATTGATCTCTTCTCATTGTTTTAGAGAACAAAGGCATGTCATCTCCCAGCGATCCGAACAATAGGTCGAATCTAAAAAATCCAAGGGAGGGTAGATCGCCACAGTCATTGAGGACAGAAACACAACATAAATCACAACCCCGAAAAAGTTGCCTTCCCCCTTTCAAGTCCATTTGTCAGTGAAGTCAGCAAACTTCCCACAGTTCTTGTAGCTGCCTGGAACGCCGCCAAATAAACCAACCGAGCATAAAGGCCGAGGCTATGATGTGTGTATCTGCGAGGGTATGACATACTCCGTTCTCTTCCCTCGCATTCCTAATGTGATTAAGTCAGGCCCGTTAATGCAATAATCTTGCAACAATGCACAGTATAATGCTCCAATCAATGCCAATAAAACTGCGCCCCTTCCTCCTATTGGGCACGCCAAAACACACAAGTCATCAAGTCTGTGTCTCCTCACCTCCCTCCACTTCATCTCCGAGCGTTCCGCCGCAACAAATAAACAAAGACACAAGAAAGAGAGGAAGTGACACCATGATTCACGTATAAGATGAGCATTTCTCTTTTGTCTCCGCTTTCATGTAAAGACAGGCAGTATCTCCTCCGTCTGTCTTTCTGTCTCTTCTTCCTCTCCTCCCATCGCTCAGCGGGAGGCCGTCAAGGCGTGCATCAGAGGGAAAATGGCAGCAGCGCATGTAGGAGCCTGTGTGGATCGCAGCAGGTCTAAAGGCCATTAAAAGTCACCATTATAGGGCTATCTGGGCTGCAGTTCTTATAGAGGAGGAGGAGTTGATTGGAAGGAGGTGAAGAGTCAGGCAATTGGCGGTCATCCGCTCTGCCTCGCCCGGTCTTCACACTGTAGGGAAGCTTTTACACATTGACAAGGAAATGAGAGGTTGTTCCGGCTATTTCTTGGTCAGCCTCCCACAATTGTTTATCTTTGCTTCAGTTTTCTTCTCTCTCTGCATCACATCTGCAGACATTTATCTGCAAAATATAAATCAACGCTATACCAGTAACCATCATTTGGTTATGGTGATTTTTTTCTTAGTTTTTCACCGCTCTGTTTCTAATCATTTCTCATCAGTTCAGTAGGAAAAATTGTTGTTTCAGCTCACACGTCCTCGTACCTTACCCCAAACTCATTTGGTCTTCTCCATATGGTCTTCTGGATTGCGGTAAACACAGCCCACTTGAAATTATATTTATTAGATTGGAAGCTAGACATGGAAGCGATCCTGATGATATTATAATAGTATTCAGACCTTCAGCTCTATTCTATAAAATAGACTTTTGGAGCGGAATGAGCTATTTGAATCGCCCCGGGTTCTGGAAGTAGAAGTCCCATGAATTTTTCCGATAGACAATATTATGTGACTTACAGTCGAAGCAGGGCTGCACAATTAATCACGGTCATGATTTGGGCTTCCCACAATTAAATGAACATGATCGATACAATATTAACATTTCAAATGTGTGCTCCACTTATAGAAAACTTTGCTGCATATCAAATCAAGCGCTTTCTAAACTAACAGCCAACCACCAGGGGGCGATCGAAATGTTTAACTCGATCTGAACTCGATTAAAGGGACTATTTGTAACTTTTTAAGCGTATAAATGTAGCGGGTCGTCACACATGCGCGCTCGCATATGCGCGTTCGCGTGTGGCCGCTGCCTTTCCTCCTCTGCCTGCCTGCCTTCACTCAGAGAGCGCGCGCGTTCTCAGCTCGCTCCACCTCTAGACGTGAACACGCGCTCACTCCACACTGCAGAAGAGTTAGTTTAGCTCTGAGAATATCTAGTGAATGTACAGGGGACGTTTGTGCAGAAATAACTGCTGCAGCTCCTCCAGACCAACAGAGGTTTCCCGTGTCTTGTGAAGTGTCGGAGCTCCTCAGCTAGTAACGTTATCGTCTTGTTACCGACCGGGTGCCGGTGTCTCCCTGCTCTCTCCGGCTGCGGGCGGAGAGAGCTGGGAGAAACGCTGTAGAGCCCCGCTGCATCAGCCTGCGCTGAGGCAGTAAAAGCCAACACTAAGATCAGATCTAAATCATGTTCATGGAGAGACTTTCGTCTGGTCAGCTAACATTACTGCCAAGCAGCTGAAATATAGAGTGATATTGTAGTTTTAGCTGACGTGTGTCACCTCACTGTTTTGAGCGATGCTCGTTCAGGTATATTTAGAGCGAGCAGGCGCGAGCCCGACGCTGACTTTCGTTGATTTCACGGCCCCATGTGTCGCTGTTAAGAAGCATTTCTGAAAGTTACAAATAGTCCCTTTAATAAAGAGTAATGTACTGTATATCACTCATTTTGCTCATCTGCAGACGGGCAACGTGAGAATGCACCGAATTCAGGTGAAGAAAAACCTTATTTTAAGTCTTATCATTTGTCCAAAGATGTGTACATTAGCAGGAATGTAGCACAACATGGAAGTTAAAGCAGTGCTCTGTTTATTTCAATGTGAAAGTGAATCAATGACTAATCACGATCATTATAATCGTATCATTAACATTATCATTTTGGCCATAATCGTAAGTTATAGCACTTTCACGGCTTCGATCAGCACACTGGTTGAATCATCAGTCCAAAAGATTAACAACTGATATATATGGTTCTTTTGATCAAACAAACAAAATCAAGGTTACAAGCTCGTGTACATAAAAATGTTGCTTGAGAAATTTTAAGGAACAGTGTGTAGCATTTCGGGGGATCTATTGGCAGAAATGGAATATAATATTATTAAGTATGTTTTCTATGGTATATAATCACCTGAAAATAAGAATTGTTGTGTTTTTGTTAATTTACAATAAGCTGTTTATATTTCATATCTACAAACCAAATACTGGCTCTAGAGAGTGCCATTTGCGTTTTCACGTCAGCCACCGTAGTTGTCCTACACGCTCGGCGCACGGGAGAAGTTTCAGTTGGTTGCAATGTGCAACCTCACCACTAGATTCTACAAAGTGCACCTTTAACTACAACTCCCAAGGTGCATTTTGGCTAGAAACATCCAATCATAGAGCTTAAAGTTCTGTCACTTTGGCTGTGGGAGATTACTGTGTTTTTACAACATGCAGCTTAAATCAATTTCACTTTTGATTTGAGTCAGTTTTTGATGAAGCCAAGGCTTATGGTTGTTATAGTATTTAGAGCTGTCTGCCAAAATGACGGACAACACATGGTTTCTCAGAAACAGAGTTAAGGTAATTGAAACTGGTGGCCATATCATGAACCTTTAGGATGGCTATCTAGGAGAGTGTCATATATCTATGTTGAGCAACATTGAGGATATCGTTGAAAAAAAAAAAATATATATATATTAATTAATGGGAATACAGAACCAGCAGCTCCTTTTACTTCACAACTCCATGTCTTTCAACCACAAAAGACTGTCAAATTTACCTTTTAAGTCAACCAAAAAGGACGATCCTGCCATTCTAATCGTGCACAAAGACCTATTATATGTAGCTCCCGAAGGTAAAAGCTGTGTGAAACAGATCTGGAGTCAAGAGCTGGCATTTTGTTATTTGTGGATGATGTCACTTCGCAATCAAAGAGATTGTTTGCAGGCAGCAGATCATTGACTGAGGTCTGTTCCATTTACCGCACCATTGGAGGAATCAATGGGACATATAGTTAATGAGGAATAACCGGAACACATGGTTGTCTGCTTCGCTGAACGCTCACGGGCCGGAGTGTAACACCCTATTAATGCTTATTATCTTTCATTAAGCTAATCATGTTATCAATTAGCAACTCTGTACATTGATTGTATATTATACAGTATATTTTATCAAATTTGATTACTTTGCTTGTTAGAGAAGCACGACTGTAAGACATTTTGCAATGTTGTGTATATTTTTCTAATATCAAAAGCTGAATGGTTGCTGCTAACAAAATGTTAAACTGTTGATTGACACCATAACACAAAAACAGATTCCAGCATCATTCATTTAAAAAGAATACATCGTTCCTCCTTTTTAACAGTTTATGTTCCATTCAACCATTAAGCCTCATAAAAACAGTAATCCACAATATGATAATTAGTTTTTTGTTATTTTCTGCCAATGGAGAAAAAGCAGTGAACATATCTGTCAATCATCAATAGAATAAAATGCATAAATATGTGGAAATAAGTAGAGAAAGCATGTAAAATAAAACACCAAGCAGTCCAGCTGGCTCCTCTGCTAATTATTGGAGCCAAAACACTTTTTCACAACTTTCCTTTCTCTTAAATAAGCTTTTATTTTTCTCTGGCCGACAATGGGAAACAGGGAGATGGTGGCTGAAACAGTGGCTGGCTAAATATGGGCCTTTCATCCGGCTTAACTCCACAAATGGACCTCATTGTCTTGAGGAATTCGATTTTCTGCCATTCTGAGTGCACGCTGTGTCCCTCTCTGGGGCCCGACTGCAGCGAGCGGGGCCCTTATCAACACCACTCAGGGTGTGGAATTGAGGAATTGAGTTCTGCCTCAAATCAAACCATGAGAAAGAGCGACAGAGAGCGAGCAGGAGTGAGAAGAAGAAGGAATAGACTCGGAGAGGAGGTGGTGTTGGGGGCTTTAGGATAAAATCTCCAGATGCTTCTACTCTCCCACTTAGACACAAGCCACACACACACTCGCAGATCACGTGTGCAACTGTTCAAGCACTCACAAGAGCATGCACAACACATGCATACAGTATAATCACACATGAGTACACACAAACTGTGTAAAATTTGCCAGTAAACCCATTGATGGCGCTCCCAGTGGGGAAGCTTTTATACGCTCTAATTTCCAGTGTTATCTTCTAGCGCTCGGAGCCGATGCACAAATAGAGCTGTATTTATCTACCAGATAAAGGCTGCGTTCCTTGTGTATGCGCATGTGCACTTGAGTGGATGTGTATTTGTAAGGCATGCCCACATTTATAGTTGCAAGGTCCACAGTTATTTGTTTCTTGCTCGCTGTCCTCGCATAGGAAAAACGGAGAAAAATTTGAGTTGAGGCTTCAGGTGGAAACGCATCAATTGATTTGACAGGCTCAAACAGAACCCATGCAATAATTGTTATAATTATGAATAATTAGGACAGCCATTAGTCTTCATTAAAACAATAAAAATGTCTGCAAATGTGATTTGTGAAGTCGACTTTCTCAAAGTTAACCATCAAAAGTATTTCCATCTACTGCGACACAAATTAAAGACATTATCCCGGTTATTTAAATAAAGATTATAGCTACACAAAAAAAAGAGGACGGTCAGACTGTTTGACTGGGGAATTAGAGAAGAGACGCTTCGATATTAGCCGTGCCTATTGGCCAGGGGAGAGACTGGCCCAGAGTCCCTGTCAAAAGGTTCTGATGAATATCATCATGAAATCCACAGAGTCTGCAAACCAACAGCCGTTTGAGTTGTTCATCATGTAAATAGTTAAACTGCCTGCTGTCACCACCTATAGGCAACGTGTGTACCTTCTGTGGTGTGCATCTATTAAAAAGAACAAGTGTTCTCATTTGACTGCTAACTGGGTCCAGAGTGCCGATATCTGGGTACATTTTATGGGCTTCATCAAAGAACATGGACTGCTGTGAGGCATGTTGTTGCAGAACGTTTGCCATGTGCTTGATGCCATGCGTGACACCGCTTTTAGTGATTGACTAAACCTATCTGGTTGCAGGCAAAAACTGGAAGGAGAGTCTACCTGGGAGGGAATAACGTTTCAGCCAACTCACGTTGAATGTAGAATATGTACAGAGTTGATGTTTGGCATCGAGGTTCTGACTTCATCAGAAGTCTTTATGAGAAAAACCCAAGCTCTGCAGAGCAGGGAGTAAACATTGAGTGCATATAGAAAGTGGACGTAGTTATTGTGACGTCACCCATTGGGTTGTAGGCTGCCGTTTTGGGGCCTCGAATTCGGTTGCCATCTTGGTTTTTCGCCGTCGCCATCTTGGTTTTTTGCAACCAGAAGTGACACGAGAGGGTGGAGCTAACTACAACTAGAAGCTGAAGACATTTCTAGGCGACCGAAATGTTACTATTAACTTTCATGAAGTGAAAACACACTGTGAAAGGATTAAAGTTGTAAGACGAAAACACGGACAACTCTCAGACGGGTCAAGGCCGTGGTAGCGACCTGTTAATCACAAGGTAGCCACGCCCTAAAGCATCCCCTGCTTTATGGTCTATTTGACTCTAAATGGGACCATAATTTACTAAATGAACATCATGCTGTATTGAAGAAGACTTGAAACTAGAGATTGAGACCATAAACTCATGTTTACAATGTTTACTGAGGTAATAAATCAGGTGAGAAGTAGGCTCATTTTCTCATAGACTTCTATACAATCAGACTTCTTTTTGCAACCAGAGGAGTCGCCCCCTGCTGGCTGTTAGAAAGAATGCAAGTTTAAGGCACTTCCATATTGGCTTCACTTTTCAGAACCGGAGGTTGCCCACTGGGAGTGATGATAATAACTCACTTGTGTCCCAAATCTATACTAAATACTAATTTCATACAGTATATACTTCATACTTATTGTCATAATAGACTGTTTTAATAATTTGTACAAACAAAAATTCAATATAGCTACTAAAAGAAAGTGATACAGACGTCTATCAAATTATGACTTTGGAATGTCACTGCTGGTTTAACATGCAATGCATGTGCATTGCATTGTGGGAGAATAGTATCCATCAACAGCACACTCAAAAATCGTCCGTATTTAGTATGCATTCCACCTGGTTTCAGTATATATACTTTTCCAGTGTGAACACACTATATATATATATATATATATATATATAAATATATAAAAAAACTGCTTAGAATTAGTATGTAGTTTGGTTTTGGACACGTCGATGGGCTCTGAGCCTACAAGTGGATGCTGAGGTGGAGTAGGGTCCTTTGAAATGCTACAGCAGTGGCAGCTGTAGCAGCGAGCAACAGCATTTCAGCTGACCGGTGCTGCAGCAGACATGAAAGCAGTGTGCTGTGTGAGTGAAGCGGCATAATCGAGGTGGCTGCCTGAAGCAGCTTGCAGACTTTCACCTCATCAAAGCCACATTTCAGTCGGGTGGAAATGTTGCCTTGTATTTGTATTGTTTCTAAATGACATGCAAATTGAACATGCTAATTAAATTAACTGTTTATCCTGTTTATGCATCACACTAAATATAGATGGCACCTTTTGTATAATTGAGAAAGCAATGTTTAGTTTAATTTTCACTTCACCAAAGCTCTCATTGCTGCGACAAGCCGTGAATACAGTGCTGCCGTCTTATTGCTGTCACTGCTCTCTTCCTCAGGCCGATGTCATGCATCCCATTAAGCACTTAACCAGAGGGAGAGCGTGAGAGAGAGAGAGAGAGACTGCTACAGGTAAGGAGGCACACACAGAAACACACACACACACCGCTTCTATCAATCTGATGTGAAGTGGTGCCATTTACAGCGGGGCGAGCACTGAGTCACCTTGCTAGTGAGTGTCATTCGCCAGGACACGGTAACTAGGCCCAGTGGTGTTCTTAAGCCACCGCAGGGCATCAAGCCAGTGTGTGAGGTGTCAAGGCCAAGTTGCACATTGAGGTGTGACATCACCGCCGGTTGTTGGGACAATAAACCAGGGTTAGAGGGCGTTCCACGGGAGCTTTCACCCACTGAGCTCAACTTATCTGAAATGTCTCGTCCGGGCTGCAGCTGCTAAGTGGCACTCGGCGCGGGCGAGCTTCGCATTTCGTGTTGTAGCAGCGGCAGCCAAAAGGCAGAGCCGTAATTTAAAAAGGTAATAAAAACAGGGAGCAGAGAATTATTCAGTTTGAGTTGCGAGTCGATATTTAGCAACTTTGCAGTCATTTTTAATCAAAGTGATGAATTTGCAATATGTTTTTTTGTTTAGCGCGGAACTTATTCAATCCAATAATGTGCAGGTGATTTATTGTCCTGTAGCTCAAGGAAGTTATGCATTTAAAAAAAAAAAGCAGCATCATGTACAGTAGCAGTAGGTCGTATGAAGAAACAAATCAAGACTGATGCGAAAATAATTGACGCAATATATACTATTACACATTCTGCTGTGGGAATGTCAGGTTTAGAAATCAAACCCTTTGCATATAAAGCACCACACATGATGATTTCCCTCTTTTATGTATGCATGCAGCACACCAGCCACTTGTCTTATCAGTGCTCGGGGCAAACATGCATCCTCGTCCCTCCCACTGGGCACCAACACACACACATACACACACACACACACATACATATAGACTTGTAATGATTTTTAGCTGTGGGGAGCCAAGTTTCACATGCACCACCAGCAGTTGTATACCAGAACAAATGATGTTGCTCATTTAGTGAGCATGAGAGGCGTCACATTGACACAGCGTGAGCCGCACAGAGCTTGAATTATTACGGTGTGTTAGTGTGCTTCAAGGCCGTGTGTGTGTGCTTGTGAAAGTATATGTGTAAGCAGCATATGTTTAGATCTCGCTGATACTGAACAGCACGGCCCCTTCTATTTCTTTGTGTGTGTGATGGAGAGAAGTTGCCCGGCTGACCTTGACCAGTTTTTCACCTCCATTATTGCTCCTGGCTTTTTATATATGTGAGCATGAATGAGTGCGCTGTGTAGTATGTGATCGTACTGGTGTGACCCAGACTCAATATAATGGAATGTAAGATGGAGTGGCTGCAGGTGTTGTAGTATATAAAAAACACACACATTTAAATAATTGAGGCAAGTCTGTTAAATGAGTTATCATGTTAGCTATATGGCATTTTGATAAAGTTGGACAACTTGTGAGAGACAAATAAGAAGAGGAATAGTCCAAATTGGAGCGGCAGAGGCCGAGATATCCTGACTTTTTGTCCCTAATATGGGCCAAGCTCCAAAAAGAAGCAGGATACTACACTTCCCATGATGCAACTGAATAGACTTTTTGCTAGACCCTCCCTGCCTGATCTCAGATGTTTCAAACTGCAAGAACCTGTAGTCTTTAAACCCAAACCAAAATAATCCTGATGACATCATCAGGGATTTTTTCCCAAGATCCTCCAGGCCCATATAAGACATTATATAACAGTTTTGACTGGCTGAGCGGTTTGTTAGTTAGATATCTTATTTATTGTTATGCACATACAGACCACATGAACTTATAATACTCTATAAATACCGTTGCAGTTGTTAGACAAGAACATAACTTGTAACGTATAACATTGCAGCCCAGTTGCACGAAAAAGGTGTAGACAATAATACACAAGGCCAAAGCGTGCAATAAGAACGCTGTTCTTGGTTTTGGCGTGTCATTTGTAGGCCATGTAGTCTGTACTGACTGCAATGTAAATGCATTTTACTGTATTCTACAACAATGTACAGCTTTATTCTGCACTTTAGTCTATTTGAAAAAAAAAAAAAAACTCTACCTCAGTTCTTATCCCGCATTATATTCCTTATTTGACATTTCTTAATATCTATATCTCCTATATTTTATTATCCAGCACTATATCACTTTCTGCACTATATTCACATTTTTAATAGTCCTGTATCTCAGTTGTTACCCTGCACTATATTCATTTTTAACAGTTTCTTCTGCACTATATTCACATTTTTAATAGTCTCATATCTCAGTTGTTAACCTGCATTATATTCAACATTTAACAGTTTCTTCATCTCCTTTTATTTTTATAACTGGTATATATTGTTATACTCTGTTGTACTTGTGCCACTTTTACTAATATGTTTTCACTATGGAACTGTGATCCATGAAACTTGAATTTCCCTCGGGATCAATAAAGTTTCTATCTATCTATCTATCTATCTGCGTAAATATGCTATGCTCAGAGCTAGTGATGTAGAATAAAAAGTGAGAGAGACTGCTTATGGCGAGCGGGAGGGGAGGTGAATGGGTCCAACAAACACAGGACTCTCAACCAGGAGAACGGTGTTTGAGACCGGTGTTTTGTTTTGTAAGTTACGTTAGTGATGTTTGTGACATATTTTTTAATAATGATTGTGACGTGTTTTCCATGCTGGTGTTACGTTGTTTACGTACTTATTTTAGGCCCAACCGTGCCGTTTTCCCTAATCCTAACTAAGTGGTTTCGTTGTCTAAACCTAAGTGATTGGTTCTGTTGCCCCGTGCTAATACTGCACCGTCATACACATGTGTAATATTCAAGGATGAATTTAAATGAATTCATTAAAAAGTTTAGCCCTGAAGAAAAACTCTACCCTGCAGAGTTTCTGACCACTAGTGGCTCTATGGTGCAATGCTTTTTATGTGCGAGTCCTCGTTTTGTTGGTATCATGCACACACGTAGACACAGAATGCACAAGCACGCTAGCATGCTACTGTAGCTAGTAAACATGGATGGGAAGAGAATGCACAATTTTAAGATATTTTTTAAAAATGCTTTGCAAATGTTTAATGAGGAAGAAACGATTGTTAGACCTTAGTGATAAACACGGCGCATTTAATAGAATTAATGTAAACAGAGCTGTTTGTTTACAAGAAAACTCCACTGGGCATCATTAAATCATCATGAAAAGAAATTTGTCCTTTTCATGTCTTTTTTTTTTCTCATCAAACCTGCCTGTTTAATGCTAATCATTTTTTTGTGAAATTCTGCTTACACAAGACAATATCTTTATAATCAAACATAAACAGCATCAAACCATAAGGAACAATTTGCACTAAACACAATGATTACACTTTAACCTGTGTTAAAAAAAATTATGAATCATACATACATACATTCATACATATTTGACCTGAGTATTAAACTGCTACTGATGTGTAAAGTATGTCGTGTTCGCCTTTAAGAGAGAAATAATTTACATAAAACAGCTAAGTTAAACAGACACAAAGCTGCTCTGATATTCCTCTATGTAATAATATTCCTTTTGCAAGTGTGTTCATGTGCAAGTGCCTGACATCTGCACAAGCATGTATGCATGTATGAGTGAGGACCTATGCAAATGCCTATCTGCAGGTGCGGCAGAGAAGCCGCTGCTCGAGGGGCGCCCATGTAATTGAGGTCAGGCCGCTCGCTTCTCTCAGCCTTGTTCTCCAGTCAAGTCTCACCAGTTGTTTTTTTTCTCTGGTCATTTCTCCGGCAAAATGTCCGTCATTAAAACCTCCCGACAACGACGGCGGCAATCCAGCCCCATTAAGATTTCGATTCCCCTTGTCCTCTGAGGACAAGATGTAATAGCTCAAAAACATCTATTTAGGCAGATGGGAGAGGATTTATTAAAGAGGCGTATTTCATGAATATAACCCCATTTTATCATCATCCAAAGCACTTTTGATCGCGGGGGCCTTAATAAGAGAGCGTCTTTCAGAAGGGTGAGCGCCCTGCAGCTGACCTGTGCCTATTGATAAACTAGAGGAGTTGGCCATCGGAATGTGTTCAATTTCATCTGTCATTAGCAAACTTTGATTAAAAAAACTGGTAGGAAAAGGGCACGCTCAGGGAGTGAAGGGGACCTCCGAGGATATAATGAAAGCACCTATTTCTGGTATGATCAATGGAGCTTTTGTGTTCGCTGCTTACAATACTCAGAGGAGGAAGATAGTGCGTGTGCGCAGTGTGCTCCTGGGGGTTATGAACGAGTGCAGATCTGTCCTAAATGCATTTTGATTTATTTGTGGTAGGCGCACATTATTTTTCCTCTACATTAAACGCTGGCTCGGAGGCTAACCTTTACCTCCGAGTAGAAGCCTGGTTTGGTGGAAGAGGGAATTATTTCAGGGTCAGGCGGCACGCTGTGCACATAAAAGCTCTGGTAATGCCCAGAGTTGTTGTTCGCTGCATTGAGGAAGAAGCACTTGAGTTTTCTTGGGGGAGTTTGAAGCTTTAGGGGTCTTCAAAGCAAAGAAAAATTGAGTTAGACCTCTGCACGTAACATGAGGACATTGGAGACATGCACATGATTTCCACTTTTCCAACAAAATAATCTCTTTTATAGGAAAAAAAGAAGGTGCATCGGAGCTTACTGCGATAACAAAGTCCCCCCACAGAAACTGCGTGCCACCCCGGACGCTTCGGTCACACGAGGTTCATTTCTTGATGGCGGAGCTTTAATTCATTTGTCTTGTACGGGGCAACTCCTTGACCTTGTGGATGGAGATTAATGAAGAGCTTTAGTGGTGATGAAGGCTATCAGGCACCATGCTCCCATCGTCTAATAGAGCAAGAGTTTTACATAGCCAATTATGTCGTTTGCATTCCGCTTGTAAGCACAGTCCTGTCAGGGGGGGAGCCCGGTCGGCCGACCAGGCTGTGGTGTATTTGTGGTCGCAGAATATCAGGGTCATTCAGAGAGAATAATTATTTATTCTTGTTTTACTTTAATTTGTATTTATTATAGGGCTGTCAATCAATTAAAATATTTAATCACGATTAATCGCATGACTGTCATTAATGGCAAATTAATCGCACATTTTTTATCTGTTCAAAATGCACCTTAAAGAGAGATTTGTCAAGTATTTAATACTCTTATCAACATGGGAGTGGACAAATATGCTGCTTTATGTAAATATATGTATATATGTATTATTGGAAATCAACTAACAACACAAAACAATGACAGATATTGTCCAGAAACCCTCACAGGAACTGCATTTAGCATAAAAAAATATGATCAAATCATAACATGGTAAACTGCAGCCCAACAGGCAACAACAGCTGTCAGTGTGTCAGTGTGCTGACTTGACTATGACTTGCCCCAAACTGCATGTGATTATCATAAAGTGGGCATGTCTGTAAAGGGGAGACTCGTGGGTACCCAGAGAACCCATTTACATTCACATATCTGGAGGTTAGAGGTCAAGGGACCCCTTTGAAAATGGCCATGACAGTTTTTCAGGTTGGAGCTTTGTTTAAACTCCTTTGAGACAAGCTAGCATGACATGGTACCAGTGGATTCTTTAGGTTTTCTAGTTTCATATGATACCTGTATCTTCACTCTAGCTTTAAAACTGAGACTGTTACAACCTCCAAAAGATTGTTTGCGTTCATTATTATCACAAACAAAATTAGCGGCGTTAAAATAATCTTGCATTAATGCGTTATTATCATGTTGACAGCCTTTATATTTTATGATAAGGAGAATAAGAGAGGATTATGCTATTTCATCTAAAGTATGATTGCAGAAGCCACCTGAGCAGCTTCCGAAAAAAAAAAGAAAAAGACTTTGATATGCAACCTTGTTCATTTCTGCAACCTTCGAAAAAGCTACAAAAAGGCTTGCGTGTCCCCTTCTGCAGTTAAACGTTACTGTAAAAATGTCCACAGCCTTCGCAGCCTTTTTGATCACAGGGTACAAAGCATACAAGTGCAATTGTGAGCCATTACCACTCTTTGCTGCAATCATTGTCAGCCAGGCTCTTTGGGTACCACACTCTGCTCTGCGTTGCTGTTCTGTCTAGTTTTTTATTTATTTTTTTTACTCTCCGAAAACAGGACTTGGAATTTTGATCTGTGGGGGCAGTTCGGCCTCACTATCTTGTCATCTGAAGAAGGGCAAAGAAAGGTACAGATGATAGGTATGGCAGGGGCGAGAGGGTGATAGAGAAATCTACTGTAATCAATAGGTGTGTAATTGGAAGCTGTCAGTTAAATGTTTTAGTATCCCCGTTGGTAATAGCAGCTCTATCGTTTTCTACACAAGATAAGGCAATTTGGTTGAGGCTGCGAGGGGCTAAAAAGTGTGCTGAGCAGGGCCTTGTGTGATGTGAACGAGCTGTTCTCTCTTTAACCATTCAGAGCGGATGCATCTTTGATGATGTTCAAAATGACAGCGCTCTGTTCGCTCATCATTGATGGGAGATCTTTTCAACCCAGGATCCCAGACAGCACGGAGAGAGACGAAGAATGATTTGCACATCAAGTCATGTAAAAACCCCTTTGAACTGTGTGTTTCACTCAGTGCAGCTCCTTATTCTCGTGCATGTTATTTTTTCTAAGCAGATAGATGAGTAAATGTTCGGCATCATTGTCCCTGGTTGCATCTTAGGGGTTATGTACTTAGCACCCCTTAATGGGTCCTTAAGTGTTTTGGATTGCACACAAGAGTGTCGAGAGAGGACAACACTGTTTGGATGGCGGGGGAAGTAAGTTTTTAGTGGCAAAGACCCAGAACCATCAAATATTCTGGGGCATTTTGAAATTTACAATTTTTGCAATTAGCCTAATGGAAAATGTCCTCAGATTAGGAAGCAGGAAAAATATTTTCCATTAAGTTCACCATAATGTATTTATGTCAGTTGGTTGTGGCATGGAGGGTTTCAATTTGTTCATGTTCACGGAGTACTGGATGCTGCTGAAACAGCTCAAATGGATGGGCACTATATTGTGGCTGGTACTGATATATTTTGTTATGACTAATTATACTACTCAAAATAATCAAATAAAACAACTGAAGTGCCTTATTGTGCCTTATTCTCAAGATACAGGGAGCTTTGCAAGTGATATCATACAAAGAATTACCTTAAAGGAAAATATTTATATTTTGGGAAATTAACTTATTGGCTTTCTTGCTGAGAGTTAGATGAGAGGATCGATAACACTCTCGTGTCTGCGTGTTAAAGGTGCAGTGTGTAGGATTTGGCGGCATCTAGTGGTGAGGTTGCAGATTGCGACCAACTGAAACTTCTCCCGTGTGCCAAGCGTTTAGGAGAACTATGGTGGCCGATGCGAAAATATGAAAACGTGGTTTGTCCCTTCTGGGCTACTGTAGAAACATGCTCCGTGAAGAGGTCCGCTCCGAATGTAGATATAAACTTCTCATTCTAAGGTAACGAAAACACAACGATTCATATTTTCTGGTGATTATTCACTATTGAAAACACATTTATTAATATTATATTCCATTTCTGCCAATAGATCCCCCTAAATGCTACATACTGTTCTGTCAAGTATTGAGCCAGAGCCAGGAAACAATTAGCGTAGCTTAGCATAAAGACTGGAGGAAACAGCTGGTCTGGCTCTGTTTCAAGTTCAAAAGTAGTACACCTACACTGTACCAGCTCACTAATTAACATGCTTTAGATATTTCTTGACAAACAGCGCCTGGACAGTGTCTGGAGTCCCTGCTATTGGCAACCTCACAGTGTCAATAAAACTCCAGGAAAATGACTGCATCTGGCCGCATAACTCTGTGTAAAACCAGAGTTATTGAGCTTTAGAGGTGTTAGTGGGTGTATTTTTGAATTTTGAAAAGAGAGCCAGGCTAGCCTTTTCCCCCTGCTTGCAAGTCTTTATGCTAAGCTAGGCTAATCGCCTCCTGACTTGAACTTCATATTTAATGGACAGACATTAGAGTGGTACCAATCTTCCCGTCTTACTTTCAGCAAGAAAGTGATTAGGTGTAATGTCCTTTAAGAGTTTCCAGAAGAAAAAGAAACAGTGCAGGCGGCAACCTCCAGTTCTGAAAAGTGAAGCAAATGCTGAAGTGCCTTAAACCTGCATTCTTTCTAATATCCAGCAGAGGGCGACTCCTCTGGTTGCAAAAAGAAGTCTAATTGTATTGAAGTCTATGATAAAATGAGCCTACTTCTCACTTGATTTGTTACCTCAGTAAACATTGTAAACATGAGTTTATGGTCTCAATCGCTAGTTTCAAGTCTTCTTCAATACAGCATGATGTTCAGAGTCAAATAGACCATAAAGCAGGGGATGCTTTAGGGCCTTGTGATTGACAGGTCGCTACCACAATGTTGTCCGGTCTGGGAGTTGTCCCTGTTTTCGTCATGAAAGTTAATTGTAACATCGTGGTTGCCTAAAAATGTCTTATTCAGTGTTCGGTTATTCTTAGCTCCACCCTCTTGTGTCACTTCTGGTTCCAAAAAAACAAGATGGCGAAGGCCAAAACGCCGAACTCAAGGTTTCAAAACCACAAACAGAGAAGTCCATAAACCAAAGGGTGACATCACGGTAACTACGTCCACTTCTTATATACAATCTATGTGTATGACTTCATGAATGCTGTAGGATGGGCATTTTTCTATAGCGTAGACTGAGTGGTATGGCTTCGAGTGTTCAGAGGGTGACAGATGTCAGTGAAATCATTGAAAACCTGGTCATTTCCTACCAGTGCCAGCCACGCGACAGCGCCGGCTGCCTGACCCGGTCCCCATGGATCGGCCGATGCTCCCGAGCAGGCTCTAAAGTGAGATCTGTGATGTTGCCATCAACCTCTCCGCACTGACAACAGACTCCGTGGTTGTGACGGCTGCGAGCCCAGGCCCGTCCCAGAGCATCTGTTCTGTCCTCTCACTTGCTGGCTGGTTCTCTGGCTGTGACACCGGATCCATCCACATGCATCTGTGTTTCTGTCTTTGTACCCGTCTACATATGTAACCGCTCCTGTCTTCTGTGGCTTGTGTCATCAGTTACCTTCCTTGTCCGAAGTGGTCACTCAAACCTAAAGGTTGTTGGTTTCAACACTTTGTCATCCTTTGTCTGCACTCTCAGTGCTGCTCTTCGCCATCAGCTGTACTGCCAATATCTTTAACAACCACTTTGCCCATGTTCAACCTTCCCTGTATATCTCACTGTCATAGCCTTATGTGCCTATATTTAACCTTTTTTGTCAAACCTACAGTATGTGAACGTTGTAAAAAGCTCATCCCCAAATCCTTCACCTGATGATGCAAGCACGGGATGAGTAGTGGCAAGAACAGCTCAATTTCATCACAAAGATCCCTGATTATTCCAGATACAATGGAAAGACTGCAAAAAAAATGAAAAACTGCAGTTTTTCTTGCTTTTCTTGACTGCATCAATTTTAGGTTGTGGTTGAACAGTGCCTGCCTATGCTATACAAAGAGTATTGATAGAGGTAATGGTGTCTATAAACAAGAACATTAAGATAAGATTGAAAATCAGTAAAGTAGTCATTCGAGAAAACAGCCAAAATCTCCCTAATTAGGAGTTTACTGCGGAAAATGAATCAGTGGTTTTGTAAAGAGAGCTGTCGTTGTTGCCAAACAAGCTCAGGCAGACCCTAGTGTGAAGTGGAGGGTCTTGATCACATCAAAAAGACCCAATTTGGCAATAATTACTGGCTTCTTTTTGCAGTTTCCTGCTTATTACATGAGCTAATTACCAAGATATTAATTATTTGACAAGAAATGTTTGTTACATTTTGGTTAATTACAATGTCAAGTAAATTACAAGTTTGGATGGACCCACAGAAGCATCTGAGGGTCACATTTGTGTGATGAAATTCAATTTCACATCCGTCACAAATGGTGTTACCATACTATATAATATGATATGATATATTTAACACAATACATACATAAAAATCAATGACATCAGCATTAACTGGTCATCCCTGATGATCTTATTATGTGGAATTGACCCACTGCACCTTCACAGGAGCACAAATGCAAAACCAAAGCCATCCTCTTTGACTCCGACTTAACAGAGGCAGACCAACCGTTGGGTCAAACCTGAAAACAAGAAGGTGGACAGTGACAGGCCCGAGGTTCACCCAATGTCTTCACACACAGCTTCTGCAGAAAATGCACGGCATTTGAAATCATTTTGCTGGCCACTCGGCATCCGACAAGAAAGGAGGCGGGGTGGAGAGGGGCAGGGGGCTGAGCCACGCAGCCTTCAAATAATGAGGAAGGAATGAATTCAGTTGGGATTTCTAATTCTGCCAGACTGTGATTAATCCCATCAGTAAACAAAGCAGAGGTCATCGTGTTTTGGAGAACTCCAATTAGAGCGTAATCAGTGCTAATCAGACAAGCTGCTCACCGGCATCTTGGTGATTTCGGCAGTAAAGGGCTCTCTAGTGAATAGTCTGCCCTCCACACTGAGAACAACCGACCCACACTCTGTGATCCTGTGTTAAGGGAGTGGGAGGCAGAAGAAAGGAAGGAGGCTAATTAGCGGTGCCATTCATTAGCAACTGCGTGTGATGTGAGCATGGGTGGGCTGGCGAAATGCGAGTGTTTGCTCTGATGTGGCGAGTGTGCCTTAAGTCAATGTGAGAAAGTCTTGTACAGGTACAGTGTAAGAGTCAAGAATTAGGTTCAGTCATTTGCCTAGATATCACCAGAGGGCACGCTGCTACAGATGTAAATGAACAGTGACTCACTGTTTTCTTCCAGTGTCCACACTGGAATCATAAAACTTGCCTTTGCATCTGATGCCAGCTTTCAAGGTTAAAGGCCTGGCTAGATGAGATTGTTTGCCAATTGAAGAGACACTTTGCATTTGCAGCTACATAGGGGGAAACAAAATCAACTTTTTAATCCCCTTTAGCATAATAACTCCATGAAAAGATGGACTTTGTTTTCACTGTCAGATGCGTGTCTATATTTAATATTAATGAACCATAACCAACTGTCACTTATTGTCATAAATTAGAGGAATAGTTTGATATTTTGGGAAATACACTGTAATGCTTTCTTGCCAAGATTTAGATGAGCAGATTGATACCACTTTCATTTCTGTGCGTTCAATATGAAGCTAGAGCCAGTGGCTGTTAGCTTAGCTTAGCATAAAGACTGGAAATAGAGGGAAATAGCTAGCCTGGCTCTGTCCAAAGGTAACAAAATTTGCCTACGGCTCTTCTGAAGCCCACCAATTAACACGTCATATCTTGTTTGTTGGATCTACTCAAAAACTGAAGTGTAAAAACTACAATTTGGGGTTTTTACTGGGTGTTGTGTGCTGGACTCTTTCTTGACCAGCAGTGACTTCTTGAAGTTATTGTTGTCACCGCGACGTAGGAGGTGAAAACAGAAATAAAATAGGAGTAAAACAGACATTGAACTGTTTTCCTTGGTCATTTGACTAGGACAAAAGAAAATGCTGATTGTTGTTAGTTGTTATGCCGACTACAGAACGCACGTCAGTGGGGCTGTAAAATGTGGTCTGAGCCTTGCCGGTAGCTTGTCCTTCTCCGCTTTTTGGGGAGTCCATTAGACTTTGCGCTGCTGCTGGCCACCAGCCATCCGTTCGGCTCATTTTGTGTTACTAGTGTTGCATTAAAGCATGGCGGAATTAGCAAGCTAGCTAACTAGCCAGCTGTCCGCTACTTAGCTAGCTAGATAAGCTAAGCTAACTAAAACCTCACTACAGTAAGTCTGCGACTTGCCGAAAGTCGGTTTAGTGTATAGCCTACGGAAGTTAGCCCGGCACAAATAAAAATGGCCGCCACACTCACCGGCCTGCTACGTTGATTTGAATGGGAATGTCCATTCTACTCCTATACGTGAAAACAGCTAGCCTGGCTCTGTCCAAAGACAACAAAATCAATCTATGGCTCCTCTGAAGCTAAACCTACTCTAACCCATGTATAGAAAGAACAATTCATGGTTTTACGGTGGGTTATGTGCTGTACTATTTCTTGGCCGAGAAACGATGATGACAAATACGCAAACAAAACCACAAAATGTTGTTTTTACATTTCGGTTATGAGATATAATGTGTTAATTAGTGAGCTTTAGGGGTGCATGTTGGTGTATTTGTTACCCTTGGACAGAGCCAGGCTAGCCATTTCTCTGTCTTAATGCTAAGCTAGGCTAATCATCCCCTGTCTCCAGCTTCATATTGAAGGCACAGAAATGAAAGTGGTATCAATCTGCTCATGTAGCTCTCAGCAGGACGTGTACAACTGCATTTCCCAAAATGTTGAACTATTCCTTTGACAAATATGATTGGTTATTGGCGCTTCATGCACACCAACAGCACATTTCTCTCACCCTCTCCATCCGTCTCTGTCTCTCTCCTCTCTCTGTAGCGGCATGATTGGTCCGCAGGGAGCCCTAATCAAATAACTCGCAGGCCATTGCAGCTGCCATTTCAGCCATTTCGGTGGAATACACACAGATGCCGGGCGGGTTCCCTTCTGGCCTATCAGTCCAAACAGTGATGTAAGGCTTTGCTCATCACTATTACCTGTCTCAGCTTCGGAGACGTTTATAGGCCAAGGAGTGCACTGCAATAATGAGTTTGTGTTTATTGCTAACGTGTTGCCAGTAGAAATGGCAGATCCTAAGTGATTTGCGAGTTTAATTACTCCACCTGGCCCCTCTGATGGCCTATTGTCCCCCCCACGCCCCACCATACATAAATGACATGTTAATGACTCGTACGCTGATGATGGCTTCTGTGGGCGGTGAGTTGTCGGCTCCATTCATATACCTCAAGGTTATCTGTGAATCATATCTCTGTATGTGAGCTGTGATTGCTCAACAAAAATCAATAAGTGCTTCTAAGTGGTTTTAGGCCCTCCTGTCAGACAAAATAACAGGATTTTGTTTTGTCTTGAGACTTTGGGAAGGTTCCTGATCAATGTTCATTATGTCACCGATGTGTCTGGTTTGCTTTCAGGAGCTTTTTTCCTGAGAAAAGTGTAGTTAGGTGACACAACGTGCTGCAGTGTAAACTACTTTTCACGGTTGAGGCAGTTTCATGTCTTCCTTACATTTCATTCACACTGCACAGCATTTCATTTTCATAGTTGTTATTTAAGTGAAAGTACTGAGAGGAGAATCAAAGGGCAAAGCCACAAACAATTTGCTGACACTAAACTCTATACCTTTCTTGTTCTGTTACGTTTGCAGAAACCCTTTGCCTAGAAAGAAGTGCTGTTTTGGGGGCAATCAACTCGGCTCCTTTAAAAAGCAAAAAGCACCACTGTAGCCCTTTTGCCTAAAAGATTGATTAAAAAAAGAGTGTAGCTTCGTCTTGGCTAGCACAGTCTCCAATTAGCATCTCGTTAAGCTATTTGGAGTAACGTTACTGTGGAATTTGAAGGCAGTCCGTTGGGAAAGTCTTCCTCGCTGAGGGAAGAAAGGAATCCTTATATCCTCCTTAATTAAAACATGATTTACGCTTAGTCCCAGCTATGAAGTTGCCTTTGATGGTTCTTTTGTCAATTAAAAGTAAGTCCAACGGAAGATTACACAGTGCTCATTACAAGCAGGTTATTCTCAAGGACGTGCAAGTTCTGGCTTTTAAGTAAGGAGCTGCTGGGTGGGTTAGTGCAAGGACACAAAAAGGGGAACTCTCAAAATGATTTCATATTTCTGTTACATAGCTCTTCTATCGAGGGCTGGTCCCTCAAGAGTATCTCACACCTCCTCGTTTTTCCTTCCTCCGATCCCTCTCCGCCTCCCCAGTCTCCTCCGCACACAAACAAAAGTAGACGTCTCATCGGCGTCGTGAGATGCGCGCCTCTGTGTTCTTCCTTCATGTAACGGACACGGCTGTTAACAGCTGAATTCCTGGGCCGCAAATCTGCCAAAGTCCTCACGCTCCATTTACGCCCCGCCATCGAAACACCAATACAGCACTTATGCACTTCAAAAAAATCTTAGCCTGCCTGAAAGAGAAGGGCAGCATGAATATTTAACAAGGAAACTGCTTTTAGATACTCGCAGGCAAGAAAAAAAAAGAGGGCACGGCTGGTTTAAATGTCCTTAACTGATGAGACTGAGACAAAGAACAAGCATCCAGTTGCCCTCCAGTCACCTCAAAGCTGTATTCAGGGTATTCACTGGCCCTGATGGAATAAACAGTATGTCAGGGCATCGAGCGCAGTGCTGGAGGTATATTCTTCACTTTGATATTCCGCAACAGAAGCCCACAACATACTGTTATGTCATCAAGGTTTATCTGCTGTTAGAGGATTTCATTCACTTTCCTGCTATAAATCTTCCATACTCTCCCGTATTTCCCCTTTTCTATAGTTTTTTTCTGTGCTGGCTTTAATTGCCGCTCCAAAGTTGCCAAACTCCATGAGCTGTTCAATATCCGACTGCGGATTCAATATTGCTAATTCCCCTTCTGGCCCAGAGAAACCAGTGCGCCGTGATTTAGGCTGACAGCCCAACAGCAGAGTGTATATTTGAATGAGACAGTAAGATATAAGACCCCCTTCTCCTGACATTAGTCACCTTGCACCCTCGCAATCTATCCTGACACAGCGTCATGTGATTTCCCGGCAACAACCGCCCCTCCCCGCCTCCGCCCGCGGGCCGTAGGTGTAGATTGAAATGGAAATCGACAGGATCAAATGAGATCAATTATTAAATCCGCCTGTTTGGCAGAAAATGGAGTATAGGTTGACGGGCAGAGGAGGAGAAGGAGAAGCGAGAGAAGCTTTTTTCTCAGCGTGGAGGAATATTTCTCATGGCTGGAGAAAAAAAAAAAAAAGCCAAGCGTTGGCACAATTGACAGTTTATTTAAGAGGCCATTAACTTTACATACGTTGCTTTGAAAGGACAGACACTTGCGTTGCAGTTTAATGCCGCGAGGCTCTGAGTTTCCTAGCAGCCACGTTGCTGAAAAAGTTACCAGATTAAGGCAAACACTTTCATTTCGCACATTTCAAGAATGGGAGCTTGTCGTTGCTACTTCCGAATATCTCATGTTGTTCTGCTAATAGAAATACGGAGCACATGACAGCTTGACCTTTTGGATTTCATGTTGGTCTTATGGAGGCACTTCTTGCTGTAAATCACTAAGAAATGTACATGAAGGCTGGAACAAATGATGAAGATAGAGTAGAGGCACAAAACTTAACGTAAAAGTCAGTCCGATTTCTTAATAATTTCCCTTTGTTTGCCTAAATGTGTTATAATTTAATTTGGAGAGAAGAAAAGATCATGTTTAAAAAAAGGATCTGACGTGAAAAATACATTAAAGATAGTCACAATTTGGAATTTATTCTTAACTTCTGAATATGTCTACTTCAACGTCTAGCATTTAAAGAAACAATTTACTTTGATGCAGCCGTGTAATTACCATAAACAAGCAACACTTTTGTAGAGACCGGCAACCTTTACAAGCCTCTACACTTGTTTGCATCTACATCGTGCAGCGCCATGGCAGCATAGACTGTATATAAAGATGGACGATATGACAGCTCCCCAAAAGTGAGGCATGTCTAGAAGGTAACACGCAAATTCAGAAACTCTTGCAAGATGGTCAAGGTTAGGCATTGACCTTGAATGGTTAAGGTTAGGATAGGTCGTTGGGCAGTGAGTCTTGCAAGAGTTGTTTGCATAGGTCATAAATCCTGCCTTCTCTGTGTTATTTGGGTTATTTTGGCTTTACTTTTGTAAAGTGGGAGGAAGTGGAGACGCGTCGTCCATCTACATATACATCTATAGGGTGGCAGAGAGACTGTCCATCAACTAGAAGACCTAAGTTGAAGCATTCATAACAGAAAGCCTCTGCGCTGCTGAGGAGTCCGTCATTTCCACCAGCTCCACTATTGCCGTCCTGTTACTGATCTTGACCTTTTGACCTCCCTGTTAGTCTGAGGCAAGTACAGACCTCCTTCCATACCTGAGGAATATTACAAACTACCCGATTCCCTTTTTCTGTCCGTGTTTGAAATAGTTCGGGGTAATGTTGGAGGTTTCCCGCTCTTTTGTTCTGTGGCATCCAGCTGAGCCGGAATGAAGACGGGGCACTGAGTCAGCACGGCGAGGCGGGCCGCAGCGAGGAGCTGATTTAAACCACCGCCGAACCAGGGCTCAACTTTCATTAGCCGTTGTCATTATTCCTCAGCCGGTGTCTGACAGATGGCATTGTGGGATATCGGATTTTATGGCAGGTCATCTTTCATATCCAATTTCTTTTCTCATTTGATGAGAAGTTCTCGCTCCAGTCAAATTCATTTTGCAGTTTGAATATTGATCGGACTCTGCACTCTCTCTTTCTCTTACCCCCTCTCTCTCTCTCTCTCTTCTCCTCTTCCTCTCTCTCTCTTTTTCTTTACCCTCATCTACTGCAAGTCTCTTAAGACTTAATGGTCTCTTGCTCTTGGCACTCGGTCTGGAACACTGGTGCTTGTCTCTCTGATGTACAGCGAACCACCGTGAAAAAAACATGAATAAATATTAGGTGAATGTGGAAGTCAGTTAATAGGCCTGCATGCATTTGTCAATTCTCAATTTTCAAGTTTGCATTAATACAATCATTCCATATAATTACTGTAGGGCCTAATTACCAGAGTACATTTAAATAAGATTGAATCAGTAATGCAGTACAAACAAAGTCTAATGGCATACAGGAGCACGGTGGGGTTATAATGCGTAATCTATTATATCAGCAAATCCTTTGAGGGCTGTTGAAATTAGCTTTAGCCTCACCCTGGAATAAATTGATGGCTTTTGAAAGGCACCGTCCGTCTCGCAGCCACTCCACAAGGACATTAGGGGTCAAGATCTGGCTCTGATATGGCAGCAGCGAGCTTTTATCCCCTGTCGCTTTTTTTTTTTTTCATTTGGCAGACAGGATATAGATGGGGATCAGTGGAGATATTTTGCCTGTGCAGACGGTGACCTGACGGAGCCCTATTCCACCTGTTTGCACTGACAGAACCGCTGCCGGAAAATGGCCGACCATAATGACCCATTAAAAATTCAGTATTTGGCGTAATGAGATGATCGTGCCCTGCCAGTGGTGTCTTGGATCTGAGGAACATTGCACAGAGGAGGGGGCGCAGCAGCAGCAGCACAATATTACATTGTAACTGATAAAAGGCTTAAAGGGGGCTGTAGATATAAGTAAATCTGCTAGATGAACAAGTCTTTATCATGTAAATATGACTTGCTTCAGTGAGGCCGGGAAATATTGGGCCTTTGGTCAGAATGAGCTTCGTGTCACATTAGCGTAAGTAATGGCTCATTTCTGAATAACACGATTTGCTAAAACAACCCATAAAATGACTTTTTCGGTTAGGCACAGAGTGAAACAATCCAACCTAAAAACTCGCAAAGCATGAAGGAGCAAATTTGTCTTGGCGAAATATTGCAATTTGAGCGGTGATCAAGCATGAGATAATGGAAATCTCAATCTGGACCTGTTCATTTTCCAAACACCCTTTTTGCTCTCTGGGGCTACAAGCCAAGCTGTCAGCGCGTTGATGACACACAAGTGTTCAGAATGCAACAAACGTCACCGCTTGTTTGTTTTTCTGCTCCATCAACTCGGTTCCCACAGAGGTATGTCAAATACAAGGAGTGCTGCAAAGAATTAACAAGACTGCCTGTTGTTTTTTTCTTCCTCAAACCTTGCTTATATGCAATCACATCAAGTCTGCATTGAGACTGATAAGCTGGCTCTCTTTCGGTGATAATGCATCAGTAAGCATCGTTTTCTATCACATCCCCATGGGAAGCTGTGGGATCTCCATGGACCAGCAGGTTATCCACTCATGGACTCTGGGCAGGACTGGCAGGAGTCAGCTGTAAAGAGCCCCTAGCCAACCTAACAGTGCATGAAACACAGAAGCCTCCTTGGTCCGCTGGTCCTCCCCAGGGCTAAAGTGAATGGTGAACATCACAAATAACAGGATATAGTATGTGTATGTGCTGTGGGTGGGTCAGAGGAACAGAACAGTAATGTCTCCTGCACAGCATCTGTCCAGTTGCCAGGGAGACCTTCATCCTCACTCTGAGCTGTGAAGCGAGACATCACAAAGTATGGAACAATGTGGCACCGAGCTATGATTGGCTGGCAAACGACCCCCGGTGTTGTATCACAGGCGTGACACCGGTGCCGGCTGCCAAATCCTGTCGTCACGGGAACAAGGCCTCAGAGGTTCTCAGGAGACTCCTGGCGGAGGAGACAAAAGAGGCATGTGTTTTTCTCTGTGTTCCTGTCTGCATGCAACTTTGGGGGCTTACCATCGGATTTGTGTTATGTTTTTAAGTCATTGCCAGTGTCATTGTTCCAATCAGCATTTAGGGGCTTTGTGTGTGAATGGGGGTGTACCTCCCTTTTGTTCTTGTCAAGCCACTTTGATTTAGTGCCTTCAGTAGAGCAACAAACATGAAAATGAAAAGACAAAAGAAGAGTACAGCCATGCTAAAGGCTCTGCGAGGCTGTACATAGGCAGAGTGGTGCTTTGAGCTACAGGCTAACGTCCTCAAAAGGACAATAACATGCTGGCATTTAGCAGGCTTACTGTTTTCTTTGTTCATCAACTTAGTTCAGTATCTTAGCATGCTAACGTGCAGAGTAGCACTAGCTGAGGGCTGAAAACAATGTCATTAGTTTGTATAGTTATTAGACCAATTAAAAGTTTGACCTGATGATGGTGCTGCCTGATGTGTTAAGGGGTCACCAAAGTTATTACAATTAATTTACTGTACCAAATTTCATGGCAATCCGTCCCAAAGTTGTGGAGACATTTCACTCAAAACCACAAATGACGAACTTATGGTGGAACTAGTTGTCGGGTAAATTTGACCTGCTAGTGGTGCTACAGAAAAAAAGTCAGGGTATCACTGAAGTCTTTAAGATCTATCCTCTGGGCACCATGGATGTCTGTACCAAATTTTGTTACAATCAATCCAACGGTTGTTGAGAGAATCAGTCTGGACCAAAGTGGTGGACCAAACTACAGAATTATTAAAAATTAAAAATGTAACAAAATATGGCCACAGCTGAGATATCTGTCTGTGTCTGTCTGTAGGCAGTTTGTAGTATTTATATATTCAAGAACATAAGATATCCTCACAAGCACAGAAAGCTGCAAAAAAATCCTCCAAAGAGGGGTTAAGAATTGAGTTAATGTTTAAGATTTAGATTTGGTGTATTATTAAGTTTGAATAAGGACTTTGTTGGATGCCCATAGTATTTGTCTTTACTGATATCATTAACCTGAAATACTCTTGTGGAGCTACTTAAGATAGGTCATAGTGTCATGTTTGCAATGTAGTTAGGGAGTCCACCCCACAACTAGAAGGTCTCGAGTTAATTTCCTGAATGTGCCCTGTGTTCTTTCAAACATGTCCTTGTATTAAACTTTTTTTAGCTCACCCTTGTCTCTCTGGTTACAAGAGTCACTTAAGTGTAAGTGTGATTGGGCAGATAAGATGGTGCATATTCTATGATTTATGAAATGATAAGAGTAGGGTTTTGGCATTGGAAATCGACAGAGCAACAGGAATGAAATGGCCGTTTCTAGTAAGGAATAAGTGAGCAATCAAACGTACGGACAAGACGAGCTCAAAAATATGGGTGAGCATCAGTACTGCTTTTTTATGGCAGATTGCCTGTGCTTGCCATCTGCTTCTTTGATGCCTTTAGTAGCCTTGTGAATGCCAGTTTCTTCAGCCTCAGGCTAGATGCTGTCTCAACAGGGTCCAAGATTAACAGTCGGCAGTCGCCAAATGCGAGTAAATTTAGTCTTTGGCGAGCAAATTATGGAGACCACCCGCCACTCTGGCCGGTAGAAGAAAATAATAATTTCCTACACGCACTGGAAAAAGCTACTGGTTTACCGTCACTTCAATCTGCTTCAATTCTGCCCTGCTATGCAAGGCTAACATTAGCTACCGCAAGTAACAGAGCTAACAGAGTTTTTTTAATGCATTTTTAAGGTGTTTTTTAAACTATTGTGTTATAGGCCTACAAGTAGCAAACTCCTTTAAAGAATAACCCATGCGTTGTGTGCGTGACATCATGATGTTATTTTGACAACAGCCACTGCCGCTATTTTGGACTGCAAACATTTATTATATTTATAGTATTTAATTGGCCATTTCGGTAGAATATGACCGTAGAATAGAAATAATTTTGTTTTACTTTTGTACAGCACTTTTTAAGCTGACGTTTTACTGGCGTCCAGAAGTCGCTCTCAGTCCAAAATGGCGCAAACGTAGCTTTGCTGCTGGGCGCTGAAGTTGCAATGGAGCGGAAAGAGAGAGAGAGAAAGACGGGGGGAGAATGTGAGTGAAGGTGAGGATGAAGTTAGCAATAACATTACAGCTGTGAACGTAGCAGTGCAGTGCGTGTGTTTAGTCTATTAGTAAGTGAAGAGATGCTACAACTCCTCAAGACCCAAGCCAAGTTCCCGTGTCTTGCTTGCCACCTGCTGATTAAAGTGAAAGGGATTAGACCCAAAGTTAGCGACGACTTCGGCTCAGACTCACTTTAGTGACACAACAAGCCTCTTCTCCGAGTTTTGCTGAGCACCCCATTTGAAGTGTAACTCAGTAGTGGCCACTGTAATTAAGTATTATTAATGCGTTTTAATTCATTGATATAATAATTTTAGCATATCATTTTTGTCTTTGCAGTTTGGATGAGAAGAAAGATCCTTCTTGCACTGAAATGCAAAGTGTGAATACCACTGAATTTATCAATTCAAATGTGTTACACTTTAGTGTTGAAACAGTTGAATTCATATTTCTGCATACAGTTGGTGTTACTACTATTATTACTGCACACTACTATAATATTGATTGAGAATTGCATATGAGACCAAGATGACACACTGAATAGTAATAATAGCAAATTGCAATAGTAAAAAACAATGAATTATGTTTGGCGTGTCTTTGTCTATCTATCTGGCCTGTACATTTATTCATCTACCAGTCAGCTTGAACCGACCCCTCAGTTGGGGAATTGGGGCAGGACTGCTGCATCAAAAAGAAATATTAAACACTATAACTTTAAGACTACTTCTACTTTTTTGGTATAATTCCTATGAACAAATACTTTTTAACAAGACGAGAATATCTCAATTCAAGTCCCACTTATTTTTGATCACATGTCTTGAAACACCTACAACAAGGAAGCGACCATTTATAGCGTTAAATAAACAATACCAAAAAATATAGCACATAAGGAGGTTGGAGTGGTGGAGGAGCGGTGGAACCAGATGGCAATAGCATGAGCGTCTTAACAGTGTAATAGTGAGAAATGTCTGGTTATAATGGCCACACTGTACACCTCCATGAATATGATTGGACGTGACTAGTCGGCTTATAGCCACCCAGCTCCCGGTGAGCCAGTGATTATGAAGCATGAATGAAACAGCTGATGCGAGCGCAACTTCAGTGCTCTGCCTGAGCCAACGCTCTACGCCCCATTCCTCATCAGCAGATGTAGTTTGCTGAGTCGTTATGGAACTGTAGACGCTTTAATCTTTTCTACTTTATTTAATTAAAGAGAGAAGTCGATGGGTACTCATATTTTAATCTGGAGTGCTCTTTGATTTTTGACATCGATGTTAATTCAAAACTATACATTTATAGAGTGGCCAAGGCTAAATAAATACTTCAAAGTGTTGGCAGTGGCTCTGAAAAGTGTTCACTTGAAATCCAACAATTTGAGTCCAACCCAACAATTGTGGACCACTTAACTACCAGCAGTATTTCTACTTTTTTGATCATTGAATTTATTTTTGACGTCTTAGAGCACCAGCCGGACTATCTACCTGCCACTCGCACGTCAGAAACAACAAAAGCAGAAAAGAGGAATTAGGAGTGGAGAAATGGCACTTTTCTCTCTGCGGTGAATGTCAGACTAATGCGGTCTATCAAAGAAACATGTTGCTTCAAAAGATCAGTTTTAAGCTTAGGTTGACGTCATTCTTTACAGTTAAATCAAACTCTTTAATATTCACCCTTACAGCTGTCAGTTATTGTTATGTATTTCTACCGCATGCTCTCTTCTTCTATACTGTATAAAAAAATAAAGACACTTCCTTTTGGGCTGTGAGTCACCCAGTGAATAGCAGAAAGGCCCAGCCGTTAAATGTGTGGGAAGATCATCTGGCATTTGCATAGAGGAATATTAATAGGGGCCATGGCTAACTTCACAGAAATGTTTTTTTTTTTTTTTTTTTTCATTTGAAAATTGGCTCGTCCACTGAGGTGCTTTTTGAAAAATGGCTGCCAAGCCTCAAATAATTAGGCGGTGGTAAATATTTTATGACGGAGTGATTTTAACAGTCCCTTAAGTCTTTGTGTCAGCTTCAGGACTAATACCAAAATAATGAAGCGACTGCTTTTGTGGGCTATAAATAATTATATCTTACACTGAAAAAAGCAGCACTAGGAGTGTCATTGTCAAACACAAAACAAAGACAGGAAGTATTGTGTTACCGTTGTATTGTGCTGTAAATGAAATATAGTGGTATAATATCTGGCTCCAGCACTCTCAAATGAAGCATAAACAACAGGTGTGTGAAAGAAAATGGAACATTTGATGCATCCAGTATATTAGCGTGGGCATAAAACGTCTCATGTTGCTGCAGCCGAATCTCAGATGGAAGTTCTTTTTGGGTCTGAGCACCACCTGACAGCTTGAGAGGAGGCTCCGGGCCAATAACCAAAGTTGATTTAGAACATGATTCACTTTCTGTGCAATTTTTCTAATTTAATGTGAGCTGCTGAATTGAGTTTCCCCTTCTATTCCTACTTCCAATTATGGTTACCTTAGCTGACGACCGGAGAAAGTGTTCACTTTTTCCTTTCCCCTCCCCATGACTCATCTTTATGCACGGACAGGTGTTCCCATTAAGATTGATCTATATGAACATTTCCACATATAGCTGCAGATATGTTAATGTAGACATATAACCGTATCCACATAACTTCCACCTTATCCTCTGCTTACATATTCACAGCGTAATGTAAATGAAGGAGACTGCCTGTGTGCAGCGCACATCCAATTACTGTCTGGGATGCTAAAGGCTGCCACATGATGGACAGCTGAGCAGTCTGGCAGTCAGGGGGATGTGAGGCTCCGAGTGGGATCTACAGTGGGGATTGAGGGAGAAATTGATTTCGATGCCGAGGCAGAACGAGTCAGGTGTAGTGGAAGCATGTTGAATTATCTTCAAACAGGAATAGTCACTGGTGATGAACAAATCAGTGACACACACAAACACACACACACAGACCTCTGGGTGCACTCGCCATGTGTGGTATGAGTCACAGAGGGGGTTTGATATTTCCAGGCAACATAGATGAGTATTCCCTCTTTGCTCCTGTTCTTCTTTAGACGCCACTAAGGGCCTTCTTTTTCCAGGACATTTTCAAAGAGCAGACAGTTGGTGGCTGCTGGCATCGACACGCAGTGCTGCCCCTTCCAAAATATGGTGGAAATATTCATTTAGAGCCTGTTGCGATTTTCCAACAAAACCCCCACTCTCAACATCAAACAATCTTCTTGGCCAAGGATCACAGAACTCGGAGCAATCTCGGTGGATAACTTTAGATGCTAAAAATACAAATTAGGTGGAGGATGGCCTCTAGAATGTTTTGCACGATCACAAAATAACAGTGGCATTGATACAAATCTCCCAAAACCAGACAATCCAACACACGCCACCTATTGGCAGGTAACGGCAGCACCAATTTAGAGCTCCGGAAGTACAGTAGACATGCTGATATACACCATATACAGGCAGGCAAAGGCCCAATTTAATGTCATTTCCAGTGTCTCATATCTGGATAAAATTTGTATATACAATTTCATTTTTGCTAACAGTTGGTTCAAGTGTTGGCAAAAACCTATACAATCTTAAAACACACACACACACACACACACACACACACACACACACACACACAGAGACAGAAAGAAGTTGCTATAAAAAGAAAAAAGGACAGATGAAACCCTCATAGCCAGCCGGCGGCAGAAGGGGTCCTATCTTACACCCGGTGCAAAGCGCTGCACAGCACAGCGCAACTGTCATTGCTAGTTTCACACTGACACAGTTGTCATTATCACGCCCAGCGCCCACATTTTATAAGTAGCGAATGTCCCATCTGTGCGCCCATGGGTGTGTTGATCTTAAAATGAGGTTTGGTCAGGCGCATTGTTGGCGCGTTGCTATCTTGAGGCAGCAGAAAGCGATTGCGCCATTGACCTACAAACACCTGGTCTACAGTCACTGGCGCAGTATTTTCTTGCTATTTAAGGGCACATTATTCAGATAGTAAGATGTTCTCACATAGGCGGGTTCACAACGGAAATCTTGAGCATCAAACACTTCATTTCCTCCATTCTTGTGAAATTTGATGCACTAATATATACTGGAAATGTTTTTATTTTTGTTAAGGAAAACGTAAAATCCTCTGTCACACACTCGGAGGCTTCCCCACGCATGTTTTTTCTAACAAAATGTGCTGTTTTTAAACCTTGTGTGGACGGTGCACCCATGCCTCTGTCTACTCTCAGCATCTCCTCTCTTCATCCCTCTGTGTGTGCTAGTGTAGACGTAGGATGCTTCAAAGTTTGCGGACCCTCTCCCCGAAACAGCGGCGTTTTGAGGCTGATGTCTCCATTTATTACACACCGCCTCTCCGGCAGTGCCCGGCAGCAAGTCCCAGTGTGCATGCAGCCTCCAGATTCAGCACCCCTCGACAATGGACAGCGACAAAAATAGTAAACGGAGTGCCAACAGAATATGAAACTCATCAATATAAGACAATTCTTGGGCTGTTCGGAATAGTTGGAAGCTTTGAAGCTTCATTCATAACGTTGAGATTCAAATTCTAAATCAAGCTAAATGTTTTTTTTTGTTTTACGCAAGTGTATTCATTGTGTGTGGACCCGGTATTTCTGAAAAAGATCAGGCTGCACTAATATGATTAGTATTTTTGTAGAATTAGATTCCAGTGGTGGCTGCGTAGAATTGTCTCCAACTTGTGTGATCCAAACATTTCCAATAACTCCAGAGCATTGTAAAGTCCAAAAGTCAAAATTGATTGAAAAAAGATAGATCTAATAATATCCAAAATTCACAGCATGTTTTTTATCTAAGAATATATTCTGTTTCAAGCCGTATTTGTTGGCGTTTAGCCTTTCAAAGCAACATTTTCACTGCAGAAAACCACTCAAATGCACTCAAAATACACCTATGATTAATGAAGAGACTAAATACAACCCTTTTACCCTTTTGCCCCTTACTTTACGCCCAGATTATGCTCCGTTTAACTAGCAAAAGTGGAGTTTGATATGCCCTAAATGCACTTGCGCCATGCATTTTAGACCATGCACTATAGATCGTTAAATTAGGGCCATTAAAGTTTACTCAGCTATGGAGGCTACATTGACATGTCTACACCTGCAGGTCTAAACATGTTGTTCTTTCTTCTGTAGATGGTGCAGATTGGCATATATAGGTGCTTCACATCTAACAAAAAGTTTGTTCTTAGCTTGAATTTTTTTTAAACAAATTTGCAGATGCAGTAAAAAGATTTCCAGGAATTTATCTCACCCAAAGCACTTATATGTAAAGCATAAAAAAAACATATTTTCCTCACCCACCAGTTGTGGTATCTAGCCATGCAGATAGACTCGGTTTTATCTGCCTTGCTGCTGATATATCCACCTCTGCTGCCACCACAATACAATGGTGGTGAATGTAATGTTGTTCGTGGAGCTTAAAGCTTTGCAAAATGACATTTGAAAAGACTCTGCAGTGTGTCTTTCCAGGAAAAATGGTCCCTGTTAATCCACAGACCTCCAGAGCTTCTTCATAACTGAGGAAATAACCCCTATATGAAAACTATTGATGCTGAGGTCTGTGGATTATCCTGAGTAACCGGGACATTGTTTCTAGTAATTGCTGTTTTTTTCTCTCCTTCTTTTTTTCAATTACTTTGAGGGACTGCATAATGAGCAGCTCATTTGTGTTTTCTCTCATTTCTTTTCTAAGCTTCGCTTCTCGCAAAGGACATCATTTGCTGTAAACTGCAGTGAACAGTGTCTTCTACAGTAGTAGCAGGAGGGAACATTAAATCCATGTGGAAATGAGGTTTAACAATCCAGTCCTTTAACAAAAAAAACCTTTTTCTCCAGTGAAAATTGTTTTTAAACTTATCAAGAGACCTAATTTTTTGAATTTACACACCAAGTATGTAATCTCCTCAACAAAAATGAGACATTTTATCACATAAGGAGAGTGTGTTTTTGTGGAAGTAACTTAATGCCTTTTGTTTTTTGGTGAGGTTTGTTTGTGTGTGTAGTGTACGACCATTTATTTTCCCAAATGGAAGAGAGCGAACACATTAAGATGCAGGAGATGTAACCCCTTCTGGGATAAACTGCTTATTAATCTTGCACTTTCACATGTGCATCATTTACCCCAGCAATTCTGCCAAATGCAACCACAACTGGCGTTGTAAATCCATAAACAGCTCACAAAAATAGTCTCCCTTTGTCCTGTTGTGTCGGAGTAATCACACATTCCCTCCTCCTACTGTTCTCAATAATTCAAGCTGTTTATATCACCCTTAGTTATGTATAATGTGTGAGGATAGTTTGCCTCGCATATTTATATTTCTTCCCGATAAATGTAGCCCTTTTCTTTCCCAGTTTAATATATCTTCTTTTATTGAAAACCTGTCGCTATGTGTGTATTTTAAAATCAAATTAAAGCCGCAGTGGCTGCCAATCGCAGTGCTCGCTGCTGCCGTGTGTGATATGAATGTGAAATGACACTGAAGTACATGCACTGCAGACCTGGGAAGCATCCAATACTGTGTGTCCATCTTACCCTCTTACTTACCCTTTCCCCAGCGGACATGTTTATCATGGTAATCTCTTCCGTGAGCAGCCTGAAAAAAAAGTGTGTGTGAAGGCATTCGGTGTTCCCCTGCCTGCAGGGTTTCCCAAGGCTGAGACGTACACAGATTCCTACAAACTGCACGGCTGCACCTTGTTCCATGACTTGTTTATTTCACTACAGTGAATAATGGTTTTATTTTAAACAGGCTTTCCTATAAATGTATAATTCAGGCTAACCAGAAAATACTGTGTTTCATTTCCCCCATGCCACCGTTGAACAAGCATTTAAGATTACGGGCAGTTTGGTTTCAGTGCTCGCTTGGATTTATTCAGCCCAGGTAAATTATAAATAAGTCTTTTCAGAGTTGTAATTAAAAAAATATCTGACTAACAGCACTTTAAAATGTTTTTTTTTTAATGGGCAAGCCACTAAAGTTTAAAATGGAATGACCGTAGTCCATTTGCAAACCCCTCAGCATGCCCATTTTATGCAGGTCTTGTACGAAGCAGTCTGTTGGGTAAAGATAGCTTTTACCCTCACTTTTTATGTATCATAACAGAAAAAGTAAGGCAGAAAGCAAGCGAGTTCATGAGTTCAATTTTTATGTTAAAGGTGTTTTGGATGCAAACAGTCTCCCGACACACCTCGGGGCAATATGTGAAATTAAAAGCCACGGTGACAGTTTGAAGCCGACGTAAGTTAGATGGGTTATGCAACGTTCTTTTGGGACGCCGGAGCCATTATATGCATGAATCACCGTCGTCGTCGTGCATTTCTATCACATTCGCTTCTCAGGCTGAAATATGCATTGTGTTCTCTTCCTTTTTGTGATAATGCTGGAAGTGAGCAAAAGTAAACAATGAAGTGAGAAAACAAAGGTGTAATACAGATATTTATCTGCGTGGGATTCATTTCCCCAAAAAAAAAAAAGACGGTCACAGTTTGGAGATATAAGTAAAGCAATGACAATATTGCTAAAGCTTTGTTTACTACCATAAACACAATTTTTGCCGCAATATATTTTTTCAATCTCGTAGTTTCTCCATTGTGTGTCCAGAATGTTGTGTTATCTTGAACAACGTGGAGCACCCACAGAAAAATATGAGGCAATTTATCCAGAGTTCAATGGCGCTGCTATGCCACTTAAACATTTTATTGTGCATTACATGAAAGGTCGGGGTCATTGAGTGGACATTTGCTGTGCGCTGGGCAGAAATGTGCAAGAGGCTTTTTTTTTTAACAGCAGCAGGAAAAAAAACATCAAGATATACCACTCCATCCCTGCACACACACAGCTCGCTCGCACACACACACACACACTCGAGATCCATCCCTGTGGGTGGACAGAACCACTTCCTTATCCACGCTACCTTGCATAATGCCTCTCTGCACTGCGTAGGGTACAGGCAGTGCACCGGCAGTAACAAACACGCAGCAGGGCTCCTTCAGAGCAAACCCACAGCTCGCCAAAGTCTGCTGCATGTCGACTTGTTTGGCCCCCGAGACCTAACAGCTAGCACCGACAGGCGAGGACCCCCGCAGCTTCACGCTATAGATCTGCGTCGAGGTCTGGAAAAAGTTTCCAGTCAGACGAGCGGGCCAGAGTGAGCGATAGATTTCTCTGGAGGTCAGAGCTCAACATGTTTGGCACCGGCTCTCATGCTTGTTTCCAACGGGGAGTTGACCTACACGGCTTGAGACTGTGTGAACTCTTTTGGCCTCCGGCATGTTTTGCAATCCCCAGAGGAAAGTAATATCCACAACACTTATAAATAGTAAAGGAAATAGATGTTTTTAAAAAAGTAAAACTTTCTGAAATACAGTACATCGGCATGCAGACGTTTTTGCCACGATTTTGTACGGTTGATTTAAATTACATTTCTAAAATAAACGGTTGGAAATTTATTCTACACAGCCTTCCAAGTTGATGTTCTGAATAAGTCGGATAGCTGCAGAGGTCTGGTTAGGTGAATTGTTTCTGTGCTTCATGCAAGAAAATATATTTGTGTATATATACAGTATACTGTTTGTACAGTAAATGTGTTGCAGGTCGGATTCACAAAATTCTCTTCGATCCACATAAATGTCGTAAATTGCTCGTTTCAACCTGATTAATGTCATGTGACTTGTCATAGCAGGAAGAGCACAGGTGAAATACAGTCTGTTAACGATGGCTCAGTGCCATCAAGTGTCCCAGAAGGCCAATGTGAGGGAGCCAGCATGCACAGTACCAGGACCATAGAAATAGAATAGGAGGAGAACTGACATCAAACTGTTTTCCATGGTCACTTGACTAGTACAAAAGAAAATGTCAGTGGGGCCGTAAACTGGGTCGTAGCTCGCCAGGAAGAGAACGGACGCAGCTCTGGAGTGGCGGGGAGGCAGGCCCGTTAGCAGCCAGCCCACTGTTCGGCTCATTTTCTGTTATCAGCAGGGCCGTCTCTAGTCCTTTTGGTACCCTAGGCAAAATTTACGCTGCTCTAGGGTTAGGGTTCAACCCCCCAAAACCCAAACCCTAGCCCTGTAAACCACAACACGCATCAAACATCACGATGGTTTCAGGACAAAAATTTAGATTTTTATTTTCATATATAACTGTATTTATTATAATATACACAAACAATTGATCCCTGATATTGTCGGCTGAAAAGTGTTAAGTTAGTTTCACTACAATTTACACTTTTATGAACAAATAAGTGCTGCCGGGCAGATGGAAAAGTGTAAGAAAGAGAGTTTCATGGGTGAAAAGTGTATTTCTTTATTTATTTGTTCATTTGTTACCTCAATGCAGAAAATGAGGGCGCCCACCAGCATTTTATTCTTTTAATTTTTACATTTTTAATTAGATTTTTTTTCACCCTAGAAGATGGCGCCCTAGGCGACCGTCTATATGGCCTATACCTTAAGCCGGCCCTGGTTACCAGTGGCGGAATTAGCGAGCCAGCCAGCTGTGCGCCATGCTTTAATGTTACATTGGTTACAGAAAATGAGTCGAACAAAGTTGTTACTCATCTGGCGATAGCAATGTGCTTTCCTACGCTGTGACAAGTGTGTGGATGAAGCATTGAGTTGTTAAATTGTACTCATTTACTCCAGCTCTCTATACTTTGTAACGGTACTACTCCACTGCTCATGTTGTTACTGCAAAACCGCACATAGGAGAAGTTTGCCTTCAGGGCTTTCTGCTAGAAATATCCTTAGATTTAGGCAACAAACCTGGGTCGGTTTAGGAAAAGATCTTGGTGTGCATTAAAATAAACCCTTTCTGGCAGAAAGCCCTGAAGGCAAACTTCTCCCACGTACCCTGTCACCTCAGTGAGTCCGCGACTTACCATAAGTCGGTTAGTTTATACTGAAGTTAGTGCGCTACAGCGGTCACAATGGCAATAGTACACATAAAAATGGCCGCTACTCTGACCATCCTGCTACGTTGATATGAATAAGAATGTCCGTTCTACTCCTATTCTATTTCTATGGCCAGGACACTGAGACTAGCTCACCTAAGTGGAATGCAGTCATTTAAAATGTTATCAGTTATGCCTGTGTTTTTCCTGCTATGACATGTGAACATGTCTGATTGAGAAAAAGGTCTTTGGATTATTGTGCAGTAGGTGATGTTACAGTGTCAGATACAGCAGAGGATGATCATGCATACAGACCCTGAGGCAGCTCACAGAGTGAAAGAACTTTCTTAGCAACTATTGAACTGTAGAAGTTCAGTAGTTGTCTCAGTAAATTGGCAAGCCATAATAATAATGATGACATATTGAACACAATATATATTTTGCTGGAAGTTTATTTGTATTTGAGTTGATTCGTGTAACACATTTTATCTCCAAATCTATTTAGATGAAGGCAGGAATGTTCAAAGTTTAGCCTGTATTTATTTACATTTTGGTAAAATTGGCACCATTAAAAGTAATGCTGAATTAGCTAATAGCAGTTCCTGTTTGCAATGCACCCACGGATGTACAGACAACCATCACTGGATTACTTTGACACTGAAGAAAACTTGAAAACTTAAAACATGATGAAATCTCAGGCAAGCTCTGGAGCGTCTTTTTTCTATAAATTCTAATCGGATTTATGGATATTATTCTTGATGGGCATTAGATAATAGCATGTGGAAAGAAAGTGATAAGCCAAAATAAAAAGTTTTTAAAGTAGGTTGCGATCCTGACCAACTTTCATGTCTTTCAGAGGCTGTAGCAGGTTCAGTTTTAGAGCTAGAGGGAAGCTACAGATACCATATGAAACTAGAAAACCTCATTTACTGGTAACATGCATGTCATGCTACTATGTCAGGGACGAGACTAAATAACGCTCCGAAGTTAGGATAAATTTTGGCGAGGGAAAATTGGCATGGCCATTTTCATAGGGGTCCCTTGACTTCTGACCTCAAGATATGGGACTGAAATTGGGTTCTATAGGTACCCACGAGTCTCACCTTTACAGACATGCCCACTTTATGATAATCACATGCAGTTTGGGGCAAAACCCATGCAGTTTTTTGAATGCAGTATAAATGTGTTATTTTTGCCTATTCTGAAAATGGTGTATTTGAATATTTCTGCATACTGGGGTCCCTAATCAGCCTTGGAATTGCGTACATTGAACTAGAGACCTACAGCATTCAGAGGATGGATGGCTTCCCTAGGTAGATTGACAATAAGGGGGATTCTGAGCAGTTTCCAGAACAGAAGTGCTCGCCATCCAATCGCCAAAAAATGCAATTCTTCTCTCAAGGTCTTGGTGTCTTAATGTCGTATTCTGGAGGGATTATTGATCATTAATTTTATCAATTCTCAAGTGGTAAAACATGGTTAAATTTAGCACCAAATCTTTGTAACAAAATGGTATCAACTCAAAATTGCTGCAACAACTTATGAGACAAAAGAGAGCATGGGGATGACCATCATATACTTCTATCATAATGTTCTAAACCCTTCTAGACTTTCGCATTTATTGTAATTAATTAATTCATGTTTATTTCTGATTTATGACTGGAAGGACTCAACACAGTGAGCTGCATCTCAAATTAATCTCCAGGTTCCCAGCTTTCAGATGATGTAAACCACTTCTATGTGACATCTACTGTTGACCTGCTATTGCCGCCTAAAGACCCCCTGTACCCCCTAAAAATTCCCAAAACAGAGGGTTAAATTACCTATTTAAAATACAGTAAAAGAAGTAAACTTAAAAAAAAAGCCAAGCTATACATTAGGCAGAATTATATAAAGCTCTGAAGAGAAGTGGAGAAAATATTTGATATGTATCTGCTTTTGTATCGTCTCCCAAAAGTTGTGCGGGGGCAAGCTGAACTTTTCTTGCAAAAGTGTAAAATAAGTTTAAACACCAGGATCAATGCTCTGCCGGGTCATCTGGGCATCTGCGAAAGAACGCGAGGGAGCACAAGAGAACATTTCTGAAAGTTACACAGTTACACAAAAAAACTACAATAAAGAACAGATGCAAAGTGATGACAACCAACTAGTGGTTTAGGATGAAAGCTCTAAATGAGCCTATACTTCAGTTTTGAAGCTGAGGTATAGACAAAGTGGATGCAGGGGGAAAAGTACTTTTTAAACCCCCGAGACAATAAACCTGAGATATGGATTATACAGCTCAGTATTATGAAGTTGGCTCTAATATTTTATATATTTGATGTACTATATACAGTAGCTGGAAAAAGCAAAGAGTCTCTATCTTTCGGAAGGACTCTGTTAGCCGACAGGCATCGTAAAAAAGATTCACAATAATGGCCCTGCATCAAGATAGCAGTGAATTCTTGTTGTCATTTCCACAACTATCCATTAAACACCTGCTCATAACAGCATTCTTAACCCCTGCGTGCTTATACAGGCAGGAATGCGCTCTTGTATTTAGCACAACAATTCTGCTGTCACCGGTGATAGATGCATGAGTAAAAAACTGCAATATTGGCATCCAAACAATAGGCAAGGCACTATCGTTAAGCATTTCTCCAGAGAAATCTAAAATTATGTTCTTTCAAGGACATTGCCGACCGAGCATAAAAAAAAAAAGAGGAGAAAAAAAGCGGAAAGGGGAGGAGGAAATTGCAGAGCACCCTGTTTTGCTCCCCAGCTGTTTACACAGTGCTGCAGAGGCTGTAAATTCTAAAGAGCTGAAGCATATTGGGCATCATCTCCGGCACCCATCATTCCAGAAATTGCCTCTCTTTACCCCTCTCTCTGAAGAAGTGCACAGTTCATTGCCATGCCTGAGGATCCCTTTGCACTGTCACTTTGGTGGTTGACTCTCAGGGGCCCCATAAACAACCAGCCTCTGCCATATCTCAAGGGTAGGAGCGCAGGATTGGATGCCTGCCTCCTCAAAGATATAAAGGGTAATAATATTTTCCTTACCTAGACCTTTTTTCCACCCCTCATGGCTGGGGATGTTGGGCTTTGAGAGACAACATTAAAGCTGGCTGCTACTCAAATTCCCATTTTAGAAACATCGAATCTATATGCGTTTTAGTGCAGTGCGTTGGTGTGCAGAACATTTTCAACCAAAGCTAATCATGAGGTGAGTACAACTGTGTTTCATGGCTTCATTTATTATCAACCAGGAACATTGCCACTGTTTTATATGCATCATAATAAAGAAATAGAAATATAAAAACAACAGCAGAATAACTAAAAGCAGCATCCAACCGACTGACAAAAAGCTGTGTAATACCTTGTTTTTTAACTGCAAAATTAAATCTTAATTTATTTATCTAAATGATTTGGAAAGGGGGTATGACAAGTTAATCAGGTGTCACAGTAGTTCCCAACCTTTCTGGCTTCTGACCTCTTAGAACAAAGGAGTGTGTACCTGTGACCCCCAGTTGTCACCATCGGATGTGACCAGTTCAACTAAAGTGTGATTTCTTTTTCTTGTTTTATTTGAATAATTTTCCTGAAAAACAACAAAATCTGATATTAGCAAACTTTAGGTATTAAGATAAGATAAGATAAGATAAGATGAACCTTTATTAATCCCCGGAGGGAAATTCAGATGTCAAAGCAGCAACATCAGCAAACAGAGTGAAACACAGGAGAGGTAAAGGTATACAAAAATTATAAAAACAATAATACAGATATAAAAGATACAGAGTTTTGCTACATAATGGACATTACTGATACTAATTATATGACTCCTCTCTACTTCTCTACTTGTGGTACTGTTACACTGTGTTTTAGCAAGTCACAGACAAACATTTCAACCCTTTTATCACAAAAGGAGAACAAGACGTAAACATGTCTCAGCTCGACGTGAGACACGTTTGCGGTTTCCTGCTTGTGGTCCCATCTCCCACTTACTCTGTCAGGCTGCCTAATGATGATGTCTGTAAAGAAACTAACTCAAGGATCTTGGGGAATTAAGGGAAAATCAATGTGCCAAACTGATTTTCTATAGAAATATTCAACATACAAATGCAGATTCATTGAACAACCACACACAGCTCATCTGTACTATTTTAACTAGAAGCGTGTAAGTGTCTTACCACCTGCAAATCTGTCACAAGCCGTGTTTCCATTCACATATTTGTATGCACAAGTATCACATTAGAAAAGCTGTTTTTCTAAAATTTGATAAAACTTCCTCAATTGCAAAATAATTGTTTTTCGCTCGCTCGAGGAGGTTTTTGCCTTTGTCGAAAAAGAGTTGATTGGCTAAATGGATTATGGAAAAACACCTGTGCCGACTAAATTCTGACGTAGCGAACATTTAACTCACATGACAGATCAGCTGTTTCTGCTGTTGGCGTCTTCTCGGTTATTTCCATAACGTGTGTCTTCGGATAAGATGAAACATGGCCAATACTAGCTGACATCCCTGAAGACCTCTCTCCATTATTCTCTCTAAGATGGGTTAGATGGCCAAGCCGACTCGCCACCTCTACTTCTTCTACTCTGTTTTTGGTGGATTACAGCCATACGTAGCCTGTAGTGCCAATTTCTGACCAAACTACACTTACTTCAAAATTCAAAATTAAATTATATCGGCCCCATGGTGCGTCCAATGTGTGTCGCCCCACCGGGAAAGTGCCCGGTATGCCAGATTACCAGTCCAACGCTGAGTGTGTCTTTCGAATGTTAATTCTTCCCAAGGTCACGTAGGAGATCTGTGGCTTCTTCACACCGGCTAATTATCCCAGCGCCATCTTTTATTGAATCTGACACTTTGAAGGGCTTTCTGTTGGGCCCATCCCTCATTTTTAATAGTATTGATTTTTCACCGATCATATCAGGCCTTGCATTCTCAAAAAGATGCTGCCAGCTTTTTATTCTCCTCCCCGCTCCCATCCACTTCGCCTTTCGCTTTTATTCCTGTCCAAAGTGTTTCAGAGCTGGCAGAATTGTAGCTGCGAAACACACATCTTCTGCTCAGCAATTATCAAAGGGGGCAGAGTGGGAGAGAAATTGATCTGCCGGCTTGCGGTACAGTAAACAAAGCCTCCCTGTCCCATGTGTGCTGAGCAATTATGAAGTGCAAGAAGTAGCAGGTTTTGCACGAGCTATAAAAAGGCTAAAAAACAGTTGGAGCCAAAAAAGGTGCGGGCAAAGAAACACTTACAATTAGCTTTAATTATGCATTGCAGATACATCTAATAAGCACTTTCCACTTTGTTTTCTGATCTTTTTTCAGTACGTGATATTTGCATATAGTTGCACAGGTGGATGAGCTATGTCTTTGTCAGGGCGCAGCACAAATAGCTTTCTAGAGATAAACATTTTCCCCATTTCCCACGTCACTCTCCGTGCAGCTATTCAATTCATTCCATTGTTTTCCGCAAGCTTCTTTGTCACCTCTCTCTCTTTCTCTCATGTCTGCCTTCTATGTCACTGTATTGTCTTTTGCCCCTTCGTAGAATCCATTCATGCAACATTAGATTTAAACTCTGATATGCAATGTCCCCGGGCGCTCGGCGGAGATGGATATATGAATAGCATTTAGGAAAATAAATTGATCTTTGATGCTTGTCCTTCAGGGGGAGATTATGTGACATTGGTTACTGTCAACAGTCTGTTCTATTTCTATTTTAGCAGAGCGCCATGGGTGAAAATACACTCACGAGGTCCATTGGAATCGAAACGAAATGGGCTATTACCCTTCAATGTGATATTTCGGAGGCGATGGAAATGAAAAGAGGTCTCTCATTTGTGTTGCAGTGATCTGGTTATAGCTCTGATGCACACAGTCAGAGGGAACCAGCGAGGTCCACATTTATCAATCGTTAAGTATGTTTGGAATATTGAGTGCGTTTCCAAATGGGGGATATGAAGTACAAGGATAAAACACACTGTATTCATAAAGATAATGTTCTGTCAAATTCGCTTGTACAATCAGGTGGTGATGTATTCTGTATGTCTCGGATACAAAGACACGGTCGTATAATAAAATCTGAATTTTACATAAGGTCTATCTGAACCCCCCCCCCCCCCCTTTCCTCTCTGTTCTCCAATTGCACATGAGTAATAGAGACCATCTGCCTAAAAGATCACAGTCAGCAAAAAGGCATTGCGGGGGCCGCGAAGATTTCAATTATCAATATACCATTTAATACATCGCCGCCAGGCCAAACAGCCTGGCGTCTCGACAGGGCGAGATGGAGAATGTTATTTCTTAAACACATCAGCAGATAGCTGCAATTTGGCGTCGTGGTGCAGCGGGGTTCAAACCAGCCTCCATCCATCAAACTGTACTTGGAACATGGAGGAGCAGGAAACCCTTAACGTACGCATGGGCAATCGTGTTAGAGCGAACACAGAGCGATTACAAAAGCACAGTAGCCCTCCGAGAGCTGTCTTTGATTCTCTTGATCAAGAGATAGGAAACGCTATTGTAGATGTGTCAGCCGCAGCATGAATGCCTTTGATTCCTATAAAGGGATGTGGCCATCAGTGCATTACAGTTTGGCTCTACAAATAACACTAATCCAAACTGAGATCCATATTGTGTAACCGCATCACTGTAGAGAAGACCAATATCTTGTGGTTGGTTTCTCAAAGAATCTGAGTATACAATGTAGATGTACAGAAAAGTGTCTCTTGGTTGCATTGCTGCGCAGATAAAAAGGATAATTCCGGTTTATTGCACATAGGTTCTCATTTAGTAGTAAGTAATTGTGTAGATTCAGCTACAACAGGAAAACTACAACCACGGTAAGAACAGTAGGTCAAAGTTGAACCAATAAATGCCTTTTTACAGTGTGTGATTTTGGGCTGTCCAAGAGGAAATCATGAGAGAACCGTGGTGAAATCTTCAGTTGTCAATCAACTGTTTTATACCGTACTGTTAGACAAGTTCACCGGCAGTTTTGGTGCCCAAAGACAGGCTACTTCAAAACTCTCACAGTGTCAAAAATGTAGCACCCAAATCTTTCAAAGGGACACTTGCTAAGACCATCACACTCTCCTCTGTGGTGGCATGAATTCACAAAGAACATGCGGTCTTTTGGAGTTTTATTGCAACATCCAGTCAAACACTTGCAAACGGCTCTCTGAGCTTGCTAAGCTGAGGGATAGAGAAAGACGTTCACATGAAGGTACTCGTATGTATGTGCATAGGGGCATACGTCATGAACATCCCTTATTCTCACCCTTAGCAGGTGTCTTTTTATAAACGCAGTGTTCCGTATGTAGAGCCTCTTTCTGCCTCCGACTGCTAGGAATAAAGAGCTGAATCCCACGACTTTGCTCCTTATAGCATCGGCTGGGAAGCAGCAGGAAACACTTTCACATGGGAAGCACAGTCGTAAGTGTATAGGGTTTAAATTGCCAATCCAGCTTCTTCACCTATTTTGACATTTTTCAATACATAGAAGTGGCAACACTATGAAAAAGCTTGTTCATTGCTCTGCTACATTTTTTAGCCATGCTAGGGTCACATGGTCACACAGGGTCACGTTCTATGGATGGTGATGTTGGTCTGTCAGTTGCTCGGTTGGTCGGCCAATTTGGTCCAGACCATAGACTGTATATGAGAAGTGGACGTAGTCACCGTGACATCATCCATTGGTTTGTGGACTGACGTTTTGAAGCCTCGAGTTTGGCATTTTAGCCGTCGCCGTGTTGGTTTTTGACCCTCAACATCTTGTTTTTTTTGCAAACATAAGTGACATAACAAGGTGGAGCTAAGTATAATAGAAGACCTGAAACTAGCAATTGAGACCATAAACTCATGTTTACAGTGTTTACTGAGGTAATAAATCAAATGAGAAGTAGGCTCATTTTCTCAAAGACTTTTATACAATCAGACTTCTTTTAGCAACCAGAGGAGTCGCCCCCTGCTGGCTATTAGAAAGAATGCAAGTTTAAGGCACTTCAGCATTGGCTTCACTTCTCAGACCCAGAGGTTTCCGCCTGGTCCAGACTGAAATATCTGAACAACTATTGAATGCAATGCCATGCATTTTTTTTACAGGCATTCATGAGAATGAGTCTACTGACTTAGGTGATTTTTCTGACTTTTTATCCAGCACTACCATGAGGCTGACATTTTTTTTTGTGACTATTGGATGGATTGCCATGAAATTTGGTAAAGATATTCACGTTCCCCACGGGATGAATTGTAATAATTTTGATGACTCCCACCTGACTTTTCATCTAGCTCCATCATCAGGTCCAAAACCTTGGTTTCAGACTTTCTTAGACCGTCTTGTACAGTGCAAACATGCAGTGAACTTACATCACATTTTATCTATTGGCACCAGTTTGGGTAATAGTTTCAGCCTTCATCTTCTTTTTCTTTTCCAAATAAATTTGGTTAACCTGGGGGTTTGTTTGCATTCCACAAAAGTTTGTTAGCATCGTGAGCATTGTTAAGATCTCAGCAATTAACTAGGTGAAGCGTATTGTTATTATTACCAAGAGGAATGATGGCAAAAACTATGAAAATACAGCCCATGTTGTAATTAAACACATCCTTTACTGCCAATTGCATGGTAACGAAGAACAAGTACAAATGCTCAGACGGCATCAGACATACATAACCCTGTTTACACTGATTTGTTCAGATATAACATATGAACACAACATCCAGCTAGCATGTTGTAGAGTCTGGTTGCAGCTGTAGAGCAGAAACGGTGACAAGTGAAGCATAAAGTAGTTACACTCAATAATGTATACGTCCTGAGGCTGAAACGTGTCATACTGTGAAAGATTTGTGAAAAGAAATAGTGGCTCGGTGTGGAACTGCTGCATCAGGAGAACTCTGAAAGCTCTGCTCTCATAACATCTTCATTATCTGAAGGTGTACTACAAGACTGATATATTAAAGCATTATCTGGTGGAATGGGTGTACCGAAAGACGTTTTCTGTATGGATGTCTGAGTTTGTGTACGTGTTAACAGACAGGTGGACAGGTGCTTGTCTGTGTATGTGTGCACCTGCCTGTCAACTGCCTGTTACGAATGTATGAACTCAGGTATGTGTGTATATCTTCTTTGAGTGCAAGATGCTTCGGACTGTCCCTGTGTTCTGATCATTGTTTCATATCTTGAGTCTAAAGCTTTCATCTTTTGGCAGGAAGAGAATTCAAATAACCTGCTTTGCACTGGGACTTTTGCATTTGGCTTGGTTGTTTACCAAGACTACACAGTGGAAACCTGTGAGATTTCCAGTCCATCGCTGAAACTCTATAACACAGAATGTGATGATAATGATTGTTGTACTGAAAATCCCCTCAACCCCCCATATATTGGTCTTTTTTCTCCCTTTAACTGCCCCATCTACCAGTAAGGTGACACATTAATACATGTCCTTGAAGGAGCTCTCATGGACATTATCAACAGAACCACCACGGCTAAGTAAACAGTTCAACGTACCCTCATATAACAATTTGTAGGATATCTTACGAAAAGTTATTCCTCATTTTTCATGCGTTTTCCTAGTCCAGCGACACCTTCCAAATTCCGCTTGTTACATGCATACAGTCTTTTCAAAATAAACTTCCGTCTTCACATAAAACAACTTGGTTAGGTTTAGGTGACAAAACTACTTAGTTAGGTTTAGGAAAAGATCATGGAAGTGGCGTTACTTAAGTGCAGAAGTTACGTGACAAATAAGTCAACGCTTGGGTTAAAATACGGAATTGGCGTATCTTAAGTGCGGAAGTTGCGTGACTCATATGGGACACCAAGACCGGTCTCCTGAGCGAAAGTCCGGTGTTTTTGGACCCACCCCAACCTCCTCCCTACACGGTGTTTGTCGGCCTTTATACTTCCTGGTTCACGATTATGTGTATTAAATACAAATTGATTTTATGGTATATATACGAATTACGGCTTTAACATATTGAACACAGCGATTAATATGCTTCATCAGTTTTTGTAAATATTTTAAATAAAAATAAGAGTTAACAGCCAAGGTAGCGGCACTGTGAGGCTTTATGTAGGCACGGCGATGATTTGAGCTACGCAATGTTCATATTAAACATCTTAGTTCAGCATGTTGGCATGCTAACATTTCCTAATTTGCACTAAAACATAGTACAACGGAGGCTAAGGCAGTTTTGTTGACCTGATGACGGCGCGAGGGGGACAAAAATGTGTGTACCCAATTTCACGGTAATCCATCTGCTAATCCCCGAGATACTTCATTTAAGCTAAAAACTTCAACCTGATGGTGGCGCTAGAGGAAAAGTCAGAGGATCACCAAATTAATTTGCATTTCTGCATGACAGTTTAAATCTTAGTCTCATAGCAACTTATGACAAAAAATTGTTTTACAGTGTGTCATCTTGCCAAGATTCCTCCCAAAACGGACATTTAAGATATAAAGCAAATGATGAACGCCTCTTGCATATGGAGGCCGTCAGTTCTAGCCGGGCCCTAAACTAAACTGGGGGTGCAACATTTCATCCACTTCTCCCTCAAGGCTAATCAAGTCCAGCCTATTCAGACAATTCAAGTTCCCGCAGCATTCAGTCATTTATCATTGGGCCAATATTCATGATACACTTCTAAATGATATATAATTGATTTCATAATGTTTAAAGAGAATAACAGAAACAATTCAGAGTACGACAGTAACTGATTTGACTATTTGAAACAAAAAAAAAAGATTCCTAAGAGTCAAGACTCAAGACTCAGTCAGCCTGGTGCACCAGGCCTTCTTAAATTAACTTACTCATGAAAATAGAATGAGATGTAATTACCATTTTATAACCTCTTTTGGCATTGATCTTACATTGTAGAGTACAAGGAAAGCTTGCATGCATTTATTATGAAGTGTTCTGATGTGACTGCTGGAACAATGAGGGATGCTGCTGAACACTTTAGATGAAAATTGTCATATTCTGCTCAAGGTTATCGTCATGATCTGAAAACACTCCGGAAAAGAGTTTTTGCGGTAAACTCGCTAATAAAAATAGAAATACGCTGTTTAGAGTTCATTTCTTTCTCTTAAAGGAACAGTGTGTAGTATTTTGGTGAATGTATTAGCAGACTATAATATTAATAAGTATGTTTTCCTTTGTGTATAATCACCAGAGAATATGAATCATTGTATTTTCGTTACCTCAGAATGAGCCGTTTATATCTACATATGGAGCAGGTCTCCTTCACGGTGCCAGCTGCCATGTTTCTACAGTAGCCCAGAATGGACAAACCAAACATTGGCTCTAGATAGGGCCATTCACATTTTCGCGTTTGCCACCGTATTTCCCCTATACAGGCTTGGCACATGGGAGAAGTTTCAGTTGGTTGCAATCTGCAACGTCACTGCTAGATGCCGCCACACTCACTGCACCTTTAATATGCATGGTCAAACGAAGATTGCATTTTGTAAAGCAGAATTATTCCCATCAGCTTCAGCTGTACTTTGTGTTTAGTGCTAATTAGCAAATGTTAGCATGCTAACATGTTAAACTACAATGTTGAACATTAAACCTGCTAAACATCAGCTTGTTAGCATGATAACTGGTAGCATACTAGCACGCTAATGTTAGCATTTAGCTCTAGAGTGGCTGTAGTCTTGTTGGGAGGTGTAGACTGAGGGCAGGCTGTAGGGTCGAGAAACAAAATATGTTTTTTGTGATGTTTATAAGACAGTGTTTCATCACACTAACAGTAGACCTGAGCTTTCTCTGGCCATGTTGGTAACACACAATCGTTTCATTGGTGAAACCCTCCCAGAATTCCAAGGGTTTACAACCTAATTAAGACTGCAACCCCAGGACAGGATTGTAGCCCAGACTGCTTCATATCCAAGTCAATTAGGACCATGCCCGGCTGAGTTTGGGACAAAAAGAGTCTAAAGGGAGTTGAGATAAGCCAAGCCTGAAACAAAGCAAACCAAGCCCTATATCAGATTAAAGAGGACATATTATGAAACACTCACGTTTTTAGTGCTTTTGCACATTTATTTGGGTATCTGGAGTGCCTATCAACCCACAAACTGTGAAATAAGATCAGAAAACATGTGATTCAACAAGATCTGGCTCACCTTCCTATGTCACAAGCAGGCTCATTAGAATATACCGCCCCCCATCTGCATATTTCAACCCACATCTTGAGAAATATACCTTTACAAAGGTGCACCATATTTTTCTCACAAGCCAATCAGAGCAGACTGGGCTTTTTCGGGAGGGGGTCTTAAAGAGACAGGTGCTAAAACGGAGCGTTTCAGACAGACGGTATGAGAAAAATAATGTGTTAATGTGTGTGAACATGTAAACATAATCTAGTAAAAACCCAAAATACAAGTATGAACCTGAAAATGAGCATGATATTTCCCTTCTAATAGCAAAATACATCACAAAAAACAAGTCTTGACGTTTGATGTGTAGATCAGGAGTTTTATCGCATGCCTTTTGTTGCACTGCAGAACACAAATTACTCTCTAACAAAAGCTACAAAGTCTGATGGTAAAGATGTTTTCTCCAGCAGTGACTAATAGTCCTTGTTATTATTCACGTTGCACAGTGTGAGACAGACAAGAATAAAGTATCCGACTTTCCAAACAGTCTCGTGCCATAAATGTGAGAGGTGCCACCTCTGCTTCCGCATCTTCCAACAGGCCCGGAGCATCCTCTGTTCGATCTACAGACTGCCAAACCAGCGCATTTGCATCTTTCAAATTTTAAAGTGTGGGTGGACAAAGGGAAAAAGCAAGGGTGTAATGGTCTGTTATATCGTGCAGATTCTTTTTTTTTAAAGTTGCACAGCAGTAAACACTGGTGACCAATATAAGCGCTCATCAGTGCCAATGAATCATGCATCTGAAGCTGTTACAATCTCTGCTATTTTTGCCAACATCTGCTGTGGAGGCTCAAGGTTAAATTTGCCTTGAGGATAACCATAATTGTTGTGAGCATATGTTGTTTATGAGCTGTGCCGGAGCTTTAAAAAGAAGAGCTGCACATAAAGATTCTCCGGGATTCACAGCGGTAGTTGTTCAGAAATGGTTAATCAGTAAGACTAATTACCTATTTGTATGCACGCTGCACTTTGCTCTTTAACGAACTATAGAAAATAAAGAACAGAGTTAAATTGCACGCTTTGGGCAAAATTATGATTTCAATTGTCTGACCTATAGTTTGAATCTTCCGTTCCTTAATGGGTGGCATGCGAGTCATTTGCTCTACATTGTGAAGGGTGGGCAGTAGCTGCTTTTGAGTGCTAAGATTACATTTAGTCTCCTCTGAGGCACAAATCAAATCCTATCAGAGGGCTCTTAAGGCAGGCTCTGACTTCCGACTAGTGACAGATAGCTAAAAACAGTCTGTCCTCGGGGACCGCAGCCATCATTCTAATGTATGCCAATTTGACTTTTCGTTCCTCTGCCAAGGACAGCATACCACCTGCTGAGGGATCTGATTTTATGTGCATGTTTATGGACATCTCGGCTCCAGAGACCGTGTTTGAGCGATAGCTCACCGCTCCACAAGGAGAAAGCTGCCCTACCCACTGCCACACCTCTCTGGTCATTCATCATAATGACACAGGGGGGGGGTAGAATACCTCCATATCATCACAACCTACATCGATGGGGACATCATGTCAACAGACCAGCGACAGGTGGGAAGAATTAAAGATAGCATAGCAGGTTGAACACTGAGGGGGAAATGAAGCCAGTGAAAGGGAGAAGGACTGATATTTGAAAAGTACTTAGAAGGCAAAAACAAAATACCCAACAACTCCTTCAAATTAAACTTCAAAATACAGTAATGGATTCTCGCGATGTGACGAGATCACGCAAGAATTGCGGCATCACATCTCACATGAAAAACCATCTTGTCAGATTTCAAGTAACGTGTTTGTGTCTGACAAGCCAGCCCACGGGCTAATCAGCATCCTGTGAGAGCTACTGGCAGCTACGGGCGTGGCTTAGGTGTGTGTGACGACACGGAGAGGCGACTGTTCTAAACAACAATGATGGCTCCTGAAGGGGTTAGCGTAGATGCTGCAACAGCATCAGTTATATCAGAACTGGAGTATTTCTTCATTGTAAGAAGAACAAAGAACAGCACTGAAGGCTTTTCTAGATGGAAAAGATGTTTTCTCTCTTCTCCCCAGTCCGACTGGCTGAGTTTGATTGACAGATTGCTCATCCAATCACCTGCCAAGTCATTTTTTTTAAAGTGTTTCTCAGATGTTTCTGTGTTACAATCCATCTTGTGGGTCAGGTTATTTGTATCTGCCCTTTACAACGTCACAAAGAGGCGTTTTCTGATCTGACGGCAGATTTGTCTGTGCCTTTCAAAACCGTTACCAAAAATATGCATCTGTTTTCTGATCTGACAACGCTATGGTTCATGTTCGGTGAGATTTAGGCACAAAAACGACTTGGTTAAGTTTAGGGGAAGATCGTGTTTTGGGTTAAAATCAAGTGCTTAGTTATGTTTAGGGAAACATTATGGTTTGTCTTCAAATTACTACTTCGGGGACCATCGTCATCAAGGTTATAATAATAACCAACTTAGACTGTCGGTTGGAAACGAAAACAAACACGTATTGTTCACCTATCCCCCCCTACTGCCTTCTAACGTGCCTTCCTGCCTTCTTTGTTGCTTTTTCCTTCCTCCTTTGCTCCCATCATCACTTCGGCCAATAAAGGGCTTTGTCACTTAAACATAAAATTAGTCGTTTTGGAGCACTTTCTGCAATGACAGATTCTGATGTTTTTCTTGAGAGGACAGTCTCAAAATACCAGATATCACAGATGTAAACAGAACAAACACATTACTCAATTTTGTTGGCACCTGATAGCAAAACATTAATCAGAGTGTATAAATGAATGTGGGCTAAGAAAAACCATGGTATGGATATCGTGCCAGTACTTCATATGAGCTCAAAGAGTTTCAGTGGCAGTAACAACATTTTAAGATTACAGACTGATTCATACAGAATCCCTCCGTGACCTGTTGACCCTCTCTCATGTCTTCACTTAATGTACTTTATTTAGCCTGACACATCAAGCCTGCAGTCAACCACATCCACACTCTCTATGATGATATTACAGAGGTGTGCAGATTGTGGACCATTTACACACTTTCAATGGCTTCCCTCTTCCTCAATACTCCCCTGATCGTTTGAAATTCAATTATGCTAATCACGGCTAAGGTCGGGGACATACAGGCACTCTGCCTCTCTTTTTTTGCTCTGCTTTATCTGCATGCCTTTGAGAATAATTATTCTTAAAAGCATATCATTTAGACCCTTTTAGGAAGAGGGAGTAATTTGTGCACTTTGGATCGCGTTGGATCCCGATGCACTTAAAAATGTTGACTAGTCAGAGGTTGTGGATGCTGAATAGACCGTGTGGTGGTAGTGTTTCTGAGATATTCCAGACCTCCACCGGCTTTATATTGTCATGAATACTTTGACCATGTAGTCAAGTGGAGTGTTTACAAAACACTTCACAAGCACAAATGGAGTACAGTGTCCAAGTCATGAAGATATTTACGGTTGCTGATACCACACGGTATCGGAAGTAATCATCAAATTTGCTTTGCAGTAAATGAATAACTACTACGCCTACTGTATGTCAATGTGACAGAATTATCAGTTATTTTCAGGCTCAACTGATCTCTCGCTGACAAATATCAAGCTAACTGTTCTCGCAAGGCACATTGCAGTTTAGAATGAAAACAGTGTGACACTCAAAATTCTTAGCAAGTTTTTAAAAACAATGTGTTCTGAATTTAAAACAGACACAGACAATGGCAGGATCCTCATTTCTAACTGGCGGCCTTTGATTTTGCCAGCTAAGTGACAAATGTTGCTGGCTGATTTGATCAGTTAGCTAACTAAGCTAACATCAGCTCCGTGAGTTGGTTTAAAATGCCAACACTGGCTGACTTTATAATGTCCTCAGCTGACTTATTTTCCTTTTCTCCATAAAAGGGGTATTGAATGTTCTATTGATGGGGGTCCTGCCAATTGTTTCGATAGCCCAGCCATTATTCTGAAACCCCAATTGCCCAAAAAATTTCCCATTGGACCAAAAGCCCATTTGTCCGACAGCCCATTATTCCGCTAACAAACGCCCACTGTTCCGAAGGCCTATATGCTCCGAAAATACACTCTCAGTGCAACAAACAGAAGCACATGGCTAATTATCATGCAGAATGACCTTCATCAGACCTTCACAATTTTTTTTCCCACTGGAGAAGGCATGACCCACCACTCTGCCTCTTAGTACTTGTTGCGGCCTTCATTGGTTGGTTCACCTCATGCATAGTTATGGCCATGGTAGGATAAAAAAGAAGATCACTTTTCATAATAATAAGCCATGTGCTTCTGTACCTTGCATGGAGAGTTTGTATTTTTGGAGTAATGGGTGTTTGTTTTAAGGATAACAGGCTGTCGGAAAAAAAGGGCTTTCGGTCCAGTGGGACATTTTTTGGACTATTATGGTTTGGGAATAATGGGCCATCGGAACAATGGCATGGCACTCTTGCTGGCTACATGCATGCAATCATGCTAAAACACAAAGGCTAAAGCTATACTCAAGGCATTCTCACTGATTGATGATTAGTGGGAGACATGCAAATAAAGTGTCAGTATTGATCTTGTACTGCAGTGTAGAGCTAGTTAGTCTTAGTATTGTAAGTACAGTACAGAAAAATGTAAGATCAGACTCTGTGGTCTTATTGTTGTGTTGGTAATGGGATATAACTTTGAAAGAAATAAGAAAAGAAATACGTATAAGCGCTACCTGATCTAACAATGTACCGTACAGTATACTCTCTCATTACACGAGCAATTCTGACCTTCATACCTTAACACAACAAACAATGACGAACTGTAGTTGTAGGCTACTTCTGAGAAGAGCACTTGGCAGCATTTCCTCGTCTATAAGTAACTATAAATATTGTCTCTAGTTTTCACACTGGGGGTATGTTCTGTAATGTCATTATATTGGCCGCCACAAAATCTCAGCATCTTAATCATAATCCTGTGCCACTGTGGTGTGCTACAGCCAATTGGCACTTCTTTGTCTTATTTCCCAGTAATACATAAGATGTATTTATTTAGATTTTTGAATTCTATTCAGATCTTATGACAGTTAAGTCTGCCACTTTCAAGTACATTTCACTTTAAATCATTTAGTAAACACATTGAAGAATAAATTCAATGCACCACAACACTCCAGTCTCAACATTATTCCTGATCTGTATCATGTACAGTACACTGCAGCAAAATTCACCAAGCTTCTTACAATGCAAGAGTTGTTTCTGTAATGTACAGAGCCAGAGAACTATTTATGCCATCTGGCCACGTCAACACAAGTGTAGTTGAATCGCTCAAAAACAGACACAAACAGTGAATGGAACATGATGTTTCAAGAGGTCAACCACATCCTGAGCTCCAGTGTCTTCTTTGGAAAAGGAGCCCATTCCTGCTTTCACATTCAAATTCTCTTGTGTGTGTAAAAAAAAAAAATCATGGGGGGGCTGTTACAAACATCTGTTACACGAAATGTAGCAGACTTTTTGGCCCTTTTATGTGCTTCGAGTATGTTAATTTAATATGCAGGAAAGTCAGGGTGTCTTATTCAAAGAAAAGTATGTACAGGTCAGTTGCAAATTTTTTGCATTAACACACATTAAAAGGCTTAAAAGACAAATCAAATTGTTTGAGTAACATGAGTTATGCACAGTACCAGCATGAATCAGATTTTACATCATAGACTTCAAGCTCACGGCATGAAAGCATTTGCACAACCGTGGAGAAAAGAACTTTATTTTCCAAAGGGAAATAGGAATTTGACGCTGACGAAATCTCAGACTGCAGCCCACTGTTACGGCCCAGTTTCTTTTCTAAACACAGTGGTCATTTAACCTGATTTGCATTAATGTGCATGCGTTTCCTCTTGCTCCAGTTGGTTGCTGTGACTGATTTTGTTTTGGGATATTCACAAAGCGGGTAGAAAAACTGAATTGCCTAATGTACTGTAAAGAACAAAATGTTTCATAAATACATTTTTTGGCTTGACGAGACCGCCTTGGGCAGTTGTGTACTGTACCTCCGCTGTCTGGCCGAGCTATCTTCCAGCACACTAACTCCATTATCTCTGCAGTCATCTTCAGCAAATAACAAGTGGTTATTTTACAGAGACAAAAGATCAGCGCTAATATTGACTATTTGTTACCATTAAATATCTTAAAGTGAGACCATTTCTTAAAACACATACATTTCACTGAGATTACTGTGTAAATTGGACAAGTTCGTTGTGGGGGGAAAAAAAATCTATACATTCATATATCTTCCTCAAACAGGCTGATGTTTAATAACGCCAATTACACAGTAACTTGAGGCGGAGAGAGTGAAAAAGTGCGAGGGACAGGGAGGCACAATTGGAGAGCGTGAACAGTGGGGCTGAGATATGATAGCCATTACAGAGATGGCAGGTCTGGCCAGGTCGAGGACATGGAGGTCATTCACTGTGGGACTTGGCCACACATACACACGCACCTGCCAAGCAGCAAAAGGCAACTTCAATAGCCGGGCAACACATGGCTACAAAAGGCAAGAGGAGGGCTGTCCTTGGCTGCAATGCTTTCGACAATGTCATCTACACATCAGACGGATACATATTACTCTGACTACAGTTGTGGAATGCTATTCACACTGGCAAAACCTTAGAAAAAAATAATTTGATCTCTACAAAACAAACTGCCAATGTAAGATCAAGAAAAATGTGTTGAGCATAGTCACACTAAACTATGCCAGCTGACCTCCAATCTGACGTAAAGCACTCTACTCGCCTTGGTGGTGTACTAATTGGTATCCAGTGTCCATGCAAGTTACTTAATATGAATACTTAAAATCATTCACTAGAAAATAAAAGTACTTAATCATTACTAAGAACACAACTCCAAACCTCATGTCACATATCCTTCATTTAACACATGTAGAACTAGAAAACAAGAGATTGTGTCTCAACAAGTGGCCATGCGATAGTTCTGAGGTATTTAGTGACCATCAACAGCAAGCTTAACGTTAGCCCCGATGACGGTAAGCACTCGAAAAGTCCTGTTAGTGAAGCTGCAAGGTTCACACTCCCTCTAAAGGCCTTTACACACTATGTGTGTGTGACGAATAAAGGACACAAAAATGCGAAATACTCGCCTGCGATTAATATATGTCTAGGGCTTTTATTTTGAAAGGTGGGATCAGAAGAAGTGGATCTTGTATGCGCTGCCTTTTGTCAAGTTTGAAAGGAGTAATAATGTTTGCCATCCTGGTTTAGACTACGGAGTTGTTGTTTCATAAATATAGGCGGAGCTCAACCCGTTCTGCACAACTTGATTGGTTGATGCCTTTATTTGCGGTGCGAAAGCTCAGAAGATCGACCTCGGTCCAGAATAAAAGTACTCTGCTTTTTCGCCACATAATATTCGCATTCTGTGTGAAAATGCTCATGACAACAGTTCAAAAAAATATATTGGTGTACGAGTTAATCACACATAAAAAATCGTCACCGGTGTGTAACGGCCTTAATTCCAAAAAAAAAAAAAAAAGACTCCTGGAGCAATTCCATTAGCTCACACTAAAGCTCCCAGTGCTGCCTTACTTAGTGACATAGTGATTTTCTCTTAGTGACTTTTAAGACCCACTTAGTGACATTTAGTGATATTCAGTTGACCAATCACTCGCCAGACAGAAACATGAATGAGCTGTAAATGTGTGGAGTTAACAACCAATCACTGATCCCCATTGTTTTGTCCGAGGAACTAAGAAAATGATTTAACTTGACGATTCAAGTTGGTATTTTTTTCTCAAAATATAGAGTTTACACGAGTGACTTTATTCCCGGGTCTGGCACTACATTTCCACAGTCTATTCGTACAGCAGCCTTCATAAAAAGATTTTGAAAATAAAGGTAGATTTAGATGCATATTGTTGGCGTGATAGCATTTTATAAAATATTAATAGCTAATGATAAAGTTAGTTAGTCAGTTTGTTTCGCTTGATTCTTTTCTCTTTTTTTAGCTTGAATTTCTTAAAGATTTTGTATATATGTAAAAAAAAAAAAATAATGTGTAAATGGATATGCAAATTTGTGTGTTGTGTTAGCTATTTATTTTCCATTAAAAATAGTTGCCAACACTGATTTCTCCTTCTGGTAGAAGCTAAAAAAGCAATCCCATTATTATAACACATTAATGGCCAACACTGTTGGTATCAGATCAACTGCAAATACACTCATGCATGTTAACTATGACTCTCAGGGAGATGGCAGCGATAATCAAGAAGAAAGTCTTTGCTAATAATATCCTTCCTTCACTCTCTCTTGTCATTTTGAATTCTGATAGTGCAGCTTAAGGAGAGAATGCGGCTTCCCTCATTGACTGACACTGCAGTCATTTTAAATGAAGCAATTTTGAATCATCCATGGCCCAGTGGAGTGTTAAACATGTAGTCTGCAATTAAGCGCTGATAACAAATGCAGCATTCAAACTCTGGGGCATATTCTGTCAGTCCCTGATAAATAAAATGTTTAGATTGACTGTGGGGGATGCTTAGTGACTGTAAAGCATAAGCAGGCGATTTTAACAAGAGAAATGCCACCGCCTGTGAGTGACAGAGCCATGTGTTAATATGATTCTAATGCACCGTAGAGGCATGGGGGAGGAGGGGGGGGTAAAAAAAAAATAATAACTAGATGGAATAAATTCATTTCGGGGAAATGCTGAAAGAAATAAATCTACATCCCAAATGTCAAACAAGATATTGAAAGAAGATGGAGTGTCAAAGGCAGCCTGACTTCTTCAACTACATCAAGGCACCTTGAGTGCGGTGGCCGTTAATGTATTCCAAACACCAAGACAGTTTTCTTAGAGGCCCAGCTGTCCCTGGCTGCAACCCAAACGCCAATCATCCTGCAGAGACAGACTCATTCCAAAGTTGAGCCCAAGGCAGAGTTGAAGCAGAGTACAAACATAAAGGAGAACCCATATGGGAAAGGGACGAGGTGAAGGGGAAAAAAATGAAATAAAATGTGGAGTCCAGGAAGTGAAACATAGCCCCTGGTGGAGTTAAAGCGGTGTGTGAAATACCTCTGGCTTTCAGACGTGTCTTTGATTTGATTTATTTGATGACCTTAAAAACACAGTAGGAGCAAATGAAAACATGAAGAATGCCTCAAGAATGGAGAGACATACTTATCAGCGGTGCATTAATTCATCACTTTTGTCTTAAAGCTGCAACATAAGGAAAATTCCTGAATACAGATCGTAAGCAAGCAGTAAAATTCTGCCACACAGTATTTACAGTGTGTCTATAATACTAAAGCAATGCTCTGACCCTCAGTCTTAATAAAGTTTATTTTTTTATGTAACTCTTGCTTTTCATTCTAGCAGAGCACATACACAGTTTACAATGATAACAGTGGCAGATTTGACACTCAAAATTCTATAGTCATTTCTGAATCAAGTAATCTGTAGGCAACGGGACAAGATTTTGGTATCGGAAGCGTTCTGGTTCTGGTTCTTTTAAAACATGAATCTTGTAAAAGGTGTTATGAATAGGCACTTGATGGTTATGTGCAAAATGCAATTGATCATGCTAAAAGACTGAAGGTAAAGCTACATGGCCAAGAAGAAAAAGATTAGAAAAGAATAAAAAGATTAGACTTTTTTCTTTTCATTCTAACATAATCTTATTTTGATTCTTAGCTTACGTCTTTGGGGTTTTTGTTTAAGTAACTCTGTAGCTAGTGGATATCTGCCTTAGTACAGCCCCATGCACGCAGTTCTTCTGTGTGGAGAAATCTGAAGCTTGACAGGCCTGCCGACCCTAGTTACGGTTGCTAAGCTGCGCTTGGAGGAGGGGTTTAGTGAACGGTTAATTCATAATTAACAGTATTAGATAAGATGTGCTTTCATTGTCCCCGGGGGGAAATTTGCTCTGAACTCTGTCCTGTAATTCCACAGGACATAAAATCAGACATGCTACATAGTAAAACACCCCAACAACACCTAGCTTCATACAACACATTACAACACATTGCTTCATGGCAACACACAACAACACAGAGCTACATAGCAACACATAACTTCATAACAACACAAAGCTGCATAACAACATATAACAACACATAGCTTCATAACAACACGAAGATTCATAACAACATATAACAACACAGCTGCATAACAACACATTACAACACATAGCTTCATAACAACACATAGCGTCATGGCAACACACAACAACACATAGCTTCATAGCAAGACATAACTTCATAACAACACAAAGCTGCATAACAACATATAACAACACATAGCTTCATAACAATGCAAAGATTCATAACAACATATAACAACACAGCTTCATGACAACATGCACATGACAACACGTAGCGTCATAAAAACACATGGCTCCATAACAACACACAACAACATATAGCTTCATAACAACACATAACTTCATAACAACACAAAGCTGCACAACAACAAATAACATCACATAGCTTTATAAAAACAAATGACAACACATAGCTTCATAACAACACAACAATTCATAACAATATATAAAAACACTGCTTCATAACAACACAAAGTTTCATAACAACATATAACAAAACAGCTTCATAACAACACAAACTTTCATAACAACATATAACAACACGTAGCTTCATAACACAAACTTTCATAACAACATATAACAACACAGCTTCATAACAACACAAACTTTCATAACAACATATAACAACACATAGCTTCATAACAACACAAAGTTTCATAACAACATATAACAACACAAAGCTTCATAACAACATACAACAACACAGCTTCATAGCAACACAGCTTCATAACAACATATAACAACAGAGCTTCATGACAACACATAACAACACATAGCTTCATAAAAACACAAAGCTTCATAACAACACAGCTTCATAACAACATATAACAACAGAGCTTCATGACAAAACATAACAGCACATAGCTTCATAAAAACACAAAGCTTCATAACAACACAGCTTCATAACAACATATAACAGCACATAGCTTCGTAAAAACACAAAGCTTCATAACAGCGCAGCTTCATAACAACATATAACAACACAGCTTCATAACAACACATAACAGCACATAGCTTCAACCCCCATGATTTTATGATAATACACATACGGCATCTTGTAGAGGCTATAGAATAGGTAAGTAGGTAGGGAGGTAGAATAGCTGCCGGTGAGGATTCTTCCTGAATTTCATCCCACTGACTTGTATTTCTTCTTGTAGAAGCAGTATTCACAGAAAAGAGAGCTGTCGGTATGTTTTGTACAAAGCGCTACTTCTCCCATGGGTGCCACTACTGTATTTGTCTTATAAGACTTTGCTTTCAATGATACTATGACCCTCACAGTCCCTCTCTCAGTGCAGCAACAGTGGAATAGAGAAGAAGTCGAGGTGGGAAACTGTCCTTGAAACAAGTAACAATGGCTTCAAGTGTAATGTGACACGTGTGTCTCCAGGGTCTGACAATATTAATCTATCTGCCAATCACCACAGGCACCCAGTCCACTCCAGCACCCCCAGAGTGTGTATTAATTAAGATGCTGTCACACTAAACGAAGAAGTATTTGGTGCATAACAAGACAGTATCTCTAAAGTCATTATCATGGACACTACGTGGGTAGTAGAATGCTTTTATGTTATTACTCAAGTGCCATTTTTTTTTGGTGACATTTTTATGCAGGGTAATTTTATGAAATAATGCACTGTGAATGTACCTGTCAACACTAGTCTTTCTTCTGCTGTATATGTAATGGGCTGAGTTGTTTTATACTTAATTCATCACTTTAACATCTTTTGTCCACGGTGTTAAAAGATAGTTGTGCTTTTTCAAAGAGAGCATGTAGGAAGCAAGTAAAAATCCAACATTTCTGTCAAATCAAGCCTGGATTTTAAAGCGGGATGGAAGGGACGGGTATTGTGTGGGTCAGCTGACCGTGTTTCCACAGCTCTGCTATATAAAGAACGTGGTAATGTAACAATGACAGGGAGTTGGCAAAAAAATGAGGCTACCTTCCTCAAGGGTCCCTGTCCGTTTCAGACGATAATTGAAAATAATGTAAAAATAGTCGTGTGCCGAGGACACGGGTTAACTCTCTGAGGACAAGGTCAAACCCTCGCCCGTTACTTTAATTTCCACATGATTAATTACACACCCGAAGTTGGTTGGGAAGCATGTTTTACAAGTTCTGTAGGATGTTCTTACACTGATTTCTTAAGCTAATTTCATTAACCCACACTGGGAGACTCGGTAATGAGATGTACATATGTAATACAAGACAAATGCAAACACAGCTCTGCTTCATTCATACATCGCAGGGCTGTTTCTTTACTCCGCTTCCCCCACCTCCCTCTCGTCAAATCTGACATGATAGCTGCTTTGAATCTGATCATCTCAAAGCTGATTGTTCTCCAGAGAAGGATAATAGACAGACAGACTGTGAAATCGAAATGTTCACACCAATCAACTGTCAGATTCCAAGAACATCACATGCAGGGTTTTCCGTTGCTATGGACACTGCCGGTATGAAATATAAAAAATGATTTCATCTTTATCAACAATCAATCAGGAAGTAAGCGATATTCTTAGATTATAATGAGCGTTTCAGCTCTTAATCTTCTTAGAAATCCATGATACGGCCGGAGTAATCCCACTTTGATTTTCTGACTGATCAGAGGAACATGATTCTAATCTAGAGGTCCAATAGGATTACGTAAATAATGAGCATGATTACACAACAACACAAGGCTGAACTCGTACTGTTAATTCAATCACTTCATGTAAAACCTGACACATTTACCCACAGTAATGGCTTCGAATCAAGTGCATGAATTCTCTTTCCCACTGAAATGTAGCAAGTATGCAAAATTAGCAGCTTTGCCTTGATCTGTAATGCGTTGTTGCTCCGGTGTCACTTAATTAAAAACGCCAGAGCTACTTAACAACACTCACATAGGGTCATTAATGTGCAATATCAGCAAGATAAAGTATTCATACAGAATACTTAATATTGAATAATAACTATAAGTAATGACATGAGGTGTTGTTCGTGTCCTCTCCAGGTCTCCCAAGCATTTAGTTCCACAACACACTGAGTGGGTGCATGATTAATGTCATTTACCGCTAACCACCCTTACTTGCTAATGTACGAACTGTAATGCACTCTAACTCTCAACTCTCTTGAGCTTTAAAAAAGCTTTCAAGTTGTTGTATTTGATTTCAGCCGGATTTCTAATGCGTCTACTCTGCAGTGGCAACTCGCAAATGCCTTTGCGCCCGCTGCTTTTGCATTAACATTTGCTCTAAAGCTGTATAGTGAGTCTGATTGTGCAGTCTATCTTGCTACAATTTCTTCAATATCTTTCAGGCGTTGGTCATGCTGGCAAGGGGAAATCGGTGAGAATGGCTTATGGTATGGTATCAAGTCGTATGTGCTCCTGTGCTAGAAGAAGCAATATGTACATAGCGTGCGTGTGGACACAAGTAAAGAGAAAAATGGGAAGGAAGGGAAGTAATAATGAAAGTTTTAAGTGGCTCAGTCCCTTACTGCGAGCCAGATCAGTCAAACTTTGAAGTTGGAAAGAGAAACATTCCAAAATCAACAGCCCCTGTAATCTACAAACACAACAGAGACAGAGAGCTGCTAGCGGGAGCCGGTGCCGAAGGGAGGCAACTTCAGATTTGTCAGTTCACACGCACGCAAGCAGGCACTGGCACACACACCTACTCTCCCAGCTCTCCTTAGAAACACAAGAACAGACACACACAACACACACACATACCCCCGAAGACACATTCACTTCCAGGCACAAATGTGTGCCTTCACATTCATACACAAACTACAGAGGACAGACTTGTGGGGTTTGTTGTCAAGATATGATAAAGACAAAGAGCCAGCCTCCTCTCGGGATGACTGAATTTGATCAAAGCAAAGCTTTGTCCCAAGTCAGGATCACTTTTCAACTTCTTAAGCTAATGAACAGTTTACTGGCTAATGAATTTGGCAGCAGCTAATGAAGTTGACAGTGTTTTTTGTGTTGTTCACAGCACATTCTAAGAATAAAATTGTTACAGTATCGCCGCACAAAGCCGAACAGCAGCGAGAAGCGAAAAAGGAGGAAAATGATTTCACAGTCTCCCTCCGCGAGAACAAGCATGTCAAGGATAATCAATGTTCCCATATTTTTGGATCATTTAATTCCGCCAGCTCTCCGTCAGTATACTATGAGAAATGAAACATGTAGGAGCGTACAGAAAATCTCGCTCCCACATGCTCTACTTCTGCAATGCCTCGGAGCTGCCATCCTGCTACCCCCAGCAGTCTACTTGGCCATATTGTTGATGTGCAGTAAAATACAACTGTAATTGTCCATTAATCTAAGGTTGATCAGCATTCATTACGGCGCATGCAGGGAGGCCATTGAAACGCTGCATGCCTTGTATTGCATAATTTTACACAGTGGCTTGATGGCTTAGTTTACAAGACAGGCTACATTTATAATGTTGGTATAATTCTTGTTCAGAGAGAGAGTGAATAATCATCCAGCCGGTACAGAAAATGAGCTCTGAGGTATGGAGAAAATAAGCAATGTGTGTTACATACTGCAATAATGATATGAAATCCAATTTAAAATGTTTCATTTTGTGGCTTTCATTACATTTGGTGTAAATGCAGAACCTGAAAATGAACCCCCTTTATTGCTACTACTACTACTTTATACATTATGGCTTTGAGATAAATGCTAATATCAGCATGCTAACATGCTCACAATGCCACTGTTAACATGGTGAAGTAGGTTTACCACGTTCACCATCCTAGTTTAGCTGTTAGCATTTTCTACTTGGCAATAAACACGCAGTACAGATCAGGTTGATGTCAGTTTTGCAGGTATTAGCTCATAAACCAAAGTATGGGACAAATTCATATTTTGACCAGATGATGGCGCTGGATCACCAAAGTGATTACAACTCATCCTGAGGGGGACATGAATGCCCGGGTCTCCCTAAAAACTTGTTATTTCACGCGGATGGGAGTGGTTTTGCAGGACGTAGAAGCGCGTGCTTCGGCAACCTCCGTGATCGCCCGTTCATGAGTTGCGTTAGTTTTGTACATAATGTAGGTTACTACTTTATTTTGCACTATCCAGCCATGCTAACATTAGATTTATCATAACCTGCGCCCTACATCATGTGCCATGGAAATATTGGATGAAATTTACTGGCTAGTAAAACTAATGTTAGCTAACTGTTAACAAGCTAACTTTACGTTAAAAGGTTTCCTTTGTAAACAAGCCTCGCGTGCGGAGCGCTCGGTAATGTTAATGTTTGCCCCATGGAGCTATAAAGAATGAAGTCACCCTAGTCTATTGTTGATGTTAAATTGGTTAACCCTAAAGTAAAATTATATAAACCTAACGTGACCAGTTTGTCAACAAATTTAAAACGAATCGCACCTTATCGTTGACGTAAGCTGTTCAATTTACAATCGGCGAGTGAGCGTATGAGAGTTGAGTAATGTGTGTGTGTGTGTGTGTGAGTCAAGTAAAATCACAATGTGATCAGACAGGTACGTTAATCTTTGCTCTTAGGGGTAACGTTTTATAGATTTATCCATTGTGCCTTCATCTTTATTTTCCAGCATAACGTTATGATGGTCAATTTAAGAATTTATCAGTGGTCATATATAAGTAATTTGAAAATCTGCAGTGAAGTCCAGGCGTGGTTGGGGTACGGTTTTGCTGTCTTCTAACCCCTGAAATACCAAGATTTTAGGGACTCCCATGAATGCCTGCTCCAAATTCCATTGCTATCCAATCCTTTCAAAAGTTGAGATATTTTCGTCTAGACAAAAGTGTAACTCATGTAGCTCCTGAGGTTTCTCCAGATGATTCCCCATTAGATTCCAGCTTGCCGCACCTGTGCTTAAAACTTGAAAACCAATAACACCATTATTTGGATCTTAGATAAGAGTATAATGGTATCCGAATCTGAATATGCACATCTGTTATTTTGTTTGCCACCTGGAAATTTTGTTTACCAGCATTCTGATCTGAGCTATTGTGATATCGCACCGCTGTGTTAACCACATGTGTTCATTTGCCAAACACGATAAAAATACAATGTAGGCCTCCTCAAACTTCTTCATTTCATAGTGAGAAAGAGCTGCACTGTCCTTTGGATGAAGCATAGCTATACTGTAAGTAAGATCCTGCACCACCTGCCAATCTCTTCCTCGTAATAAAAGTGTGCTTGCTCAAACAAAAGACGGTACGTGCCTTCCACTACATTGGCACAGCAAAGAGAGGAAAGTCACAAATCACTTATGGGCCGAGAGACAGTTTTACTGCGGCAGTAACTCTCCCTCTTCACAGAAACACACACACCAACACTGCGGGTCGACCACGGCGGCATGGTTGCTAGGAAACACCTTGGGGCCAACTCCCATAGTATCTGACCTGATTAGTTAATTGCAAAAAGTGAGCAAGTGGCAAAATTGCTCTAACCGTCATCGACTCACTCAGGTTGCAACTCTCCAGTATTTAGCAGGTGATGGCGGTTTAAAACCACCTCCTTAGTTAGCATGTTTTAACGGATTACGACTGTCGACTCTAACCTTCTTTCGTTCAATAGGAGCCATCATTTGGTTAGCTTACAGTAGCTTAGCACAAAGACGGAAAACTCTAAACCTCACTACTTAACAAGTTATATAGCTTTTGTGTACTCCGAAGAAAAGTGTAAAAACAACAGTTTTTGATTTTAGCAGGGGCTTACCTTCAGATGGAGTCAGGCTAGCTGCCCCATCCGTTTCCAGTCTTTATGCTAAGCTAAGCTAACCAAATTTATTTTAACTGAGATACATTAGAGTGGTATCAATCTTCTTATGAACTCAAGACAGGAAGTGAATAATTGTATTTCCTGACATGTAGAACTACTGTTTTAAAAATGAGGCTCATCGATGTGTGCCTCTAATAATGTCAAAAACACTACCCAGATAGCAAACTATGATTGAATCAGTATTGTCAGGAAGAAGTACTGATTGATGCCTGACACAGAAAACCAAATTAAAGCTCTCATTATGTTAAATAAATGTCAGATTTTCAATCATGACTGACTCTCACCTCATTTTCTAAAAGGGTGCCTGTGACTGAATTTTATTTAATTTTGATGTACTGAAATAATGTTGCACTAATTAACTATAAGAAACCAGACCTTTTCATGACATTTTCTGTATTTATTCAGCATAATATTGTTCTCTACATGTAAAGGAAGTTCAAGACAAATGTTGATTTTATTAAAAGAAAAATAAATTAGCTAACTCGTGAATATTTCCAAAAAGTAGATGAAGGATCAAACAAACTGACGATCTTATAATGTATATTAATGGGGCTCAAAGGGGCATTAAATCCACATTATCTATAATTTATTGTGATACAAAATCATATACTGTCTTTCATCAGTGTCTCAAATCCCCACCTGAAGCTGACAGTTGACCATTTGTGGTGGTGGACAGTTTCTTGTACATCACCACTTAGGAAGTCCAACCCTGACAATTATACAAAAGAAAGACTTTGTATTGCTGGCAAATAAGGACATTTTACATAGCTCTCCACACTACAGTATTGTGAAACATGTATTCCTTTTACCAAAAAATTTATTTCACTTACCATTATTAACTAAGTCAAGTGCAAATCATGTAAGAAGCTCCCACCCGTCTCAAAGGAGGTGTGAATAGAGCTCAACAGTGAGGTTCCAGAGGTGAACATTCATTGATTCGTATTCTGAATCAAGGATTTTGATTATTAGCCGTAATGTCATAAGAGTCCAAGGCAGACTCACCACGAGCTATGAGATTGTGAAACGATGGCATGTGCTCCTGTGGACGTTTCTCTGAAAATGAAAGGATGACTTTGAAATGTTTTTGAAGAATTCTGATTCTTTAAAGGACTTAAAGTCAAACTACTCTGATGTTTTGGGTTTTTTAATGTTCTTTTGATAGACAATTACCATTTTGTATCCCTTACAGTAAGTTCACATATGGGCGTATATACTGTAGTTTTTCTAATATGAGCACAACTAGCAAAGGTGACATTTGATAGTACCGCTAACTGCAGTATATTAGAGTTTAGGTTTGCTGCTAACCTAACAAACATATCTGTTTTCACCAAATTGCTCAGCATAAAAGATGCTACATCAAACTTTAAATTACAAAATTTAAACTGTAGAAATGTTGGTTCAAAGTAGGTTTTTAACAACAGCCCTAACCCAACCTTTCTTGCCTTGACTCAATGTTGAATTGACAACTTTTGCTATCTGGGTAGCTATAGAACTGACACAAGAAAAGCACCTATTCTCAATAAAAGCCCCTATTCTCAATGAAAGCACCAATCCACAATAAAAGCACCTATTCTCACCGAAAGCACCTACCCTCAATAAAAGCACCTATACTCATTGAAAGCCAACCATTTGCAATAACCGACTCCTTCAAGTTCCTTGGTACACACATCAGCAATAGCCTGAAATGGAACCTCAACGACAACAACAATCAAATGCAAAAAGCCCAACAGGGACTTAATTTCTACTGAACAGGAGCTTCTTCTCCAGAGCCATGCAGTTGATAATACTGAGAAGTCGGCCTCATTGTAATTGTACATGGAGTTTGTGTTTTTTTTCTCTTTTTGCACTTATGTCCTTGATGTTTGCACTGATGTTATATGTAGTCTACTTTCAGAGCCATTCCATCTGTACTGAGATTAATTCCACCAGCATAGCTACGAGGTAATAAAAGGAACCTGAACAGCACAATCGCTCTCACCAGACGTTAAAGCAAAGATGTGGTAAGGTTGAAAGGCAGCTATACTGCACTCATGAGCACGACACCCATTGTGAAGTTTGAGTTAATGTATTTTCACTACTGCCCAGTTGTAAAGCACATGTTCATTGGATGGATGCCAAAGAATGACATTCAGTTTAGTTAGATACATAATCTCTTTACCATAGCACATGCACGGACATTAGGTTGTTTCCATAGGGATTGATGTATGAAATACCTCATGGCCTTTGTAATTCCACTCACCAAAGAGCTTGAAAATGATACGTAAATATCACTTTCAGCACCGATGTGATTTTGCCGTTCACTAGACCCATCCTTCATCAGTCCTCCATTGAAATATAGGCGGGAGAAGACTTTGACTTGTGCCAGAAAATGACCTTTGCCTCAGAAAGGAGTCATTGGTAACCCAATTAAAAGGAAATGTCACGCTGGTAATTGCATCTCACAATGTGAATCATCTGCGCGGGGTGGCTCGCTCTGAATCCAGGGACGGGCTGATATGTGCATGGCATTGAAGTCTCACCGCCTCTCTGTAGTTCCCTGTCCTTCTCATGCACTCTCTGCAGATACCCAACTCTGATTTTTGTTGCTCCTCTTTGAAGGTATTGGTTCCTTAACCTCCTATTACTAAAAGGTTCCTGTAATTTATATGGGTTTAATATTGTGTACTGTATGTCCAAACTTCCTTTTGGTTTAAATATTTTGTTGAATAATAGTCAACTATTGCTCAGCTACTCAACACTTTAAGCTTGGATCGAGCGATCTATCCATCTATCCATCTATCCATCCATCCATCCATCCATCCACCCAGTGCTAGCTAGCGAGCTACTGTATTGATGTAGCTCGCAAACTAGCTAGCTGTCTAAATATCTATCCACAGTATCCAGCTTCCTAGCTCGCTGTGTAGCTACACATTTAGCTATCTAAGTATCTAAGTATGCTCTAAGATTTGTGCATTTCTTTTAGGTTGACCAGAGGTCCCCATTTTCCGGGGACAGTCCCTATTTTTGGTGGCCTGTCCCCAGCTAGAGTTATCCCTGAAAATGTCACTGTTTCTAACTGTGCATTAAAACACACCGCAAAGTTAAATAATATTTTATGTGGTAAGAAAGACCGGGCAGCAGAGCTTACCAGTTGACGTCTCAATTCTGCTCGCTATAGCAGATTCATATCGCTCTTCTTTTCTAGTTCACACTAGTTTAACTCGGCTAACGTCAAGTGAATCCACAACATCACCACAAACGTCTTTTCAAACGTGTTTCTGTAATACTTACTATATATATATGTTGTTTTTCTCAAAATCCAAAGTTGTTCAAAGTTCTGTCTATCTAGCCTATCTAATCTAGCTATATATCTGCCTCAATTCCTCTTTTGTCCTTGTAATTTGCAGAACCCAAGACAGAATCGGAGAGTGATGTCTGGCAGGTGTTCAAATATGAGACATTTGTCATAGGCCCAAGGTCCAGTGGAGGAGGCAGGAAAGATGTGATATGATTTTTAAAGTAGAAGCCCTGACTTTCGATTCTCAGGAAATGATTATGTCAAGTCTGGAACAGCAGTGCTTCTTGCTATTGAATGGTACGAATTTGCTAATAATGGTTATATTTTAAATAAAGGGGCTGGGATCACGGTCATGACCAAGATCGTGAAATAGTCTGCACTACATTTATTGTGAAATAATGTCTCTGAGAGTTATTAGAACAAGTTGAGCATATAAAATGAAAAATGGAATTACCTCTTCACACTGCCAGAAATTGTGCTACAACTACGGTGTAGTGTATGCATTGTATATTAAGATGTAGCGTGCCTCTGATAGCAGATTGTATAATCTTGGGCCTGTTATCTAGATTGCCTATTTCTCACTGCTAAATGTAAATGTTAAAACAGATTCAGGCACAGATGGCTGCGCTGCCTCTGTCCTACAGCACAGCAGATGGGAGGTCTCAGCTTCACAGCCTCACATTCATTTTGCTCTCCATTCCAGTTGTAAATCAAAGTTGGAGGATTTTTTTCTTCCTGCCTCTCTCTCTCGTTTGTTAAAACCTTGCTTCTCTTATCGTCAGCTGGGGCAGCACATCTTGCAGCCTCATAAATTATGTGAAAAACACACAGCCCTTCGTGTATTGCACGCTTAGTTGATATTCTAATGTTTCAGTATTACAGCGTTGATGCAAACCTGACAATGGATTGTGAATTTAAAGGTTTGGGCTGAGCATGGGAGACTGTGGAGACTCACTTGTTGTGTTCGGTCGGTCCAAAAGAATGAACCTGAAGTATTTTCCAATCTCAAGAACTTCCAAAATCCGACAGCCCACGCAAAAGCAACTTCTCCTGCTCAATATTTTGGGAAATAATGAAAATGCACAGCTGCTACTTGTCTCAACATGCCTGCTGTCTCTTGTGAATGCAGCCGACATGCAGGCCTTGTTGCCAGTCTGAGGGCTTAACCTCAGAAATGTTAGTGCATTTCACTTTTGATAGGATTATCTCCTCCATTATTGAGAAAGAAGGGAGTCTTGCAATGTGGCGATGGCTCTCTTTCATTCATTGTTCCAATCTATAATTGCTTCTTTTCATGAATTATGTGGGGAAAGGTTAGGCTGGTAAATCTTACAGTTGCTTAGCTCTAAACGAGATTATCAGCTGAACTGAGAAAGAAATAAAAACACTGGATTTACTGTAGGATTGTGGACAGTTTAACAAAGTTGGTATTTATGGGGATTGTAAGAGGATTCTGTGCTTTTTTTTTTTTTATTGGTCTTTCATTCAGAAATTGTGATTGCACTTTTATGAACAACAGAACTTTTCCCAAACAACATGATGTGTTTTACAGAAAACTCTTGGCAATAAGAAACACACTATTAGTACAAAATGACGCCCTGGGCAAAGATTATTCAGTAGATTTTCTTTAAAGCACATGTTTATCATAATGAATTCAGTAATTCAGAGGGCTTTGCTGTTTTCGGTTGGGAGGAGATTATAAAGCGCCGTACTTTTGCAGCTAAATTTAATGACATGTTCTCGTATGCATTGCTGGCAGATGTTCGTTAAAATGGATTAGAGTGCAGGATATCTGCAGCCCCGCTCTGTTTTAATTAACCGATACCTCTGATAAATATTTAAAACCTTGGCAATGACATTGCCACAGAAGGAGGCACCCAAGGGTAGATTAAGCTGAATTTTCAGGGGGGGTTATACTTTAAATACCGAACTCTGTGAAATATTTGAGGATACTTAAAGAAGTCTTGAGACTTTTAGTTAAAACTTGTTTGAGCTGGAGTGTTTTGATGCTAAAGAGCTTGGAGTGGTGAGTAATTTGTAGGAACAGATGTGAGGTTAGAACACCCATCATCGCATACAGAACAGCAAGTGGCCATATTATCTTTTAGCTGAATGTGCAGATGTTGTATCAGAGGGAAAAGTATTATCTAAAAGATGCTGCTTATTATCAGTGTGCATCAGAGCGCGATCACACAGGGACTCCAGTTCTCTTCATGCAAGTCTGAGCCGCACAGCAGCTCTTTCTGGAAAAGATCTGTCGAAAATGCCATAAAGCCGATCATCCTAACATCCCATGGAAGTGCGAACATCTATATCGAAAGCTAATTTACTGATTAACCTAGTTTGAAGTGAGAAATGAGTCTTGTCGCGTCGCGCTCTGCTGGCTGCCAACTGTCATCTCTTCACTGTGAAAGCAAATGGAGGGATACAGGGACCATACTTTTCATTTAGATGCTGAAATAACCACTTCTGTCCCTGCAGGCTTTTGACACCAGCCAACGGACCAATTGGTTTATCCATTAATTCTGACTCTTTCTCAACAAGCCAGATAGAAAGGTGAAAAGTTTTTGCAAAGTCTTCCAAACTAAAAGATAAAATAGATTGGTTGGCATTGCCTTACAAAAGCATTTTCTGATGTAGCACATTGGTAGAAGTCTGTCAGTACCTTACAAAACCATTACAGAATGACTGGTTTCCAGTGGCATAAATACCCAGAAGCTATCATGCGCCAAAAAATCACCTTCCTATACCGTGTCCACGTCATTTACACGTCATGTAAACAAACCACATAGGCTACCTATCAGCTGTGTGCTTGAGATCAGACTGGATACGTAACCACTTATCTTTCTTCATTTGTTCTTTTTAAACAGAAATCACAACAATGACATACAATATAGCCAACCGCAGTAGGAAACCTTCAGCTCTCTGGCAACCTCCGACCAGTAGGATAAACTTCTAATGGGTGAGTACTGGTTTCTTTTTGTTATTCTGGAATGGGATCAGGGATTTAAATCTATAGCACTGTAATTGTTACGTCTCATATATTGGAAAATATGTCCTTACTGAAATCTGTGTCTGTGATAATGTGCTGTACAGGCTGTTAATTTAGCGTTGATAAATTTAGCGCTCCGGCTGCTGTCCATGGTGCTGATCTAAGGCTGGTTTCCAGTATGGGAGTTGGGGCCAATCACAATTATGTTACGCTGCTGCTGTTTTCTGATCTGTCAGCTTTATGAATAATGTTTAGCCACATTAGGCAACTAAATTCATTCATTTGGAGCCACCTGATTGTTGTAAGTCCAATATTCACTCTCCTTTTAGCTCTGCTTTTGGTCTCCACCAGGTCTTGAGGGAAATATCTCACTCTTTAGCTGCTAAATGCTCCACTATGTTCCCCAGCTAGTTGCTAACTGTGCCGTTTGGTGCTGAGCAGGTAGTGTACAGTGAGTTTTTAGATTGAACAGCTGCGGACCGGGGAGCTAAACAACGAGCTGAAACTCGTTATAAAGCTCTCATCTTGTCAAGAGGCAGTCGATTTAACCAAGAGTCGATGTTCAGCTGACAATTCACCTTCCACAGGTCACATGTCATTTACCCAGAAGTGATGAATCCGCAGACGCACACTCTTCATTTATCTGAGAAATTAAACACCATTTATATTGGCTTAGAGTCTAACTGAATAATTCTCCTCTGTCGCTCATTAGCATCGGCAATTTCCTCTGTACAGATGAGAAAAGAAAGCTGATTGAAATTCAGATTAAAAATTAAAAGACTATAAGCACTGAGCAAATAAACAGCCCACTTTACCTCCATCGGTACGGTGTGAAGTTATGTGCGACCAGAGGATTGAAGGATTTTTTCGAATGTAAAAAAAGCAAACATCATCTCTCTCTACGCTGTGAAGCATCACCATCAACAGCAGGGGAAGGGCAGGAACCGAAGTTTTATTTGCCTGCCGCTGTTATCAAGATTTAGTGTTGGTTCACCTCCTTACATTAAAGCAATGATAATCTTTCTGACAACTCCTGCATTAGTCAGAGCTTCTGGCAAGGGAACACTCTGCAAAACGTATCGTTAGCTGTAAGAGAGAAGCTATCTTCAGAATGGTTATGATGAATGGCGTAAATCCATCAACCAGACCCGTGCCATTCTCACATCTAATCCCTTATCGCGCTGATGAATGAGAGGGCCGCGAATCAGTTTTGGGAGACACGAGACATTTATCAGTTTAAGTGTGGACTGTTTCTGATTAGTTCCTTTGAAAGAAGCAGAATTCGACATTATTAGAGAGCTGCATGGCCATTTTTACCATTTAGCGATCTGGAGGAAGTCATTCACACTTATATCCCATAATATTTAAGATATTCTGCTGTATTTTGTCTTATGCAGCAGCTGTGATCTCAAGTAGCACAGCCCAGAAAAAAAATACCTCAAATATAAGTCTTCACTTGGGTCTGGTCCAAAGCTGTATTGCAAACTTTCTAACCTCCTATGAGCCGATGCCAGCCTTCAGATCCGCAGCCAGAACTCTTCTGGATTTTACAAAATCTGGGTTTAAGACTTTTGCCATCAGAGACCCGAAGCTTTGAAACGACCTGCGTTATTGGCGCTCCGGTCAGGAGGCTCATCATTATTTTAGCACTTTTTTTTACAACAATTTATGTACATGCTTTTATGTTTAGTTTACCATTACTTTCATGACTCATTTTTATAATATTTGCTTTTATGTGATTGGTAAAGCAGCATAAGAGAAGGCTTTTATGTATAGAAACACCATACACAGCAATGCAGAGATTCTACACTGAGATTAAATAATTCACACTGGATCTTGTTATGAAAGGAAAGATATTTGTTTTTTCCATTGTAACAGAAAAGCAAACATTGTCAAACAAGAATCTTTGCTCGTTATGGCAACAAAAAGTTTCATGTTAAAACAAGATGTGTTGATCTTTAATCATGCGACTTGGTTAGAATAAAACCCACAAACTGCACTGACGGATGAATATTACACAGAAGAACAGTGATTGATAGAACAAGCTGTCCTGTAAGAAATAATACGAAATGCTGAATTGTCTCTGTAGTTAATCAGCGGCTCAATTGCAGAGACAAGTAAAGCCTCTGAGTCATTTTCATTGTGTGCTTTTAAAAATCGTAAAATGTAGAACTAGATTTGCCATTTTTGCAGTATCAGTGGTTGCTTTTAAGTTTTCTTGTTAGAAGAAACTTTTAGCTTATAACGAGATGTTTGCCTCATTCTGTGTATCTCATTACGCACATAATGAGACAAAAACAATGTTTCCTCGCTACAGGGTATGTGTATCACAATGTTGTATGTATGTTAAGTTGATGGTGAACGTGTTAGCCGCTAAATCCTCCAATATGTTCAACTAGTTGCTAACTTACTCTATTTGCTATTTGGTGCTGGGAAGGTAGAGCGTGGTGGGTTTTCTAGAGCTTTTTTGTATAAAACAGTCTCCTGCCAGCACTGAATCAAATAGTTTTGTTGCCTAAACCTATAACTAAGTAGTGAAGTTGCGTTTTTTTGTTTTGTTTTCAATTTACAATGTTAACCATCTGTTTAAGACTGTGGCTGTAATCAGGGAGAAGGGACGTTCCCCTCAAAACTTAATTGAGAATGCAGTTTAGTTGTCAGTAGCCATGCAACTCAAAACAATGGGAACTAATGGGAATAATTCTGTGTGGATTCATCACTATGAGCGACACATTTCACATACAAGAACTTGTTGTAAATATTAAGAGTTTGTCTTCAAAGCAAGAGAGTCCACTTGTGGCCACAGTGGCTGCTGCTCAGAAAATGTTGTTACATAGTGACGTTTTAATGTAATATTTTTAACACACAAGCTACATACAGATCAGACACAAGTTTTAATTTAGTCTCTTAAGCAGTAACCTGAAATAAAATAGACCCCATTTCAGTGTGTTAAAGCAGCAGTGGGTAGAATTGGAGCAAATATGATTAAATAAAGTTATTTTTATGAAACGGTCACTATATCCTAATAGGTAATCTGAAAAATTCATGTGCCTCCGGTGTCCGGAGGGAAACAACCAATCAGAGCCGAGCTGGAGCCTGCTGTCTCTGAGCAGCTGTCAATCACTCGATCAAACGGTCAAACTAGACAGCGTTGATCAAATATGAATCAATATTCTGTTACTGTAATGCCTATTTCTCGCCTCAAATGTTTTCAGAAACATATTGTAGTGTACTGTTTAGCTTATAATTGAGACAATTTGTGACCCGGCAGCCATGTTGAGATCAGTTGAGGAAATTCATTCATTTTACATCTAAACAGTACACTACAAGATGTTTCTGAAAACATTTGAGGAGAGAAATAGGCATTACAATAACAGAATATTGATTCATATTTGATCAGCGCTGCCTAGTTTGACTGTTTGGTCCGAGTTTGCGGGTGATTGACAGCCGGCTCTCCCAGACAGAAGCTGGACGGCAGACTCCAGATCAGCTCTTACTGCTTGTTTTCCTCGGGTCTGTGAAATCTTGCAGATTCCGTTAGGAGCCGGGAGGACACAGAGGCACGTGGATCTTTTCAGATTACCTGTCTCATGTTCTACTGTCAGGATATAGCGACCATTTAATCATATTTGCTCTGATCTCGCCTACTGCTGCTTTAATTGTTTGTTTTTTAAAAAGATTTTATACATAGTGGTTTTGCATACTTAATAAAACAAGGCAGACAAGACATACTTAAGTTAAAGTAAGTAAATAAAATAAAGTAAAAATAATAATATTAATAATAATAAACAAGTAAATAAATAATAATTACATTTCAACCCGTCCCTGTTCCCCTCCCCTGTTAAAAAAGGGCAGGAGGAGTTATGTATATATGTATTGATAGTAACAATAAATAACAACAAAAAAGCTCATTAATTTTTGACTATTTTCCCTGCTCATCTAGAAAAGGGTACAAGGGTGAGTTACACAAAGAAGAGGGAGCTCTATTGTTCCGTGTTGTGAAACCAGATTTCATACTCTGAGGAACTTCTGAGGATCTCCAGACAGCTCGTATCTCCGTCTTTCAATGTGCAAATTGTTAAAAAGAAAGTTGCCTCTGTGTTTCACCAGTTTTTTAGAAAATAAGATCATTAGCATGACTACATAATGAAATCCCTTCCCAGCTTTCCAGGTATACCCAGCAAGCGCTTCAGTCTCCGTCTCCTGCGAGGGTCAGTCTAATTAAGTATCCGAGAGCGGCAGATTCTTTATCTCCAGGTAAATTCACATCTATAGAGAGAGAAAAAAAGAAAATACACTCTCACAGTGATACCCTGTCACAGGCATGACACTACTCTAGACTCTGAATTGATAATTACGTTTGGGGAGAGAGATATATATGTGTGAGGACATGAGCAAAAAAAGTGCGTGGGTGTGTGTATTGTTGGAGAGGATATGGCAGTACAAATGATTAATGTGAGTCATGTCTGTCCACACTGTATGAGCTATGTGTTTGCACATTTTTTAATTGCACGGAGGACAGAAAAAGGCCAAACTGTGTTCAAAGGAGAGGTTAGAGGAGAGGAAAGGTGCCCGCAGCACAGCTTGATGAAGAGATATTGAAGATGTACTTAATGTGTTTTTAGCCGAGCCAGCATTCCTGTGAATTCAATCAGAATACATCCTAAAGATAACATACAAATCCAGGCAGATCTAGAGGATCAGGTACAGGAGAGGAGGAATTTAGAGGGGGGATGTTTTATTTCTAAATTCAAAGTGGCAGCACCCCGCACTCCACTGCCTAGCACACCTATCAGAGGAAATTGTATAATAGGTATCCATTTGTCAAATTAGATCAGAAGCTGATATTGAGGTACGACTGTTCATATATCCTATGGGATTCCATCAGGCAGCGAGGATATTTTCAATAGGCATTAATGCGTTTTGCAGTCTCATACCGCTCAGATTGGATAGCAGGCTGGAGCATCCACTGTGCTGGAACTAGCAGACTGTCTCTTCCTCTATCTTTCTCTTTCTTCTCCTTCTGCCATGTATCATTTGCTTTTCCTTTTTTTCTCCACATAGTCCACATACTAATCCCTGCCCAGAGTATGTTACGGTCCAGTAGAGTATAATTTATACCAAGTATCACAACTACCGTGGACGCAAATATGACACAAAGGCAGAGATGCGACCCTAGTGCCCCATATTTCATAGTTTCTATCTAAAGCTAGATGCTGCACTTAGACATAATTGCTGTCATTTGGCAAATTCATGTTATCCAAAAGCAACATGCAGGATCATGAGTGCATGTATTTATAGCATGCATTGACACAGCAGAGATGCTTTGTTGAATACCTAACAGTGTAGTGTTGGAGTCTGCCTGTTGGCTTCTATGGGGAATTAAATCACTACTGGTGCCATAATATACTATATTAATGCCATAATGTACCTGCTGAGCCATATGTCATATCAAACCTCTTACCAACAATTCAGTTTATTCATACAGGGTCAAATCATAACAGAAATGATCTCCAGACACTTTCATATTGAGCAGGTCTAGACCGTACTCTATAATTTACAGGGACTCAACATTACCCCATGAACAGGCACTGGGGCGACAGTGGCAATAAAAAAATCCCCTTTAGCGGGTAGAAACCTTGGGCGCAATTGGGTCCTGAGTGGGCGACCATCTGCCTCGAACGGTTGGGTTGAGAGAGAGAGGGAGCGAGAGAGAGGGACACAGATGCACAGCAACAACAATAATAGCACAGCATCTATAATATCAATAGAAATAGGGCTAACAACAACATAATAATAGTAGTGGTGATATATTAGAATGATAATAGTAATAGCAGCAATAATAGAAAAATGACTACTACTACTAATAATAATAATAATAGCAGCAGTGGATGTAATATAATGATAATAGTAACAGCGGAACTAATGATATAAAAATGACTACTACTTCTGATAATAATAATAATAATAATAATAATAATAATAATAATAATAATAGCAGCGGTGGATGTAATAGAATGATAATAGTAACAGCAGAAATAATAATAGAAAAATGACTACTAATAATAATAATAACAGTAGCAGCAGTGGATGTAATATAATGATAATAGTAATAGTAGCAGAAATAATAATAGAAAAATGACTACTTCGAAAAATAGCAGCAGTGGATGTAATAGAATGATAATAGCAATAGCAGTAATAGTAGCAGAAATAATAATAGAAAAATGACTACTACTACTAATAATAGCAGCAGTGGATGTAATAGAATGAAAATATTAATAGTAGTAATAGTATCAGTAATAATAATGGAAATATATGAGAAAGCCTCTTGGGAAGAAACCAAGTTAGTAACATGCATTAATGGGACATGAATGCATACAATATAGGATGCTTGAACAAATGAATGAAACTTTGCTTTGGCATTTAAACTTTCGGTGACACCAAAAAAAACACAGTGAAACACCTTAAAGTGTCCCTGACCCAAGTAAACAAGTCCATAATAGATAACTGAACTTACTTGGTTTAGAATCAAATATATTTGACCACCAACACCAAAGACACTAACATTTTAAATTTGGCAGCAAGGCAGGTAACTAAAAGGTTTCCTAATCAACATGAAAAACACATGTGACTACAAGTGACCTTTGTTGGCCGGCCCTGGCTCTCTTGTAATTATACAGTTTTAGCCTAATAAAGCTAATTACAATTACTAATTGCACCTTTAATATGAACTACAAGACATTATGCTTCGCGGCAAAATGTCAAAGTGTATGTTTCACAGAGTGGGGTATAGATTTTCTGTCCTGTTGGAAACAAAACACCGTCCCTATTGGATATGTACAAGCAACTTGTGTTGTATTGTTTTATTTAGCTTAAATGGCTTTAATTAGCTTTCATTTAATTAGTAGAGGGAGAGTAGACGCCCAGGGCAAGGCCCTCGCATCCCAGAGTTGAGCAACTTTCCATCAGTTAATGAATGTAACTGAAGCAGAGCTCTGACGAAGGCCATTTTACATGAGTAGAAGGCGATTTGAGTCCAAGGCGGGAATGGCGGACCACGCCACTAACAATGAAAACGGCTATATAAGGAGGTAATTACTGAATGTGCATACTTTTAATTGCTATTACAGGGAAAAAAAACATAGTATCAAAAACTAGGTCAGATTTAAATGTTTAATATGTGGACACTTTAAGGCTAGAAGGCAACCCAGCTGTTTATATTTAGGTCACTCATCTTAAATTAAAAATGCATTCGACAGTGTGATGTTGTTTTTTTCTTTATAGCTATTGCCACATAGATGTCATAGCATTCTCCCTACTGGATGTCTTAACACCAGCTTTCATAACCTGTGGCAAGCAACCTCTGTTGAATTGTTTCATTTTGCTTAAATGGCTTTAATTAGCTTTCATTTAATTGGTAGGGGAAGTAGATGCCCAGGGCAAGGCTCTCACAACCTTAGAGTTGAGGAACTTTTTATCAGTTAACAAATTAGTCTGAGGCAGAGCTCTGACAAAGGACTTTTTACAGTCTGCACATCAGGAGCTGACTGAAACAGGCCTCCAATAACTAAAAAGTAAAATAAAAAGACGTGTGCATATGCTGTTACAAAACACAGCAGAAATGCTAATGTGCCAGCGCATGTTCAACGCCGGAGACGAGGAGGAGGAAGAGGAGTCATTTGTGAGCGTTTTATCAGCAGCTGCCACATCTGACGCATGATACAGTTTATCTGCATGCGGTCACATATCTCAAAGAGAGAGTGCTTAAGTGTGACAGGGGGGTTCCTCAAAAGGCAGCTTGAGGACCTACATGTCTAAGAGGAGCACGGCGGCGCACAGCCATGCATGTAAAATAGTGAAGGGTGAAAGCATAAGCTTTCATGTACACACATACCCACACACCAATCCTGTTTAATATCAACCCCTGCTAACACTATGTGAGATGAAATCAAATTGATCTTATTTGATGGATCTTTATGAACACCTATTTTAAAGATATTTCTTATGTATTTTACTTAGGGCTGTCAAAGTTAACATAACAATAACGCGTTAAAGAAATTGGTGCCGTTAAAACAAATTTGTGTTAACGCATCAACACAACTTGCGATTTTTTGAGGTTGTAGCTGGCTCAGTTTTAAAGCTAGAGTGAACATACTGGTATCATATTAAACTAGAAAACCTATTGAATCCATTGGTACCAATCATGTCATACTAAGAGGCTAAATAACGCTGCAAACTTACACTAAATTTCAGCGAGGAAAAACTGTCATGGCCATTTTCAAAGGGGTCCCTTGACCTCTGACCTCCAGATATGTGACTGTAAATGGGTTCTATGGCTACCCACGAGTCTCCCCTTTACAGACATGCCCACTTTATGATAATCACATGCAGTTTGTGGCAAGTCATAGTCAAGTCAGCACACTGACACACTGACAGCTGTTGTTGCCTGTTGGGCTGCAGTTTGCCCTGTTATGATTTGAGCATATTTTTTATGCTAAATGCAGTACCTGTGAGGGTTTCTGGACAATATTTGTCATTGTTTTGTGATGTTAATTAATTTCCAATAATAAATATATACATACATTTGCATAAAGCAAGCATATTTGCCCACTACCATGTTGATATACTTGACGAATCTCCCTTTAAGGTACATTTGAACAGATAAAAATGTGCAATTAATGTGTGATTAATCGCGATTAACTATGGACAATCATGCAGTTAATCAAGATTAAATATTTGAATCGATTAACAGCCCTTATTTTACTATTATACAACAAATACTAGGAATGTTATGCTATGAGAGTGTAAGCATCAAACCCATGCATTTATTGATAACTTGAGGTACAGTGAGGATTAGTGACTAACTCAAGTTCTCTTTAAGGACATATTAGACTGGACAGATGACACCATGTTGGTGCTGGTGCCTCCTTTCTAGGGAACAGATAGTCTAAGATAATTAGCAAGCAGTATACTAGCAACAAAACAAACATAATAAGATCAAATAAAGCAACATGTGTAACCCAAGAATGCTGCAGATGAAGGGCATCCTCACCAGCTGAGCCACAGCGAGTGTTTACCCACACACGTCATTCAAATGACAAGAGGGGTTGAATTCCTCTCAGTGTGACCTCTCCCCAGTGCCACCGGTCCTCTGTGCAGCCATTACCGAGCAGACTTAGTAAATTGAACTAATCATCTTTGATTAAGTACAGACTCCGGGCTTGTGATACAGCAAAGACAAAGGTCATTCTTCATAATGCGATATGACATCGCGGCTCGAATTGTCGAGGCAGTGTGCCGTGGCAAGCGCTTGTGCATGCCCATAGCACGGGGTTAGGAGGGGAGCGGGGACAGTAATTACACATCATTCATTTGGACGGATCTGAATACAGCCCGACTGTATAATGCGAATGCTTACTGGAAAGTTAGCACCGTATTATTAGAGTAAATGTGCTCAGACTTTCTGAAGGCCAACAGCCGTGTAGTATGGGCTTGGGTGAGCCATCATCTGGCTGAAAGGATTTCTTAAGAATCACATTTGTCAGGATGTAACATGTAATAAGCAGTCAAGGATGCAAAGAGAGTTGTCTGAAACAGTGTGGACATTCTTATCTTTGGAGTAGTAATTCATGCATGACACTTTTTCTTTAGTTTGTCAGCGAAACCGATAGAAGAAGTTTGTTGTGATTTCTCTGCCGTATCAATATTCCATCGGTTTGTTTTAAAGACAAAGAGAGAGGATAACTCCACCTCATTAAAGCAATTTATTTCTCTTAAGCGTGCCAAGGTGATGTGCCGTTTCATTTTCATCACCAGTCGTCGTCGAAGCGCGACGGAGACCCAGAATTTCCCCGTCCCCTAAATGCTTGTGACTCGAGGAAACGCTGCAGTGAGACGCAGACACCTGTGCTGACAGGAGAAATATCCACACCCCTATACTGAGGGGCCGGCGTCTTACTACTATCAACTGTGTTTTGCAACAAGGTGTCAGGGCTTTGCAGTTTCATCGTCAGGCACAGTTTCACATGAATATGCAAAGCGTGGGGACTGCCAAGCTGCCAGAAGCTGGAGTAGAGCCGAACTGGTACAGCACAGCACAGCCCATCGCTATTGTGGAGATCTAAGCTTCTTCTGCTGGAAGTACACGTGATAGATGTTTTTTTTACGCCATGGCGAGTGCTCCGTAGCTTACAGATAGAGCGATCAAAGAAATGCTGCTACAGGATTTGCTGCATTCTTGCTGTGAATTCGCTCTGCCCATTGTTTTCTTTAACTTAATGACAAACCCATTTGCTAATAGGGCTCCGCAGGGGCATGACAGATGCCATTTTGAAAAATCATATTTAACACATTTATTTTTTTTAACCATGTTAAGACACGCTCAGGGAACAATTGTTTACTAAATTCATTTTATGTTGAAGTATAGGTGCAGTAGGAGGTTTTTTTTCTTCCTTTCCCTAACAATGATGAAACAATTTACTTAAGTCAATATCAGATTACAAAAACAATTACCACATTTGTTTTCCACAATATTGTTAAATGACTTATAATCCATTTACGTCTTTGGGCATTCATTTCACAAACAAGAAGTAGCTCATTCAAGCTTCAATTTGTGCGCTTCTAGACCCAAATGTTTGCAAAGCTACTTACCAGCACTTCTTGTCTGCAGGGAATGCAAAGCTCGCCTTGTTTATAAGAGAGGGAGAAATATAATTTGAATAAGCTTTTAATCTGTGGAGAGATGATCCAAAGGACTCAGCTGCCGCTGCTTCCCATTTCAGGACACAATCTCCTTACAATGATTGGGCTCCATTATCATTCTGTGGCACATACATCAGTGAACAAGAGAGAAATCATCTAACGAGGAGAATGAAGACAGCAGGAGAGATGGTGAACCTACAGTACTGCTCACTTTTTGAACTGCTTTAACGAGACAGTAAGGTACTATTTATAATATTAGTGTCTATAAAGTGACATTACTTTTGCTAGAGTAAAATATTCTAGTAGACTATACTCTTTCCATGCCTGGATATACCATAGATAGCACAGAGCAGTGATTAGGGGTAACTTACTTGTTCCCCATGGGTGTACTCCTGTGGTGGCCACATAGTGGTACGTAGAAATATTGGGGAGTAGCTCAACTAATTTGACAGAATAAAAATTCTGATTTAATTGTATTGTATTTTTTTAATCACATTGAGTCAACTGAAAACTTTGTGTTGTGATTGTGAAGCAGTCAGCAAGCGAGCAGAGATGTCTTAACAGTTAGCTAAGGTAGGGGATAAATGGTTGAAATAGTCAGCTTAAAGTAATGGATAAACATTTGAAATAATTCACTAAAAATAATGGATAAACAGTTGAAATAAATCTCTAAAAGTAATATATATATATATATATATATATACAGCTGCAATAATTAGCTAAAAGTAACAGAAAAACAGTTGAAATAGATCTCTAAAAGTAATGGATAAACAGTTGAAATAGTTAGCTTAAAGTAATGGATAAACATTTGAAATAATTCACTTAAAAATAATGGATAAACAGTTGAAATAAATCTCTAAAAGTAATAGATATATACAGCTGAAATAATTAGCTAAAAGTAACAGAAAAACAGTTGAAATAGATCTCTAACAGTAATGGATGAACAGTTGAAATAATCAGCTGAAGTAATGGATAAACCGTTGAAATAAATATCTAAAAGTAATGGTTAAGCAGCTGAAATAATTAGCTAAAGTAATGGATAAACAGCTGGAATAGTTAGCTCAAGGTAGTGGACAAACAGTTGAAATAGATCTCAAAAAGTAATGGATGAACAGCTGAAATAATTAGCTTAAGGTTATGGGGAAAGAGTTGAAATAGATCTCAAAAAGTACTGGATAAATAGTAGAAAAAGTGAGCTAAAAGTAGTGGATAAATAGTTGGAATAGTGAGCTAAAAGTAATGGATAAACAAGTTGAAATAGTGAGTTAAAAGTTATGTGACGGCTGTGGGGACCCATCAGACAAAAACGATTGGGAACCACAGTGCTAGAGGACTTGATATTTCAAATAATACATTAAACAAAAGCGAGTGGAGTTATAGTGAAGTTGAAGAAATCTGTCACAGAGAGCGGTTTGTACTTCAGCATTGTGAGTTTTTGAAAAGAGGATGTTTGAGATGCCCATTTTCTCCATTAGCTTCCATTGTTGTGACAGTCTGGAGAAAGATTGGCTGAAATAGCTGCGTCATGTGTATGGCGTTTGAGGACAGACTGCACTTGGCTAATTACCGCTCTAAAAGACAACCAAACAACTCTTAGCGCTTGACAAATTTAGACAATAGACCATTAAGTGCACTTGAAATCACCGAGTTATCATCAAGGCTCTTTATCTGGCTGTAATTATTTTTTATTGCAAATGTTTGTGGGGGTAAAAAAACAAAAAAAAACGCTATTCATAAGCAGCTAGTGTGCAGCTGAGATTTCAGAGGGCAGAATTAAACTTGCAAATTCCTATCATCTGTGATTAATGCCAATACATATTCACCACCAAAAACAAAATTAATGTGTAAACCACTCAGGGAGAAAAGATGGAAATCAGGGCAGTTCTAAAGATACTGATTGCAGTAGTATGGGGGGAGTTGATGGTGGGGGGGGTCGAGGCACGAAACTGAAGCCCTTCAAACACCCATCGTCTGGTGTGATTCTTCAGTTGTGTTATGAGTGGAATGCTAACAACAATTACACGGGCAAAGAGGAGTTAGAGATAACACGCTATTGGTATTCCCGATCAGCGCCGTTATGCTTCAATGTAACTTTCACATTAAGTTCTAATTGTGATGATAAGAAATGCAGAAAATGAGAATGTGTCCTAAATTCATCTCTCCTTGGGGATTTAGAAAGCTGTTTCTGCTACAACCTGGAAGATTCCTGTTGGAGGCAGAAAACGCTACAGAGAGAAATCATTTTCTACAAACATGACATTCACCTCCAAGAAGCCTCATTTTAAAAACCGCACACAGGATCTAATACCGAATCTGCGGCAGTAAAATCAGTGGGTGTGTGCAGGTTTGTCACTGCATTAGGTCGGGGATAATTGACCGCGGTGATTTACTACAACCCCGTTTAGTTTCTGGCAACGCTGAAATCCTCCTCATTTGCCGAATTTCTCAGAGAGATAGTTAATGCTGAGAGGCATCCGGCCTCCCACACTCTGCTGCTGCTGCTTCACAGCGGCCGTCCAGCTAAGCGGCTGAGTGGAAGTGTAATTATTGTTCAGGCGATGTTCTTCATCTCAAAAAAATAACAGATACAAACTTGCCATGGATGAGATGTAATACTACCACTTATTTACAGTCGATGCACACAGTGCAAATAGGGCACAGAATCATGACACTCAAACTATAGCAGAATATGTGATATTCTGATATGTTTACTCTAGCAACATAATGTGCTCGGTAATGAATGCAGTGACTTATAGTAATGATGCCGCGTCTTGAACAGCTCCCTCGACAAAAGACGCTTTTTTTTTCTCTCTCCATTACTTGCCAATTTCCTGTATATGAGCAGGCCTATTTGCGTTGTCGCTTCAGGTACAATGACTAATGCTAATAAACTCCCCTCCGCAAAGTGCACCTCGGCTCGTGTATCGGTGTTGTCTGTTCTGTGTGCTGATAATTGCCTTTACAGTAAAGTCCCACGTCTCCACGATGAATCATCGCTTTCACCGGCACGCCTCGGATTCAGGTTTACCTTAGAGATTGCATCAAAACACAGGAGAACACAAGTTATCACGCCGCCGTGAACGGCGCCTTCTTCATCCAAAACACATCAGTCAGAGAGGTTTACAGATTTGACTTCTAAACTCAGAAAGATGAAGCGCTGAGAAACTTATGTAGAGAACATTTAGTCACATTGTTTGTGCATTTGCTTTTGCAGATGTGTAATATTCGGCTAACGACGTTCAAATGGTAACAGTTTATAAGATGCAGCTCTCGAGATGTCGCGCGGCGGGCACGTAATAAATGTGGAAATAAAACCAACAGCATCTGTGATAGTCTTCCCAGACTTTATTTTAGGGTGTATCGGGACCCTGTATAATAAAGTCAAGTTTAATAGGCTGCTCTGTCAGAGCAGAGCGAAGGAAAGGAAAGGGGTTTCCGACACCAGCTAAACCCTGAGACCTCCCGGCAGCAAAGGATTGTGGGGCCGAGGAGCCCCCTGTGCACAGTGCCGATGATTATCCTGTTCCCGGCGAGCTTCATGGCACGAGGAGCATTGGAGTTGCTACCTCTCAATTAGCATCATCACAACCACACTCGAGAGGCTTTACAAGTGCACGGCTTTAGTGTGTGTGTGTGTGTGTGTGTGTGTGGAGGATAACAATAGCTGACGGATGTCAAACGGACTTTTTTCCTCCCATAAAGCCATCATGCTGGGCCTTTGGCCACCATGTCGCCTCGGCCAATTAAAAATCAATTAATCAGCTCAAAGTCTTTGCGCCTGCTAATGGACTATGTGTGCTTGGATTGATCAGGCACGTCGTCGCTGTTGATGCTCTTACACCTCCATCACCACTGTATTACAACGACTACCAGTTGATTAAAATATTTAATCACGATTAATCGCATGATTGTCCATAGTTAATAATGATTAATCGCACATTTTTTATCTGTTCAAAATGTACCTTTAAGCTGCAGTAGGCAGTATATTTTTGGCATCATTGGGCAAAAATACCATAATAACCTTTCAGCATATTGTAATTCAAGTGTTCTGAGAGATAACTAGACTTCTGCTCCTCCTCATGGCTCTGTTCAGGCTTAAAAAAATCTATTGGCTGTGCTCCGGTCATGTGACCAGTACTTGGCGTTCCTTCAACAGATTTCACAAATGGCGGCGGCGTCAAAAACGTTCTCATTTTACAGCTGAACCGTGCACTACAAGATGATTCTGAAAACATCTGAGGAGAGAAATAGGCATTAACGTAACATAATATTGATTCATATTTGATCAGCGCTGCCTAGTTTGACCGTTTGGTCGGAGTTCGCGAGTGATTGACAGCCGGCTCTCATAGACAGCAGATGGACAGCGAACCTCAGATCAGCTCTTACTGCTTGTTTTCCTCCGATCTGTGAAATCTTGCAGATGCCGTTAGGAGCACCGGAGGACACAGAGGCACATGATGTTTTTCAGGATACCTATTTCATGTACTACGATATGTCACGATAAGCGACCGTTTAAAAAAATAACCTTTTTTGATTTGCTCCAATCTTTCCTACTTCAGCTTCAAAGGGAGATTTGTCAAGTATTTAATCCTCTTATCAACATGGGAGTGGGCAAATATGCTGCTTTATGCAAATGTATGTACTGTATATATTTATTATGGAAATTAACAACACAAAACAATGACAAATATTGTTCAGAAACCCTTATAGGTACTGCATTTAGCATAAAAAATATGCTCCAATCATAACATGGCAAACTGCAGCCCAACAGGCAACAATAGCTGTCAGTGTGTCAGTGTGCTGACTTGACTATGATTATGATTTGTCCCTAAACTGCATGTGATTAACTTAAAGTGTGCATGTCTGTAAAGGGGAGACTCGTGGGTACCCAAATGGTGCCTTCAAATGGTGTCGGTATTTACCGTGTTCGCGAGAAGAGTCCATATGAACGCCCCCCTCTTATGGTATTCACCACCTCGTAAGTGGAAAGTTTCTGAAAGCTCAGAGTTTATGACTCGTGATGCGTTTGTTGACATTAATATTGACGTATAATATGTCTGAGGAAAATGTTGATATTCTCAACGGCCTTAAAGTGCACCTCGGCTCGTGTGTCAGCGTTGTCTGTTCTGTGTGCTGATAATTGCCTTTACATTAAAGTCCCACGTCTCCACGATGAATCATGCTTTCACCGCCACGTCTCAGGTTCATGTTTACCTCAGAGATTGCATCAAAACACAGGAGTTCCCATGTTGTAAACACAAGCTCACGAGTTTCATTTGAAGGCACAAATATATAACCGATTTGTATTCACATATTTTGAGGTCAGAGGTCAAAGTCACCCCTTTGAAATGGTCATAGCTTTACAATTGTGCCCGCTACAACCTAAAATTTGCAAGTAATGCGTTAAAGAAATTTGTGGCGTTAAAACAAATATGCGTCAATGCTTTATTATCGTGTTAACTTTGACAGCACTCATTTTCAATAGTCCATACTTCATATTTAGCATACAGACGTGAGAGTGGTATCAATCTTCACAACCGTTTCACCCAAGTGGCCAAAAATAAATCTCTTATCGCAGGTTTGCTTTATCTTCCAACATGGATACAGAATCTTTTCTACATTACTATTTCATCTTCATACATGCGTCCTCTTGCCTCCAGTCCAGTTCATCCTCCTCCATCCATGAGGGCTGTCTCCTCCTTATCATGTCATATAGAATTATCTTCCTTCATCCAATACATCCTTCTCTCCGGCTGCCTATTTTCGCTCCATCTCTATCCATCAGCTTCTTCTATTTTCTTCCTGCGGCTCTGTGTTCAGTTCCTTTTCGCCTCAAGGTCCAAGCCTCCCCTTCCCGAGGTCAGACCTGTGATGGACATGCTGGCCGATACTGACAGTGACCCACAGTGCTTCGAGGCAGCCGCCGTCAATTCCCTTGACAGTATACACAAGATGTTATCGGGGCGGAAGAGAAGACTCGTTCTCTGTCCCTCCACAGGTTGAGGTAGACTTTGTGGGTGACAACGCCGTGTCACCTGTAGAAAGGCAAATCAGCCTCTATCACCACCCCTGTTGTCACCTCCAAGACCCTGTCACCCCCGCACGCAAGTTGATCAAATGTGTCACTGCCACTCAGTCACACACATAGAGGAGAAGAAAACATACGCGCGTCGCCCAAAAGGAACACCTGGCAGCTCTGAGTGACAGCTGCATACACCGAGCCAGCGCGGCAGACACAATTGAGTGACAAGAGATGTCGCTTTCCACAACAATGCAATTAAAAGCTACGATAATTGTCTGCAAGGAGTGAGTGAGGCTGTTATGCTGTCAGCGAGGGTTGAAGGATTTAAGACGGCATTGTAAAGGCTGCTGCTCGACGATGTAAAAATCAAAATGTTCACCTCTACAGTGGTTACAAGAACTCCCCCAGCTTCCTTTGCACTCCCCTTTGTGCATATTGGAAAAATGGATTCATTGTGCCGTGCACTCTATCACCCCCCCGTTTTCATTATCATCTTTAACAACGGGTCTATGGCATGTTTACAAGGCCGCTCATTTGAAAACCATGGCATCAGTTTACCTCTTCTCTCCTGCACAGCAGAGGACCTCTACCCCCTAGTGGCCAGGATGAGTAACGCATCTCAGACGTTTACTGTAACTGTGTTGCCCTGCATGACAGGAAGAAAAAGCTCGGTTGCGCATCACCGAGCGCTTTGACTCATTTTCATATGAATGATATGGTTTCCGGAGTTTCCCTTTTCAGCTTTATCAAACACACGCTGAGTAATGGTAATCTGAAAATAGCAAAAACATCCCCAAAAAAAAGCACCTTAATTGCAAAGAGTATGCGAAATTGGGTTTGAGGGGCTTAAGTCACTGGTGTGTAGTGAATCCCTGCATGTGTAGGGGGAGATTACTTATTGTGCAGCCTGATCATACATATGCAAATGTTCCCTCATGATCCCAGAGCGTTGAAAGAATTACAGCGAGCATCCGTCACACTGAGAGACTCTATACTGGCCCATATAATCACTCAGTTGAATTGAGGGCAAGTGGGAAAGAAAGGAAGTGTTTTTCTTTCTCTCCGCATCACCATTCAAAGACCAGAGAGGGAGAGAGCGCCGATGTACTGCTGCTCGCAGATGCTTTAGAATCTTTTTCAAAGACCTTTTCTTACCAAACACGCCCTCCTCCCCCCCCCCCTCCCTTCTGCTCAGTGATCGGCTTTTTTGGTAAATATTTGATAGTGGGGCCTTGCGTCTTTGAGACACGGAGATCGTCCGCGAGGAGTTGTTTTTAGGTCAGTTCCAAGACCGCTCTTCTTCTTCTTCTTCTTCTTCTTCTTCTTCTTCTTCTTCTTCTTCTTCTTCTTCTTCTTCTTCTTCTTCTTCTTCTTCTTCTTCTCCCTTGCTCGCTCCCGGTGTAAACTGCAAAAGGACAGGATGTGATAGGCGGAGGAGATTTGTTTGAAATTTGCCCCAGTTCAGAGAAAAAAAGGCATGTGTGTAAGTGTGTCAGGAGATAACGGAGGAGGCCCCCTGCCTCTCGCTTTCCACCCGCAGTGTACACAACTCCATTCAGGGCTTTCATCCATGTTAAACAATGAGTCACCTTCTGTGAAGGAGCGGGGGAAGCGGAGATAACCCTGAGACGACTCGGGAGATGGGGTTTGTGGATTCGGATTTGGGATTAAATATATGTGAAAATAAAGTCCAAAGTTGCATGGCAGCCTTTATTTAGCACTGTAATGTCATGTCAGGTAGTTTTTATCCTATATGAATAATAATTAGATTCATTTGCATGTGTAATACTTGCAAAAAACGGTCAAACTAGGCAGCGCTGATCAAATATGAATCAATATTCTGTTACTGTAATGCCTATTTCTCGCCTCAAATGTGTACAGCAACATCTTGTAGTGCACTGTTTAGCTGTGAAATGAGAACATTTGTGACCCCGGGAGCCATGTTGAGATCTGTTGAAGAAACACCAAGCACCGCCCACCAGCTCATTTTACAGCTAAACAGTACAATACAAGATGTTTCTGAAAACATTTTACTCGAGAAATAGGCATTACAGTAACAGAATATTGATTCATATTTGATCAGCGCTGTCTAGTTTCACCATTTGATCGGACTTTGCGAGTGATTGACAGCTGCCTCCGTTGAATGAACAGCCAATGGGAACGCTCTCTCTCTCTGAAATGACCTGTGATTGGCCAGAGTCTCCCGTCACAGGCTAGATTTTTAAAGCCTGAAAACAGAGCCATGATGAGGAGCAGAAGTCTCTCAGAACACTTGAATTACAATATGCTGAAAGGTTATTATGGAATTTTTGCCCAGTGATGCCAAAAATATACTGCCTACTGCAGCTTTAAAGGTTTAGTCCTAGATCAAATATAAAAAATTCAGGACAAACGTATCCACATTAAGCCAAATAGATTGCCGATTGCCCCTTTAAATTGAGCTCTTTTACTTTGAAGGAACATCCACACATTCTTAGAAATTCTTTTTTAAGGTGACCATTAAAATTCATGCATGCAGCGATTTCTCGAAACAGTCGTCTCAATTTGACGACTTAACACTTGTTAACAAGATTTTTATACGCCGATATTATCAGACCTGTTCTGCGTGTTAATGGTACACTCCTGGCGTCGCTAAGTAGTCACACCGCCCACAGACTCCAAAGTAATGGCAAGAGACAGAGTCTGTGTGTCTGTGTGTGTGTTTGTGGGAATTGGGGGAACCAGTTGGCGCCATCAGTGAGGGGTCACCGGGGACCCAGTTAATGGGAAATCGTTATGTAAATCTAATGTAATTAAAATTAGAACCGCACTAGTCAAGGCGAAAGGTATGGATGGGGAGACGGGACGTTAAATCATATTATTGCTGGGCCTCATTTGCATAACCTAATTCACCGTCATGCAGCATTTCTCTTCACACTCATATCTGGTTGCATCTCTGAATAAATCCGAACAAATAACCACGCTGTGTTATTGGGCTCGGATGTAGCTGTGAGTTATTAGATGGAGCCTCCCGTCTCACCTTGGAGTTTAGACTTAGCAAATAAAGTTTTTTCTCTTCAAAGATGCAGAGTAAACCCTGATAATGTGTGGCATTGTCTCCGTTGCTTGAAAAAAAAAAACACAGGGAGATTATCAAAGCTGCATCGCTTTAACGTGAAATCACCGCAGGCGGAAGCAGAGATGAGAACGAGGCGTTAGCCACCGCCGTCGCACCTAATGACGCGTCAAATCTCCCCTCGAATTTACCTCGTAGTCGGGATTAGCCTAATAGCTCGTATGCATGAGAGCCAAGATGCGGGCCTTTAAGTTTTAACGCCGTGACTGTTGAGTCTCTGTCATCTGATTAGGAGGCTTAACTCCTTCACTCAGATACATGGCGCAGCTGAGCCTGCGTGGGTGTAATGTACAGTATGTGTGTAGATGAGAGAGAGGGGGACTTTTTAGTGTAATCTCTTTCAATGTCACGCATTCATGCATCTCCGGCCCACATGGGATTACCATACTGTAACTATGAATGTAGTTCTAACTAGAATCATTTCTCATTTATTTATTTGGCATTTTCACCCGTATTGGACAGAGAGATAGACATCCATCCGTACGTACGTACTCGTGAGCACGATATCTCAGGAACGCCTGGAGCCAATGACTTCAATTTTGGCACAAACATCCACTTGGACTCTAGGATCAACTGAATAGATTGGTGTCAAAGGTCACTCTGACCTTACGTCCGTTCCATTCTCGTGACAATAATATTTCAGGAACACCTTGAGCGCATTTCTTTACATCTGGCACAAACGTCCACTTGGACTCTAGGATGAATCGATTAGCATTTGTTGGTCAAAGGTCGAGGTCTCTGTGGGCGCACCCGGTAGCACGCCTGGTAGAGCAGGCATCCCATGTACCGAGGCTGAGTCCTTACCGCAGTGGTCTAGGTTTGAATCTGACCCGTGGCCCTTTGCTGCCTGTCATCCCCTCTCTCTCTCTCACCCTTTCATGTCTATACTATCACTATCAAATAAAGGCCCAAAAAAGTAATCTTTAAAAAAATAATAATAAATAACTACATTTAAAAAAAAAATAAAAGGTTCAAGGTCACTGTGACCTCACAAAACACGTTTTTGGCCATAACTCAAGAATTCATATGCTAATTATGACAATTTTACAGAAATGTCTAATAGGATCAAATTACGATTGTGGACAGACATGGATATAAAACTACAACTTGACTGGTTGGCGGAGGCATACAACTGTGAGGCGGTAATTCTAGTTTTATTTTATTTTAAGCATTGATTTATATTGAAAACACAATGACAAGTAAGGCACAAGACGGTCAGACCTTTGAAAGGAAAGTTAAGAAAAACAGGTGACACTCATCGAGAAAACATGTCACTCAAAAATATAATACAAAGAAGCTTATCTTGCTCTCGCGTTTACTGTCAGTAAAGCAGGATGTTTTGTATGTAAAATCTCTGGCAGTTTAGACACAGGCATTTTTCATTTACACAACAGAAATGAATAAGAAACTAGTTAAAATGAGTGTCTATCGTAATAATATTGTTAATAAAAAAAATATTTTTAGCTTCCAAACTGGGGCATAACAGATGATGAAATAGTTTCAAGGCAGTTTTCTCAAGTTTTTCATGTGTAGTATGCCACACCCTAATCTGTTTTGGTATATCAATTTCAAACAAGTCATTGAAAACAAGAAGGAACATAAGCAGATCTCATGGCTGCCTATCAGAGCGCCTCCCAGAAGAATAGTGACTCTTTGATTTCCCTATTTCAGATTTTCTTGAAGCGAAGAAAGTCATATTTATATCTGATTGCGCTCACAGATTTAATGTCAGTACAGCTAAATCCATAAAGTGGCTTTAACAGCCCTCTGAAGAGCAGGACCATTTCAGTTTGCTTTGAACTCCCAAACACCTGCAGCTTAAGTGATCTAAAGTGATGGTTACAGGCTATTTGGACACCTGCGTGGTGTGTACGTGTGGTTCCATACGTCTTTACAGGCCGCCGCTGCAGTGAGCAAGACGAGTGAGCTCACATGCTTTTCTGTTCAACCTCTTTACAAGAGTGTCTTTGTCTAAAATCAAGCTTTGCTTATAGGACAATAATGTGCGTTGAGGAACATATTTTTTTTTCCCAAAGCCTTTTATTTCTAACACCAGTCAGCCACATTTCAGCAAAACCTGAAAATCCTCTTCAGAGTCAGCCAATAAAGTAATATCAGCATGCAGTGAGTTACGAGAAAGAACATTAGAAACTAAGTAACTTTCACAATATAAAAAGTTTACTTTGGATTTAATAAACAAAGATATTAGTTCTTCAGAGAAGCTTCATTTCAGGAGCCTAGTGTCTTTATTTAGGTGCAGTGTGTGTGTGTCTGTTAGAGTGTTCAGACAAAATGAGTCTCACACTCAGGCAGCAACCTCTGGTTCTGAAAAGTGAAGCCAATGCTGAAGTGCCTTAAACTTGCATTCGCGACTCCTCTGGTTGCAAAAAGCAGTCTGATTGTATAGAAGACTATGACAAAATGAGCCTACTTCTCACTTGATTTATTACCTCAGTAAACATTGTAAACATGAGTTTATGGTCTCAATCACTAGTTTCATGTCTTCTTCAATACAGCATGTTGTTCATTCATTCATCCATAAAGCAGGGTATGCTTTAGGGCGTGGCTACCTTGTGATTGACAGGTTGCTATCGGCGTTGTCCGGTCTGTGAGATGTCAATGGGTGACATCACGGTGACATCCACTTCTTATATACAGTCTCGATATGCCAGTATTGACGATAACCGTGATATTTACAAAAATAAATTATTGATATCACGTTATTGATACACATATGATAATATTGTGTACATAATCCAGTGCCTCTTAAATCATTTTTTATATACAGTTATGTTTACAGACTCTCTCAACCCCCTACACTTGTTTTTTGAGTATAATTAATTTACCAAAAGAAGATACAAAACGCACAAAGATGAATTTGACTGATAGCATTGTTAGTTTTATTATACATATTTTCTATCAATATCGCGATTATATGGTTATCGTGAATTCTTTTGGCCACAATAACTGTGTAATTAAAGTCTGATATCATGACAGCCGTCGGACAAATATTTACAAATGATGTTCTGGTTGGGTTTGGCCTACTTGACATGGTACTTCAAGTTCTTTTTAGTGAGAATTTAGTGCAAAAATAAGTAAAAATGTTGGGCTACTTCTTGTTCAGTGCTGGGGTTTGTTGTCTACGTGACTGCAAATAATTACTGTAACCATGGTAACAACAATCGCTAACAGGGTAACACAAACTCCGTTCTTCAGCTTACATTAACTGCGTCGGGCTGCGTGTGTGTGCACGCTCATGCATTCTTTGATTAAATTTCTGTAACTGCATTGGTGTGTGTGTATGCCTGTGTGTGTGACTTGGCATGTGTTTGGGGACCGTCTACAGGGGCCTGTTCAGCTCATGCTGAACAGTGCTGTGGGACAGTATCGGGTTACCTTGCATCACTGCGCGCAGACAGCTGGGGAACAGTTATTTTTGATCACGGAACAAAGCATTGTGTAGGTTCCCTACCTCAGCAAATCTTTTGTGTGCACACGCACAATATGTACGTACGAGTGTGTGAGGCGTGAGCGTCTTCTACAAGCACATCTGCAATTGTGTGTGTTGTGTTTTGCAGGGGAACAGCATGTCCCCGTCCCCTCCGATGCCTGTTTGTGCTCAGACGGCAAGGTCGGCCTGACTCAGACAGAAAGCTCTGGATGCACCTTTTTCCCTCCACCCAAGGCCGCACACACTCCAGCAGCTGCCCATAGCCCACAGTGTACTAATATCCACCTGTGATTAACCTCGCATTACCGAGCCCGACGTGTTATCGTGTGGAATTCAGAGCCTTTAGGCTGCACTGACTCACAGTGTAGCCTCATAAAACGCACCATTAAACAATTATGAGGCTTTACGACCGCGCCACCTGACCGTAAGCACATCCACAGCCAGTGTTGTCTTTGGAGGTGAGCAAAAGGGGGGGGTTTCGCTGGGGATGTGGCGTGGGCTGATTACCTCGCCAAAATTATTGACCCATAATCTCCCTGGTTCCCAGACCTGTTTTTATGTGGCAACAGCGAGACACAGACGGGGCTGGATATTGTCCAACGGAACAGCTTGCATAGTTAGTTGTACATGCCATAATGAGTCAAACACAAAGAAAGTTGATTTTAAAATTCTGTGCAGGGTTGAAAGTCATTTTAGAAAGAAAATGGCACTATAACAATCTAACCTACATTAAGCCTTCCAGGTGACAAATATGAGCGGTGCCCCGAAGCCCAAGTGGCATTAACATTATTGTGGAAAATCATATTTTACACGTCTCTTTTGTTACTTTGTCTTTGGCTTTTTTTTCCCGCTCTGGCAATGATCCCACGCTGATGTATGCAGTTCGCTGCGTGGAGTTCAGTGTGTCTGTAGTAACTGGACTAATGTTTGCAACGTGAGCTCTGTAGCCTGTAGTTTTTTTTGCAAAAGTCTGGTCACCAGGTAATCAGCACAACCGGTCGCACCGGCTCTTGTGAGTTAACACAAGAAATGCTTACTAAGTTGGGATTTACGCGTCACTAAATCACAACACCACACAAACTAGTTCTCATGTAAAGGTGGAGCCTGGTTGTTTACTGGAATTTAGCCTCCAATAAAACAGTATTGGTTTCTACTCTTACATTTCCCTGCAAAGAATCTTATCGTAATAGTTTTTACTTAAAGGGGACATAGGTTCATACTGATATTTTGGGTTTCTACTAGAACGTGTTACATGATTTAATGTTCAAAAAACACATTATTGTATTCATCATTTTTCTGAAATGCTCCATTTTAGTGCCTGTCTCTTTAAGACCCCCCTTCCAAAAAAGCCCAGTCTGCTCTGATTGGCTTGCAAGAAAAATATGGTGCACCTTTGCAAAGGTAGTTCTGAAGCCAAATCCGAATGACCTGTTGGATCACATGTTTTCTGATCTAGGCAGCCCACAAAAAACTGACTGGGTTGTCTTATTTCACAGATTTTGGGTTGGTAGGCACTCCAGATAGCCAAATGTACTGCTGCACTGCTGTGGACGAGGCCGGCAGCAAAACATATTTTAGCCACCTAAAAGAAAGGCCAATATCAATTTAAGTGTATGCTATATTTAGAATATTTTCCGACCGGGGATCTGAACTGAAAGTGAAACTTATCTGTAGCCTACTGTTTTTGTTAATGGAGTCTGGTGGCTTTGAAGAGAGCATAGATAAGTTTCACTTTCAGTTCAGTTCCCCGTCAGAAAGGGCTGTCTGACGGCAAGATAAAGTGGTGAAAATATTCTAAATATAGCGTACACTTAAATGGTTTTGATTTTTTTTTAAGGTGGGCCTTTCTTTTAGGAGGCTAAAATAGCTTTTTGCTGCCGGCCCCCGTCCACAGCAGTACATTGCTTTGCTCCTGTGTCTGTACTCCTGTCTGCTTCTCTAAACTGGAGGCACGCTGACCATCATCTACTCTAGGTAATACACTGACTGTGGATAAGTACCTCATACAACCCCATTTCAAAACACCCAAACTATCCCTTTAAAAGAGATATAATTATTCTTTGAGAGTTTTGTTTTCATGTTTCAAGTGGTTTTGTAATAATCAAAGCTGAATCAGAGTTAATTGTCTTGTGGGTATGCAACGAGATGAGTGATGATGACTACAAGTAGGTCAAGTCTTCTTTCGTGCTTGCCTGATTGCTTTTGTGCACGTGTGTGTGTGTGTGCATGTTTTATGTGTGCACATGGCTGGTGGCGGTAGCAGCACGCTCAGTCTTCCTGGAGGTCACAGCTCATATCCTCCTTCATATTTGAAGCGAGAAATTCTCCCAATAAAGCTGCTTTTTATTGGTGTCAGATCGTTTGCCTGTAAAATGGTGCATTGACTTCATTCCCCCACCTGTCCTTCTAATTCTTATTCATTTGCAACCTGAGATACTGTGCATGTGTGTGCGTGAGTGTTTGTGTGAAAAAGAGAAAAATGAGCTCCTGCCAAGAGGCTCCTTGTAATGTATTGTAACCTTCTAACAAGACGGCCACATCCTGGTCCGTGACATTGTGACATACAGTACACAGCCGAGTGTGTGTGTGTGTGTGTGCGCGACAAGGTGTTTTAGCTCAAGGGAGCTAATAAGGCCACTAGAACCAACAGAACGATGTGTCACAATGAAGGTCACGAGTTCAATCCCTGCGTGTAATGTCACACCGGTGACATTAAGGGAGACGGCCTCTTTACTCAGCAGCCTCGTGCCGGTCTTTGGTACAGCAGACACCGTCGCTGAAACGCTATTATGTTCCCTAAGCCTCAATTACAGCGTGAAATCTTATCTCGCACAAGTTAATGTTCTCCTTCAAAACATCTGAAGGGCAATCGGCCACACAAGTAGGGAAGAAGACGGAGAGGAAATCAAAAGAGCTGGGGAAATCAAAAAATCTATTTTAAAAACTTCTGCACCTTCACTTTCTTTTTGTTTGTACCGAACACATGATTTCATCCCAAGGACCCTATTAACCCGCGGGATGAACTTTCGTCCCCTCTCTCGTGTACCCTCATCTCTGCGTGTGATGAGGGAGACGGGTTCAGCTGTTTTTTATCCCGAGCCAAGACCGCGAGGACCTTGTCTATCTGGTCCCCGGAGAGGTGGCTGTAATAGCATTTTCTGTAGAAATCGCAGGGACAAGCTACAGCCGGGGCCGGGGTCAGCGCGTAGGAGAGGAGGCCAGTACGGCCGTGGGGGCTCTAACACAATTACATACGGATAATCAGTGCTGCCTCAGCCAATGGCTCCTTCAATCAATGTGATGTATGTTAAATCAGAGCAACCGTTAATGGGTCAAACGATGTAATGATGTCGGCTACCTTCTCTCAGCATATGTGAAGATCAATGCTATGTTAAATAGATAGTACTGAAAGATCATTGCATTGCATAGTAACAGTATGTTAACATAGTGGACTATCACCTTATGATTAGGGCTGTCAAAGTTAATAAAGCGATTATAGCGCGTTAACGCAAATTCGTTTTAATGCCACTAATTTCTTTAACGCATAACACAATTTTTAGGCTGTAGTGGGCTCAGTTTTAAAGCTAATGTGAAAATATCTGATATCTTATGAAACTACAAAACCTGAGGAATCCATTGTTACCAAACATGTCATACCAGCTGGTTGCAAAGGAGGCTAAATAACAAAACAAATCTCCCTTTAAGGTACATTTGTGCGACTCGCAAATGTGCGATTAATCACGATTAAGTATGGACAACCATGCAATTAATCGCCATTAAATATTTCAATCGACTGACAGCCCTAATTATGATACACAATAACGCTAATATGTAGCTTCTGTGTTCTCACAACTTTTATTATTAATCAAAATGCAAATATCTCCCAACACATAATCAAGTCTGGTGAGCTTATAATACCTGCCATATGGTGCCCGGTATGACATGCCACAGCTGTGAACGGAAGCCAGCCAATTGCTTATGTGTTGGCTCTCTCCATCAGGAAATCTAAACAAGGGCAACCTGTCTGAGGGGTGATTGTCTGTCACACCGTCGTGCATCTCAATCAGTCATCTCCTTAATAATGTGCCTGTTATTGATCGCGGTTGGGAAATGATTCGCTCGCTCCTGATGTGTTTGCTTGTCGTCCCCTTGCCTTGACACGGGCCATGTAAGAACAATTATTGGTCTTGATTTGTTATTTTTTGCTCGCGGTGATGCTTCTTTTGTCAGCCGGGTTGCCCGGGCCATTTAATCCTCAAGCACCTTGAATTAAGCGAGTCGTTTTAATGATTTTGTGTGTCTATCTGGTGGTTTTGTCTTCTTCTTTTTTTATTGGTATTCCAACAGCCCGTTGCTGATGATAACCTGAAGTTGTTTCTCAGTTTTAAAAAATATGATACATGTAAGATAAGTTACATATCTGTCTCCTGTCAATCAACCACCACCTTAAAGGTTGACAGCAACAATAACACACATAACAGTAACCAGTGTTCTTTTTCACCAAACGTAAGATAAATAATACTAAGAATATTTTTGTTTTTAGACTATTTCATTTTCAAAAGTGAAGCCAGTGCGGAAGTGCCTTGAAACCTGCATTCTTTCTAATAGCCAGCAGGGGGAAACTCCTCTGGTTGCACAATGAAATCTGATTGTATAGAAGTCTATGAGAAAATGACCCTACTACTCACTTGATTATGAGTTTATGGTCTCAATCGCTAGTTTCAAGTCTTATTCAATACAGCATGATGTTCTTTTAGTAAATTATGGTCCAAACTCTCATGTCACTTCAAGTTGCAAAAAAAAAACAAGATGGCGAAGGCCAAAATGCTTCAAAACGGCAGTCTACAAACCAATGGGTGACGTCACAGTGACTACGTCCACTTCTTATGTACAGTCTATAGTTGGATATGAAAGTTAATTTTTGACCAAGCTGGGATATGGTTGGAAGCTCCAGAAAAAGCTAATAAGTGGACCTTAAGTTAAAGCTATTGTGTAATTTTTTTTTAAATAAGTCACTTTGGTAGCAGTCCTGAACAGAGGGTAAAGCATATACATACATTTATATGACATATCCAGCAGTATCTGAGCTTCTAATTTAATATTATTTCAAAGCAATATTACTGGTAAATTGATTATAAAAATAAGCTATTGAATATAGGGCTTGAGATTCTGTTGACATTTTCTATAAAACAGGAGTATTGACTGAAAAGAGAAGTGATGACGGTAACCAACGCAACCACACATACCACTCATTAAGCCGGGTTTTGTTCTCACTTGACCCTCTTGAACCATTTGTTTGGTGCACGGGAGCATTTTCACTTAAAAGAGCTGATGATGGAAGTGTGTGGCGCCGCTTCCTGTTTTGTGTGTGTGTGTGTGTGTGTGTGTGTGTGTGTGTGTGTGTGTGTGTGTGTGTGTGTGTGTGTGTGTGTGTGTGTGTGTGTGTGTGTGTGTGTGTGTGTGTGTGTGTGTGTGCGCGCGCGTCTGGCAATGGGCTCTGACACACTGCCTGCTGTTTGGAGGCTTGGGGGATAAAAAGGTCCTAATAGCAACGTACGTCCAGGGGGATTCTCGCTTGAAATTATCCACAATGTTATGACAGTTCCATGCTGTGAGAAAAATTTAAAAAAAGATATTACTGCTCCATTTCAGATGCCTGTTTGGAGTGCATTATCTGTTCATATCCAAATATCTGTTCTGGGTTACATCACTACAGGCTATCACGGAAGGGTAATCCACTCTGCAGCCTCGGAGTCTAATGGAGGCTTGTGCATTGGAATCGGAGTGCCAAACACTGTGTGCTGAGTGAACTGTCTCCACTATGCACTATAAACTTAATACATGGCTAATCGACATGGCAAGCTGCTAAAAAGGGCAGAGGCATTACTGGTTGCGGAGCGGGAAGTCAAGATTGCGGAAGCAGTGATAAAAGAGCGAGTAAGTGCTCTAAACCTTCCTGCTCGGGTACTGCAGGTACAGAACAGCTGCACCGTAAGTACAGGGAAGAGATAAAGACGTGTGTCGAAAATTAGATATCCTGCAATTGATAAAAAAGTGCCAGACTTTACAAATGACACGAAAAAATATCACACATGACTGCATGAAATGAAGCGCTAACTTTTTATAGGCACTCTTTATTAGCCGGGCCCTTTTAAAGGCACTCTTTATTAGTCTGTAAATGTGTTTGGCAAAAAAATCCTCAACACATGGTCCACTTACTTAACCTGACGCGCCAGATGGTTTGTTACACAGAACCATTTGAGAAGACGTCATTGGAAACTGTTTGGAAAAGGGCAGAAACTTAAAAAAAAAAAATACTTGGCAGCTGATTGGATGAACCATCTGTCAATCAAACTCAAAGCCAGTTGGGAGAAGAGCGAAAACATCTTTTCCATCGAGAAAAGCCTTCAGTGCCGTTGCTCTTCTTTCAATTAAGAAAGAATCTCTAGTTCTGATATCACTAATTGCAGCATCTACGCTAACCTCTTCAGGAGCCGCCATTGTTGTTTGGAACAAACACTCGCCTCGCCGTGTCGTGTCACACACACCTCAACCACGTCTATAGCTGCCAGTCGCTCCTCACAGGACGCTGATTGGTCCAACTTTGGTTCAGAGACAAACGCATTACTTGAAAGATGGATTTGCGCATGATCTTGTGATCCCGCTAGAATCCAGCTGCCTTGCAAGATAACCACTGACGCAGTCTTTTAGCTGAGAACGACATGATGGGATGTGGTAGAAAAGCTTAAGTAAACCTTATGTTGAGAATCTTTTATTTTTGCCAAATTGGTATTTCCCAGGTCAAGAAGGTCAGATACCAGCATACTGTATGTCTGTCTCAAATGCTAATATTACTCATGTCATTTGTTTGCTCAACCATTCAATATGATTTGATACCTGTCTTCTTTTGCCAGTTCCGATTATCTAAAACTATCATGGTTGGGTCTGCGCAATGGTACTCTGCACAGACTGTAGGTATGAGTGTTTATCATGGCTCTTTGCTGATTGGTTGGTAAAGTATAAACAATAGAGTATCTTATAGCTGTTATATTCAATATTTCTTATATTAACCATGGATCAAATGGTTGCATCTATTAGGCAACACACAAATTGCCAAAATCTCGCGGGATGGTTAAGGTTAGGCGTTGACCTTGAACAATTTGCGGGTTACCTTCTAGACACAACCGGATCAAATGACTACTTGCATGTGAAAAGTGTCGCTCATAATGATGAGCTCACAGAGAATTATCAACCGATTATCACCCACAGGACTACGGCGCGTTTCAGTGTCTTTCAGCTCATTGTTTTGGTTTTTCACAACCCGCAGCTTTACTGTTTTGATTGACTCTCTCCGCTTTCGTCAGCTGTTTCCTGCAAAAATAGCTTTGATAAACCCGATGTACACTACTTGTCCAGCTCCCAGCTAATAGTAGACAAATTTAGCAACTAGCTGGTGTGAATATAGGTGAATATAGTGGAGCATTTAGCAACTAAAGAGAGAGTTTTCTGATGAAAAATAAGAGATATTTTTTATCAGAAGTTGGTAGAGGCCAAAAACAGAGTTAAAACAAGAATGAATACATGAATACAGGGCTTATATTTGCCGTGTCGCCAGAAACACGACTCCAAATGAATGATAATGTTGCTCCGTATCTGCTGGATGTATAAATAAGAAACTGGTTGTTATATCAACATAAAATGTGATAATGTCAGTGTTGTGTTTTGTTTCCGCTACCCCCGAATTGTCACAAAAAAACTCAGATTGGACTCTCTTGGCAATCTATCTTGTGTCAGTGTGGCCTGTTGTGGTTTTCGTGTTGTTCTCCGTAGAATACTGCATTTGTTTTGGTGATTTATCACCGCTGTCACTCAACTGTCAAATATTATTTCACACTACCAACAGCCATTGACATACTGAATTGCCAGGCCGGTTAACTCATGGCACGTCTATGGATGTATTGTATTGCCGTGTCCTTATATCCAGAATGGTTGAGAATAAGCTTATATGTGGATACATTTTGTCTATAATATCAAACAATATTTTTTTTCGCTGCAACCATCCCCGATGTGTTTCTCAGATAAACAACATCTCTCACTCGGCTGTATACTTTTCTTTCTTTTAAAAAATCCACTTTAAAAGACATCCTGCCACCTGTCTAGTTTGACGGCTGAGTGAAATTTTAAAGCCGCTGCTTTTACATGCCATTTGATGATGAATCATTCCTTTCTTTCTTTTTTCTTTACTTCAATTTTTTACCCCTTTTCCTTCTGCACTCCGTCGTGGCTTATAGAAGTCTGTTCTCTTCACACGAGCTCTGTAAGGATTTGCAGTGAAAGATTGACACAGAGGATGATGAGCGCTACGATATTGAGGTGAAGGTGGCTACGAATGAGAAAGAGGTGCTTGTCTTTGTAATGGAAATGAACAGGAGTCTAACTCTGTGTCAGAATTTTTTATGGAAGCTAACCGCACTTGTACTTTACCTGAGATAACCTCCGGCCCTTTGAAGATCAAATGCTATACTATCATCTTAATCCGCCTTCTAAGATTATATCTATTTACATCTCTAACCGCACCAAAGTGAAATTATGATCTTGCATGCACTGCCTGAACTCACGGGGGAATCGCAGAGATTGGTATGAAAAGTCATGCGTCGTGTCAGATTGTATTCTGCAGACTTTGTGATCTGCTCTAATCCACAAAGGATACAGAATAGAAGGCACTCTGTATGCATGCTGTATTTGCCTGCAACATATCCACACCAGGCTTTTTGAAGATTGCAGAGAGAAATAGCAGATATATAAAAATAAACCTGACTCGCTTCTTTTTTTCTTCTTCTTCTTCTTCTTCTGCTACTGACCCCTCAGATCAAGTCCGTGATTTTAGAAGGTGCTGGAACAGAACCTGAAGCGAGTGAAGCAGTCTGGAGACCAAATCGAAACACCATGAAGACTGACGGAGGAAGGAAGGAAGGAAGTAAGGCCAGAGGCAGTGACTTACTCTACTTTTTTTTCCTCATAGAAGCATATTTTTATTGTATTTTAGGGGAGGGTTTATTGCTTGGCATTTTAAAGATGCAGATAATCGTAAAGTGTTTCTCCCTAGGAACAAAAAAAAAAAATCCAAATGGCTGTTACATCTTCCGTCACATTCAGGAACGTGTTTCATTTTCATGCTCAGGTCACTGGACAATTTGAAGGGTGTCAGGATGTGCAGAATAGATGTCCTCGTGAATGCCTACCTCCTCCCTCGCTGTCTGTCATTTTGAATAGGAATGTAAAATGGAAATGACAGTGAAACTCCATATGCAGTCCAATTTTTCACTCTCATACAGGCATCTCCTGCCTGTATATACATAATATATAAAGCCTGTAAATGAATGCAATGCAGTATGTCTTTAAAATCACATTATGTCATCTGCAAACAAACATGCTCACAGGAACATATCTTGCAGTGAAACGACTGCCAATGTCATTTGAAAGCAGGGAGCCAGTATCATCCTATAATAATGCTAAAAGCTAAATTGTTAGCAAAACTCCAGCAATATTTACAGTAAATAGTCAGTGTAACTAAAAACAGAGCTCTTTAAAAACACCCAGCAAATCAGTGTTCGCTGGAGATTAATGATCCCTGACCTTGGAAATTACATCTTCAAATTTGTGCATTAGAGGAACCTGGACTGAGTTCCCAAGACTGTCTCAGTACAATTGGATGATGATGTTAAATGAGGTACTACAGTAAATGAGTTATATTGCATGTGGGTCAAGGTTGGCACCGGTTATACAATCAGTACTTCTCCCTCTCTCCCCAATAACATAGCTTCCCGACAATACAGCATTAGAATATTTTACAATTACCAAAAGGTTTTCAACTCCATCATGAGTTTATAATGTAGTATTAAAGGTGCTCTATATGATATCCAGAGCATTAATATAGCATCAAACAACTATTTGCTATCTAAAGATATAGTGGAGTAATGTCTACCTGAGCAGAGAATGAAGTCGCTCTACCTCTGTGTGTTGTAATCCGAGCTTTTCCTTGCTTTGTTGACATAGCTGCACGTGCCTTTAAAGCTGCAGTAGGCAGTATATTTTTGGCATCATTGGGCAGAAATTCCATAATAACCTTTCAGCATATTGTAATTCAAGTGTCCTGAGAGAAAACTAGACTTCTGCTTCTCCTCATGGCTCTGTTTTCAGGCTTTAAAAAATCTAGCCTGTGACGGGAGACTTTGACCAATCACAGGTCATTTTATTGAGAGAGCATTCATATTGGCTGTGCTCCGGTCATGTGACTGGTACTTGGCGTTCCTGCACAAGATTTCACAATGGCGGCGGCGTCACAAACTTTCTCATTTTACAGCTAAACCGTGCACTACAAGATGATTCTGAAAACATTGGAGGAGAGAAATAGGCATTAACGTTACATAATATTGATTCATATTTGATCAGCACTGCCTAGTTTGACCGTTTGGTCGGAGTTCGCGAGCGATTGTCAGCCGTCTCTGATAGACAGCAGATGGATAGCAGACCTCAGATCAGCTCTTACTGCTTGTTTTCCTCCTTTCTGTGAAATCTTGCAGATGCCGTTAGGAGCACCGGAGCCGCTGGCTCAGCCTTCGCCATGTTGAGAGCCGTGCGGAGGCAATAGAAGTGCTCCCAATCTTGCATTTAACACCTTTAAGCATAGAGTACATAGGTAGAGATAGGCTGGCCTTTTTTTAGATACAAACAATTGTGAAAGGGTTATGAAAGGACGCGTGTTTGAGGACACAAAAGTGCCGTATACGTACTTTATTTCTGTGCCATCCAAAAGATTGCAAAATCATGTAAAGGTGGTGGCGTTGGTCAAAATCTGTAAATAGAGAAAACTACGTCCAGAGGTTCTTAAGATGAGTTGTCTTTAACGTTGTCTTTTCGTAATGGCTACTAGTATCTATCTAGTAATTTATGGAAGCCAACCCATCCTACTATTGTTTTTACTTTTTGTTTATGTATACATGTGTGCACATAGAGTTTACATGGGGACCTATGTGTCTATGCATAAACCTACATGTATTGTAGTGTAGGTCCTGTGACTTCACACAGATTACTTGGTCCCCCACCAACACCCCCATCTACATTTTGGAACTACAGTTCCCATAATGTGATGGTTTTGGGGAATGTAAACAGGAATTTTATTGTTGCACTGGAGTCATTATTTTGCTGTCGGCTACATATTAATAACTGTGTTTTTTTTTTGCCCATATTTGTCTACATTTTGGCAAATCGGCAGCATTACATGTTTTTCAGATTAGCTGTTTACACTGTAGTCCTGTATGTAGTGAACCCATGGATGTACTGACAACTATCACTGGAATACTTTTATACTGAAGAAAACATACGACTCTCAGGCAAGTTCTAGATTTATAAGAAGCATAAGTGATTTCTAAGCAGATTTATGGATTTATGTGTATTCATGATTGGACATAGAGGATATGATATCCTCTGGAAGTGCAGTCACACTCGGAGTGAGTCTAAAAATATGTGTATCATGTCTGTGTTCAGATTTGACAACTCTGAGAAGGAGTATGATTTTTGATGCAAATTGATGATAATGATGATCGTTACACGTCATATATTTCAATACTGTAAGCAAGGCGATATATGGCGATTTCTTTAAATCTAATTTTAGGAAAACTGTCATAGTATAAAGAACACACCACAATATGTATAAAATCTGAGTATAAAAAAGTGTAAATTAAAAAAGTGAACTTTTTATGCAGTCAGAACAGTGGGATCTGTATTTGCATTAATTACAGTCCATGTAACATCCAACATCATAGCACTACTTTGAGATGGCACATGCACTGAGAGGGCGCATCTCTTTGCAAATTTTACAGTATCATAAAACATAATATTGGGATACTTGATATTATTGATATTTTCTTATGCCCCTAATGACGACTAAGCTCAGACTTTTTTATTATGGGTTATAAAACACTCTGTGCCAGCGCAACTTCTGTGCTCGCGGCTGTTCGTGGCTTGGCTTGGCGCGACTACTGTCTGACTATCCGAGTAGCTTCTTTTACTTTTTATGGCATTTTTTCCCTATGAGATGGGATTTTTTTTTTTCAGATGCAGCCATGTGATCAAAGAATGCACCTTTTATAGAACTGCCCTCACAGAAGAACTAGGACATTCCTTTTGTGCCATGTCTATATGTTTTTAGTGATCCTTCACCTCTAAGTGACCTCCCCGCGCTCTTAGTTGACTGGACACACACACACTGAGAGGGAAACTTACAGTTAACGAGTAGAAACCTGCAAACAGTATGTAGGCTACAGTCCTCTCTAGGTAGCAGCTCACAGTGCAGTGTGTAACTACAGTGAGTATGCCCTGGGACTCTTTGCTGCTACTTCAGAACATTATAAAACATTTATTTGAAATATATATAGACAGATAGATATTCTTTAAAACCTAGAGAGAGAGAGAAAAAGTCTTCAAAGATCTTTAGTGTGACACAGAGCATATTATTACACAGAGCTGTCTTTTACATGGGATTACATCTACTTTACATTCTGAACTGTTGGTGGCAGTATAGGTCAGACTGCTGACACCATAACAAATAATGGATCTGGCTCATAGTTACAATGTTCACTTTATCATAATCTCCACCAGGGGCTGTCCAAGCATCACCCCTCTATTCATCCATTCATTCTTTACTGATGCATGAAAAAAAAAAGGGTTGAAGGAATGACTGTACTTTGGCAACACTTCAGCCCACTGTGTGGTTAAAGTAAACTGGCCCACAGACGCAATACAGAGTAATGTGTGTAATAATAAAGCCAGTATTGGAGGGATTAATGATGTCTGTACATTATATTCTTATTCAGAGCAACTTACACTGAGGGATCAGGTAGAGTTTCAGTGCATTGTTGAATAACACATGTTGTGATTGCGGGCAGCAGAACTACATGTCCACATGTGCAGCGTATATAAAATATACATATGACAAAAATACAGTTTCCTGATCTCCCATACTCTTCCTCATGTCATTTCGCTTTTTATTATGCTGAACAGATGGCCTTGTTGTGATTGGACACAGATGGGGTTTCCGTGGCAATATCAAACATCCCACACAATGTTATATTTGCCCCGGCTTTGACTCCCGAGCAGAAATGATTTCAAAGCTTTATTGTCTGCTGCTGTCTTATGTGTGTCAGTGCAGCTTAGACTGAAACAAGCAAGAAATAAGCCATAAGAACCCTCGTATTACCATAAATTGCTAATATTACTGTACAGTCGAACATGAAATGTCTTTGATAGGCGTTGAATTCCGTCTCATGTATCAACCAAAGTCTTAGCGGTGAGATCCGTCCTGATCCAGATTTTTATCTTTTTATGTTTGTTGATGTGGCGGTGCTGGGATTCAGAGGAGCCTCGCGGAGGTGTCATGGGAGTGATTCGGTTAAACATCTGTGATGGGAGGTGCCCACTTAATAACCTCAGTGACATCCTCTCTCTCTCTTACTCACCCCTATTTCTTTACTGTGTATCAGAGCCAGGTTTCTACATACACCCTTTTCTTCTTCACATGGGATGCTGTGTTTTAGTACATAAGAAATCTCAGATGTTTTCCAGCAGCATACTAGTTGCAATTGCTGTTTTTTGATAAAAAGTAAATACATTCAGGACAGAATATTCTTCTTATAATGACAAACAAACACTGAAGTAATGACTTACAATGATATGGTAGGAAAATAGCCTCTAACAAAATGGCAAAGTCCCATTTGTGGAAATTTGGTGGATGCCAGCGGTGGATTTTTGGTCATGAGAGCGCTTGGCAACTATTACAGTCTGGTGAGAGAAGTTACCAGAGGGACTGAAAGAGGCGACCCAGCTCTGTTAGCTCATCTGTGGGCAAATGTTCTTGTTTTATTGTGTTTTCTTTGTACACTCGGTATGTTTGAAAAGCTCTCGCAATGGGTTTAGGTTATAGACGCCCAAGAATACAGAAAGTCAGAAGCTAGAAATCTCTTTTCCATTGATGGTATCTTTTAAAAAAAGAGGTGACTTTTATCTTCTCTAGAGTAATGACGTAAAAACATAAATTCCTCTTCATAAAGTTTAATGTGTGCAGCGTTATGCTTTGGGAATTCAGTTCAGAGCTACTTTGATGTCATAAAAGGCAGCATGAAAGAGTTTTTACCTTTAAACCACATTCTTCACAAAAATGTATCAAGACACTTTTTTGACAAAGCCCTCACATTTTCCTGACTAGATTCAACATTTCTTAGAAAGTCAACAAACGAGGGTTTTCTGTGTTTGCTTTAGTTAGGCTTATGGCTGGTGTGACGGAGGCCCCCAGGGACCCGTCCCGGGGCCCCTGAACATGTGAAAGAGTTGAGCCAGGTGTGTCGCAGCAAGGCCTTTAATCCCTGCCTGAGCCCTCCTGCACGCTACGTGTAATTGATCATTATAAATCATTTTACATAATGGAAATTAGGCGTGGAAGGGGGTCAGAGGGCGTAGCTCAGGGAAAGGATTCAAAGCCGAGGTCATCGTGAACATTAACAGTAGAGGCTCGAATTTCATATGTAACAGTTACTCTTTCAGTGATCCACGTATGTAAGCCACCTTCATCTAATGTTGTCATATATTAAAATGATGTGCATTATACACACATTATTGTCATAAAGACAGTATATAGGCCGAGGCTTGTCACGGATGATGTCATTCTCATGCCACACAATCTCTATGCATCTTAACAGCCTAATCCCAGCCCGGTCGCACGAAAAGGCGTGTGAATGGCACGATAATGCGCAAGGCCAAAGTATATAATAAGAACGCTGTTTTTGCTTCAGGCGTGTCAATTGTACGCCATGTAAACTGTACTGACTGCAATGTCAATGCATCAGCGTGAATATGCTACGCTCAGAGCTTGTGACGTAAAATAAAAAGTGAGAAAGACCTAAGTGAGTGGTTTTGTTGCCTAAACCTCATTAAGTGGTTTTGCTGCCTAAACCTAAGTGAGTGGTTTTGCTGCCTAAACCTAAGTGAGTGGTTTTGTTGCCTAGACCTAAGTGAGTGGTTTTGTTGCCTAGACCTAACTAAGTGATTTTGTTGCCTAGACCTAACTAAGTGGTTTTGTTGCCTAGACCTAATTAAGTGGTTTTGTTGCCTAAGCCTAAGTGAGTGTTTTTGTTGCCCCCCTGCTAGTGCTGCACCTTCCTACATGCCTGTAATATTCACACCCCGGCGTGGCAAAACGTGACACTGACACGCTATCCTCTGGTGGACAGGCGGATCTCTTGCATTTTTGCTTTTACATAATATCGGGTTACCTAATCTACACTTTACTATGACCGGCGTTTCATATCTTTAGTGGAAAAGTGGTGCAACAGATGGACACATCAGTCTGATTTTCTCATGATAATCTTATTGTTTGTCCATGGAATGTGGCGGACCGGTAGTCAGTATTAAGACAAACATGAACCACACACTATAGGGAAATAATCCAGATGTTTGCTAGTGCAGGTGTCTACCCTTTGTTGGCATTTTTGTCTTTGACGATACACAGTAGAGGGATACAGGAAGGAACCGGAGACAGATGAGAATGATAAAAGTCCTGGGCTTTACCCAGGATGCTGCAGGTATTTGGTATGCACGTCCACCAGCTGAGACATCCTAGATACCAATCATCCGTCATACATACACAGTGAGAGAAAGGCTGCAGCATGTTTTAATCCATTTTAAGTTGATGTCTGACATTGCATTATTAAACAGACATCCTGATTATATTTAAAGCTGCAGCATCCCTAAATGTCCCGGTTTTCATTGTTGTTAAGGAAACTTTTGTTTCATTAAGCCACGCTGATTCGGTTGCAGAATAACATTTGGGACTTTCATCATTAACTCCCAACACTTTTCTACAACTGAATACAACTTTGAAGGCAAATCCCATCTTCACCTCTAACATCAGTTTCGCGCAAGACGGCAACACAGTCTTTCATCTCGATTTAAAACAATATGATGAAATGGGAAAATGTCAAAGGTTTTGTTAAAACCTTTTATAATTGGTTCTGAGGTGCTTCATCTGATGTAACATGGTGAAGGTATATATGTCAGGTAGATTTGGCAGTTGGGATCTTTCTGGCCTGGGGGCTCCAAAGATCTGTTCATCCTTGACAGCAGCTGCAAACAGCTCACAGAAAGCAAAAAGCCGTAATGTTCTCTCTTTGGTTTGTGAGCAGATGAATATGCACAATTATCCATATGTTCACTGCTACCTCTAGTGGCGCTTGTGTCCATTCTGTTGTTGTCCTTTTTTCCAATCGAAAAACTCACGCAAGGCCACAGCCCTGAGGAGGCTGAGCGTAAACTGAAGTGTGTGGCCGAGGTAAACACCTGAGCTCATGATGTAAATATAACAAGTGAGCATCGGCCCTGTGTATAAGGGCATTACACTTAACTACAAACATGCCTCAGCACAGAGCATCATTTTTGGCAATCGAATTATGCCATGAAGTGATTTTGCAGCAGGGTACCGGGCCAAGATTTTGTGTGCAAACTGAAGGCAAGCTTGAAAAAACCTGTGAGATGAGGGATGACAGGTTTATCTTAAAATGCATCATTTTTCAAAGGATTGAAGATAAGGATGGCCCTCTAACCCCCCCTACACTCTGTCTTTGTCTCTCCTCTCTCTGCATTCGCATTGTCTCTCGTTATGTCTCACACACACAATTGCATTTGCACGCAATCAACAGACCGCATTTATTTCACTTTATCTTAAAGAAACACATGCAAAAGAGCAGCAGCGCATATGGTGCTCATTTCTGCACCAGTGGCCTAATGCTCTTACTGTAAGTTCATTCTTTGTTGTGAGCATCATTGTTTTAAAGGGGAAGACAAAGCGGGGCAGTGTCCCCGTGCTGCTGCTGTTTCATAGTACAAAGTAGAACACTGCGGCTATTGTGTTTGTCACCTCCTAACCTGCATCCTTACGAAAATTGCTGACAGACAGAAGGTCACATATTGCAGGGCTGCAGAACCAAACATGACACCACACTTTTAGCCTTGGTAATTGATGTATGATATCCTTTGTATTTTTTATTCTATTTGGGGGTTTCAGGAACCATTGTATAATTAAAAACCTACAATGGTGAATGTTTTGAAGGCTGATTCCAGTATTTTTAGAGTTTAATTTGACAATAAATATTACCATTCGTATTACATTTGAGTCACAGAGCTAGCATCTGATTTTCCGCTTCATCCACTTGTTTAACAACGTTTACCGCTGCCCTGAGGGTATTTCCAGAATCTTTAAAGATTCTTCTAACCGTTTGGATGAAGACATATTCTGTCTGTTCCACAATAAAAGAAATATATTTTTAAACTGTTCTCATGTTGCAGCTGTATTTCCAATCCAGATGGTTGGAAATGACAAATGTTCTTCCTCTTTTTTAGCCACGCTAGCTCGTCTCGACAATTCATTTTATGTCCGATTGAAGGTGAAAAACTGACTAGATTCCCGTCAGCCTCGGCTCTGCTATGTGTTTAATGCTAATCAGCAAGTGTTAGCATGCTAATACGCTAAACTAGTATGGTAAACATGGTGAACATTACCTGCTAAACATCAGCATGTTAGCATTGTCATTGTGAGCATGCTCACGTTAGCATTTAGCTAAGTACAGTCTCACAGAGCGACTAGCATGGCTTCAGACTTGTTAAAGACTCGTTAAGAAAAACAGGGTACGAACTCTCACAATTTGTCCCGAACATTTTTTATTTTACTGTAAGAAATCCGTTTATTCTGGAAAGTCAAAAATACCTACTAATGTATTATTTCAGGGATATTTAAGGAGTGTGTAGCATTTAGGGGGATCTATTGGCAGAAATTGAATATAATATGTATAAGTATGTTTTATTTAGTATATAATCACCTGAAAATAAGAACTGTTGTGTTTTCGTGGCCTTTGAATGAGCTGTTACGAAGACTGATAACAAGCGGATCCTTTTCACGGAGCCGGCCGCCATGTTTCTACAGTAGCCCACAACGGACAAACCAAACACCGGCTCTAGACAGGGACATTCGCTGTTCCCATTTTCGCGTCAGCCACCGTAGTTCTCCTACACCTTTGGCACACAGGAGAAGTTTCAGTTGGTTGTAATCTGCAACCTCACCGCTAGGTTTCACCAAATCCTACACACTGCACGTTTAATAAATAATAAAAAATATATATATATTGCTTAGTGCAGCTTTAATAACCAAATTAAGGGACCCTTTTAAACAAATATGACCAACTTATTCATACACACCTACATACTACTATATACACCAAATCCTACACACTGCACCTTTAATAAATAATAAAAATAAAGAATATTGCTTAGTGTAGCTTTAATAACCAAATTAAGGGACCCTTTTTAACAAATATGACCAACTTACTCATACACACATACATACTACTACATACTCCAAATCCTACACACTGCACCTTTAAGTTTTGCTGCTGAAATTTTCACAGTATTTGCTGTAGTGGCATTATTGCACACATGGGTTTGTTTCCATATACAGCACGTAGCTGATCATTATGTAAATAACAAGTAACAATGAAAACTCATTTTATTATAGCCTACCATAAGTTATTTTAGTTAGAATACATAGACAGGATTTTCAGAGTTAGAAAATCATAACTTTAATATGATCAAAATGTTGTCAACAACACAGTTGGCATATTTGGGGTGATGTATATGAATTATTTGGGGTAGTATTGTGTTGTGGGGCTATTTAAAGCGTCAATTCACCCAAATTACTACTAAAATGATTAGTTTCCTAATAACCTCTAGTTGTATCTATCAATCCAGATAGTTTGGGGTTTACTGTCCAGGTTTTGTAGGTTTGTAGATGTAATTTGCATTTCTTTGTAATGAGATAAATCTCTGAGATTGTAATTTATGCGATGCAAGAACTGGTAATCTCTAGTCCCCACCACATTAAAAGCGTTTGCTGTTAACATGGAAGCTTCCAGGCCTGTGAGCACACTAGCCCTCCTTTTTGTCCCAAAGATTAACATTTCATATGATCGCTCTTGACAGATGATTTTCTTTCAGAGGCCCCCTGAAGGAGAACCAAAAAGGGCACTTTCTGCCTATAAACTCCCTCTCGCAGTATCAGGACTTCTGCACTAAGTTCCTCACTAAGAGTTGACACTTTTCACTACTTCGGACTCTTTGTATGTGAATGCTTTTTGTGAGAGAGCAGTCTGAGCGGTACTTTAACGTGTTTTTAAGAGCAGACAACTCGGCCAAGAGTATAGATGTGCGGTTGTGTCTTAAAGGGAGGAGCTTGAAGGGGTTTTTATCATTGAGTGTAATAGTGGAGGACCGACTGCAGACTGGATCCCTCTCCTCTCCTCAACCTCGATTCAACAGCTCTACTTTGTCCCGTTCAGATCCACAGGTAAGGGCACAAAAACAACTTTAAACTCAACTCTTAACAGCTTCATAGACGCGATTAGGAATAAAAGTGTATGACGCGCTGGTGCTTTAGCGAATGAAACGGCATTATTTATCCCATTGTGGCTCAGTGCGCATGGTTCTGCTGCTGCTGCTGCTGTGGAGACTTTTCAGGAGATCTTTACGCACAAAGAGCCGCTCCCTCTTTGTGCGCCCACTAGTTCACTAAAAGGCGAAGTAAACTCATGATTGTGAGCTATAATAAACTTTTCTATGGGGCCGAGCAGCCATGTAAATGTTTTGTTAACAACACAAAGAAAAAAGCATATGTCCACTCCTGTAATGCGCACTAAGTCCTGTGGGGGTGTCTCCAAACCTCAAGTTTATCATCGCCTCAGCAGCCATCACATATTTGTGGTTGTTAATAATATTCATAGCATCCTCCTGCTTGATTCCTGCTTTCATTACTAGCAGGTATGACTATTGTAATGCCCTCTTCACTGGCCTTCCTTCCAAAAAAAGCTGATAGGAAAACTTCAGCTAGTTCAGAACTCTTCTGCCAGACTTTTAATAAAGGCTAGAGAACATTAATCATGTTTTAGCTACCTTGCACCGGCTCCCATTTCTTTTAGAGTTGGTTTGAAGGTACTTTTGCTCACATACAAAGTTTTTAAAGCTTCAGTAGGCAGAATGTTTTTGGCATTATTGGGCAAAAAAATCCATAATAACCTTTCAGCATATTGTAATTCAAGTGTTCTGAAGGTGCTTTCACATAAGGGACCTAAGTCCAGATAGTTTGATTAGTGCGAAACGCTCCGTACCGTACTCTGGCACGGTTCGTCGATCCGTACTCGAGTCCACTAGAAAAGGTGGTCTGGAGTTCGAATCTTGTGTACACGGGTACGGTTCGCATCAGGTGTGAAAGCCAACTGTACCGAAAGTGTATTGCTATTTAACACGAGTTAAGCATAGCGTCAATCCTCCAAACCTCTTAAAGAAAGCTGTGTTCTTGACCCCATACCTGCACAATGTGGATAAATCTGCTGAAATGTGACATGTGGAAGGTGTACAAAGTTGGCCATAGGCAAGGATGGGCCCCCATATGGGCTACCAGCACACCACATGCAACCTTCAAAGATCAAATCTGACCGTAAGATCATGCTGGAGATACAGAAGGAAAGTTGTCCTGTGAGCTTTGAACACATCCAGCATCTCTTGCAGACAAAAGCCACGGGGCCTGTGCTCACTAGCAGATGAATCCACTTCTCATCGTTTCGAGGTATCACATTCTTTTGCGATCCCACCACCATCACCACCACCACCCCTGAGGCAAAAGGCAACCTCTCATTGTACATGACTTGGCCAGCAAGTCGTTTGATCTCGGCTTTATTACATAGTATCTGTGAAATGGAAGCATGGAAAATGGGGGAGGGAGGGGAGGGAGGGAGCTGCAGATAGGTAGATCTGTAGGTCTTTTTTTTTTTAATGCTCTCGGGGCCAGAGACGGCATAGTAATTGTCCATGAAACTGTATCTGATAAGTTGTGCAGTGTTTGGAAAACACGTGGAGGAGAGTGCCCTCCGCTCCTTATAAGGTGCAGGCCCGACCTGGTGACAGGTGATTGGAATAGCCTCTGGAATGCAATGCATAACAGTCCTCCGGTAGAGTGGTTCCCAACATTTTTTCTCTAATGTACCCCCACAGCCCTGTAAGAGGAACTAAAGTAGACACAACCCGTCACGTTCATTTGAATTGATTTCAAACTGGATGTTGTTTAACACTGTATTATATAAAATAACATGCATAACAACTTCTTCATACCCCAGAGTGCTACAGGAATGAGTTAAACAAGGAAATGAGTTAGCATTTTAGCACTTCCGGTTCCCTCGTCTTGAAGTCAATGGGTTTATTTGAATGTGTTTTTGGTTAGATGCCTGGAATAAGGTCTGTGGTTAACACAAGCTGAAGAGGTTTTAAACGTTTTGTTCTACGACATAAAAGTACGTCAATAAATACCCAACTCGTGAACTTTGAAGCCTTTGTGTCTTAAAAAAGTCAATTGCTAACAAGTGGCTAAATGAGATTACTAAATGTCATCACACCGACTCGCGCTCATGTGACCGTGGTGTAGTTCGTTTATAGTCTATAACTTTAGCCTTTTACTTCTGCCGATTGCTTCAAAAATTATAGAAGTGGTGTTCATTCGTGAAAATTGTCTTGCTGAACAAAACAAAACTTGTAAGTATCATAAATGTTTGTTTGACACGGAGCTTATTTTCTGCAATAATCCAAAACCCAATGGAAAAATCCCATTGGCTTTTAGTCGAGGGAACTCAGGGTGATGCTAACTTCCTGGTGGACCTTCAAAACTACGTCATCCCTGGAGCACTCTATTGAACTTCAATTTGAAAAGTTGAATAGTTTAGGTTGGTTTTGGTCATGTTTACATTCGTTATACAAATAAGCTGGGTATTTCAGCCATTTATCCATTACTTTCAACTACTTCAACCCTTTTTTCACTACTTTTGGCTTTTTCACCATTTCACCAATACTTTCAGTTATCTATTTCAACCATTTATCGATTACTTTAAGCTAACTATATAAACTGTTTATCCGTGACTTTAAGCCAACTATTTCATCTGTTTATCCATTACTGTAAGCTAACTATATAAACTGTTTATCCATGACTTTTAGATAACTATTTCAACTGTTAATCCATTACGTTTAGCTACTTCAACTATTTTCCACTACTTTCAGCTTTTTCACCATTTATCCATTACTTTAAGCTAAATATTTCAACTTTGTATCCATTACTTTTATGTATCTAGTTCAGCCGTTTATCCAACACTTTTAGCTAACTATTTCAACTGTTTAAATCCATTGCTTTTAGCTTACTCTTTCACCTTTTATCCATCACATTTAGCAAACTTCTCTGCTCGCTTGCTAACTACTTTTCACACTCTCTCTCAATCACAAATTATTTGAGCCACTCTATTTTTCCAAGTACTCCATAACAGCTATCTCCTGGGATACAAGCACCCCCGATGGGAATCACTCCACTAGGAGTTTTGCATTTCAGTTTTTGCATGCATGTTCACACACATATTTATTTATATATATATATGCTCTCACATAGCTATTTTTGGTCAGAAACACAGACAGCAAACTGCAGGCTTTACACTAAAACACATGTAGTGCTTTGTAGTTGTACTTAGAAGGGGATTTTATAATTGGCACAATATGATATGAGTGCAGAAGAATCTGGAGGTAATTGCACAGAGTGATAACAGGGGTTTGGCAGTGTGGGGCGAGAGCCAGGGCCAGGGTTAGGGCTGGGCGGGCAGGATGTAGGGAACACTGCCATGCATTTCCGGAGTCTGGCTCTGGACTGCACAGTGCGGTGAAGGCTTCTAGTTACTGTACGCTGGCTCCCTCTCCTTCTCCCTCCCTCCTCTCGTACACTTGATTAAAGTTAAATGTCGGATCAGGTAATTATTCTCAACGTAATCAACATGTGCTAAAGCATGGGGCATTCATGGATCTATCCCTGTGTGTTAACATGCATGCAGTATATGTGGGCGCGTTGTTATAGTTTGATCCTAGATACTCAAAATCCACCACAGTATCAAGTTCCAAAGCAAGAATCCAGAGTTTCCTTGCAAGGCAATAGTTTCTTACCACCACGGAGCTAAGGCAGCCAACCAAGTGGCAAACTGAATTTGAATAGAATGGAAAACTGGCAGACGCGATTTTCTAACACAAAATGATCAGACCGTACTGTTCTTTTTTGAAATGGATGTTTACCTATGCTGTGTTCTGTGAGTCGGTTTTCCCAAATGTGGTTCGGTTTCCAGTGATGGCATGCTGACACGTCAGTCCAAACATACATTGTTTCTGCACAGCAGGTGCCAGAGCTATTTTCTGGTTCCTTCTCACACCAGTGAAACTATGTCAAGCATATTTCCTGTGTTCCCGTCTTTGGCTTAATTTTATGCAGATTTGTTTGTTCCAAGAATATGGTTTTTAGATCAAGATGCTGCCCCCACTGTGCCGTGCAGAACCACAAGCAATGAATGAGTGCTTTCTGTTTTATCTCTGCTGCTCCTTGTCATCAGCGTCCACCTCGTATAAAGTTAGTGAAAGGTTTGTGTCTTCTGGACAACAACAAGAGTAGGACAGGGTTCAGCTCTTACGAAGTGATTGTGATTGACGTGCAGCTAGCGCTCATGGGACTCTGGCCCTGGACCGGAGCCCCACGGCGTACTCGTTCTGTTCCCCCCACCCTCCCTCCCCTCGCCTTTGAATTCGATAGCATGTAATTTGAATGCGCCGCATCCAGAACCGCACACTAAGTTGTATAATATGGTGAGCTTGGACGGACGGGGCAGATCTCGAGTTGGAAAAGAACTCTTAACTCTTTCGACGGGTAAGCGACGGTCGACAAGTGGTACAGGCAGAAAAGCGGTGGCCCTTCTTAATTGCTTGTGAAGTCACACGCGGGCATGAAACCTTAGAGGATGTTTATTTAGGTTCCTGGAAAATATGCCGTAAGAGTTTTGCAGATGTTTGTGATATAAATTTAAAAATTTTTGCCACTTTAAAAAACGAAAAAAACTCATTTCTCATTATGCAGCCAAGCTGACATGGAACAGTTCTGGAGGGGGAAATATCCACGGTGCTCTTGGATGTTCTGGCATTTGTTCACTGCGCAATTAGTCTCTTGGGTGATGGAGAATGCTTACTCTCACCCCCCTCCACCCCCACCCCCACCACCTCCTCTAGTTGACCCACACCTCGGCTTATAATAGATTCAACCCAAATGAAGTCTTATTTAATCAAATGACATTTACAAAAAAGCTATTTTCAAGACACAGATTCAATATGCGTACAAAGAATTTCATAATGATTCTTCCTCCCTGGATCGGTATCTGTACTTCCTTTCTTTCCGAACTATTTCCCAAACTTTGATTCTCCTGACTGAAGCAGTCATGTGGGCATGAAAGACCTGTGCTTGAATTCCTCTGGGCTTTAGTCACACTCTGATGAAGAGGGTTTGTTAGATCAGCCTCTCGCTCGTGTCGTTTTCTGACTTTAAAGTGCTATCACTCAAGGCCAGATTGCCTAATAGGCAGCATGGCATGTCGGTGTTGGTAATTGGCATATTGGCCCGCCATCTGCTTGTTGCCAGATGCCAAGCTCCGCCAGAAGTTTCATAGCTATAAAAAACGACTATTGTATTTTTTCCCCTCTAACTAAATCTGTATTTTTTTTACTGGGTGATGATTGAATTCATGAGGCAGCCCTTGCTTCATATCTTAAAAGGTAAAACCTCCTCTCGTACTCACGTGGTCTACATTTCATAAGGTTTTTTGTGGATGATTGATTGTGTGAGAGTGAGGTCAGTGCTCCTAAGCGGCGCTTCTGATGTCATCCTACAAAGATGCATGTTCTCCCCTCCGTTCCCCAAAGCGGGTTATTCGGAGGAGTGTACAACGTTGTTAAGAGGGACATTTAGCCTTTGGGCTTCTTCTTCATCTGATAAAACAAGCACAGGAAATGTCTCTGTTAGCTGATTGGCCTTGTGTTTTCCTTCAGCGTCCTCCCACCGGGACCTCAGACGTGCACAGTGTGTCCCTGTGGCACAGAAACCACCTTACTTGTCTCTCTCCTAACAGCTACATTAACTTTCCCTTCGCCTCGCTCCTCTCCTTTAACACCAATCTATTCTACCTCGGCCCTTTTCTCCCAAAAAGAAATGATTACTATAACGTTCATTCTCACTTCACCCTACTTCTTCTCTCCGCCAGCTTTCCATTCTTTCCTCCCTGTCCTCTCCTCACCTCCTCCTCCCCCTCCTCCTCCCTTCTCCTCTCAGCCTCTCGTCTTCCATCCCATGGCGTCTCAAAACTAAACAAACATGGCTAATCAAGAGCCCGTCAAATCACCTTTTGAAAGTCCCACATTTTGGGGTAATGGGGAATTAAGGGGAACGTGGAGGTAATAAGGTGATGTAAATCCCAGCGGCGTGTGAAAAATACCATTGAGGGTAAACACATGACCAGTGAGGTCATGTGTTTACACAGTTAGCGAGGTTAACCGCTCTATGAGTCGCACGGGGGGAAAACAGACAGGGCAGTGTGCGGGTCAGTTATAGGCCTGCTGGATTTATGCCTGCGGCTGCGTGTGCTGAAGTGTGTATGGCGAATGTGAAGGACAGCTCGGAGAGAGTCCACATTGGACGCCCGCCATCATGAGGAGTGAGAACTGGCGAGAGGCGAGATCAGGCTCGTATGTGGTAATGATGGAAGTGCGGACTTACCTCATACACATAAAACAATCACTGTGTCCTTACATGGGTATTCACATGAGTCAGACTTCTACTGTAATTCTGTTTCTTTGGAAGAACTTCAAAATTGAGAATATCGTTTATTCCTAACCGAGCTCTGAGTATTTAAACATTTATTTTAGGTCTTTGTGTCAAATCTAAAGAGGATACAACAGTGTCAGACGGTCTCACATCAACTTATTTATACATTTAGGGATGCGACTGATGATTATTTCCCAATCAAATCTGCCTTTTTTTTCTTGATTAATAACTTTATTATAACAAGTTCCAAAAGAAGGTGAAACCAGTACTTTTTTTTTTTTTAGCATCTTTTGCTTTATAAATGACTGAAACCCGCATTAACTGTTTTGTTTTTTTTGGCCACTTGGGGGCGACGGAAACGAGCTGCAAACTAGTGATGCACCAATACCGATATCGGGCCGATACTTGGATAGCTATTCTATCTATTCAATTAAATTCTATGGTTATATACTATATACATTATATACTGGAAATTTATTTCCTGTTTAAGTTTTGACCAATTTGTTGCTGAATCAAAAAGGTTTTACATTGAATTCCTGTAAATTTGATTGCCTTAAACATAGAAGAAAGATCCCAGTCCATTCCACACAATGGAATCGGATCGGTACTCGGTATCGGTTGATACCCAAAGCCCAGGTATCGGTATTGATATCGGGACTGAAAAAGTCGGATTGGTGCATCCCTACTGTAAACACATCACTGACACATTATCACCATTTTAGTTGATATGGCAATCGTGTTAGCAACATTATCATCCATTTGGAATTCTATTTCTGGTCATATTGTCTCTTCTTTATGCTCTGTATTTAGTCTCCACCACCTCTTAAACTATGTTTCTCACTCTTCACTATGTTCATTAGGTAGGTCATTAGCTTTGTCAGTCTGCTGGCCAGGTAATGTACGGTGGGTTTATCAGAATTTCTTTCGTGGGTAAAAGTTACCTGATGCATCTAAAAATGAAAATGATGAGAACGGTAAGAGTGAACTAAAACGGTAAAGTTGCAGTCCGGATAACCAAAACAAAGAGCTGAAAGATGCTAAAACGCTCCGCTGTAGAGTTCTGATCTGTGGGCTCGTCGCTAAGAGCAACACCTTTAACAAAACACACAGTTATTTGATCCATTATTAACTCTTTTAGACCGGGTGCAACATATGCGTGTATATATTGATTATAGCAGCTTTAAGCCGTTTATTGGAGTGTGGGTGACTAATTTTCTTTTGGTCAGGTACTCATTTAATTGACTTGTTTCAGCACTAAATAAAAAGTCATTAATTCATGGTGTTTCTCAAACCTTTCTCGACGTGGTATCTAAAATCAGACTGCACATGTGTCTTAATAGCAAGGCACATTGTTGGAAATGGTCCGCATCCATCTTTCCCACCTGAATAAGCCAGTCAGGCAGCAGCACAGTCTGAGGTCTGTGTCGGGGCTGCAGTCGGGAGCAGCGGTAATTGTTTAAGAGTGCATTTATAGAGTGTACTCTTTGTGCCTCCTAATCAGAAGCATACTCAGGCATTTACATACGAGCCTCCGAGGATTGCTCAGGAATGCATTACGCGCAAGGCAAGAGGACGGGAGAGTAAGAAAGCCGGGTCTAGTGGGCCACTCCGGCTGTTGCCATTTCTTTCCACTTCACATGTCACTGCCCTGTCGGGAGGGGGGTGAGATAAGTGAGGGGGGGTGAAAGTGATTACGGCTGAAGATCAAAAGCGCAGAACGGCTGATGCAAAGCCTTTCCTCCCTTAACACCGGTAATAAATGTAGGGTATATGTGTCTATATTTGTGTCTTTGAGACAACGATACTAGCCATTTCTCTAAAAAAATTAGAAATCCAACGCTCTCATCTGTCTACCTATCGGAGATCTTTATAGATTAGATCTGTTTTTGTGGATTCATTTCAGTATGCATTAGGTAATTTGTCAATTTTTCTCTCTGTGCTCAAACTCAGGTCTGGCAAGGGGACAAGGAGAACAAAAATATGGCCTCAGAAAACCATTTTAATCAGACAGTCCTCCGCAGGGACAGAGGCTGGCATAGGAGAGCTCTTTACCTCATCAGAGCGCTGCCAGTGGTGATTGGGAGAAACACTCAGTCAGGGTTTTATTGAATAACCCCGGCTCTGTACTGGAGGGGCTTTACTGTAATAGAGCAGCTCTACGGCCGCCGAGGTGACAGCCAAATGGTACTTATTAAACTAAGGGCTGATTCATACTGTATGCCCTACTGCAGTTGAACCTTGTTGGAGGCTTACAGTTTGGCTTTAATGCCCAGAGTCCAGTTCCATATTTTATGACTGAGATACATATGCGTACGATTATCCTCTGATCAGACAGCAGAGTTCACAAATTTCCCACGTAAAATAAAACACATGAATACAATTATTTAATATAGACAACCGTAATTCCATTCTTCTTTCAATTTAAATGTAATATCCACTTGAACTGCGTGTGTGTTTCCATGAAAGCTTTCTTGGAGATGCACGTTAGCACCTCGACAGTCGGGGATAATAGCTGCGGGTCCCGACGTCAATGCTTATTTACCCAGTACACAGCTCTCTGCGCAAATTGAGCATGACGTCTAATGGAGTGTGAGCGTGGATTAATTACCCCTCGTATTTAGACTAATGGCTCCTTCTCTTCTGATTAATGGTGACACGTCGCATGAAGGAGGGCATAGCTAAAACATGTGAACGGTTTAATGTTAAAATGAGATATCCACCACTATTTTATTATTTTATGGTGTTTAGGATTATGGCAGATGAAAACACTTTTAGTTTTATACATTATTAAAGTCACAAGTCATCCAGCGCCCTTTACTAGAAATATGGCATTACATAAAGAGAATGTAGCGGTAAGCTTTCTTGTATTAGCAATGAACGCTAAGTGACATGTTTGTATGAAGTCGTATCACTTGTAGGAATCATTTGGTGGTGTGTGACGAAGTGGATGTGCCACAACAAATTTGGGGATTTATTGCTAGTTATGATATTTAGGAGCATACGTGAAACTTATTACTATACTGATACAGAATTTTTCAGGCCAATAACGATATCAAAATTGAGAGTTTGAACAAATATGATATATCTATAGTCTTATTCTTCATAAATACAGAATATAAACATGTTTGATAATTATCTCCATTGGTTTGTGCACTGCCGTTGAGTAGCCTCGAGTTTGGCATTTTGGCCGTCGCCATCTTGTTTTTTTGCAACCAGAAGTAACATGAGAGGGTGGAGCTAAGTTCAACCAAACACTGAATCATTTTTAGGCGACCCAAATGTTATAATTAACTTTCATGAACTGAAAACACACTGTGAAAGGGTTAAAGTTGTAAGACAAAAACACAGACACTTCCCAGACCGGACAACCCTGTGGTAGCGACCTGTCAATCACAAGCTAGCCACACCCTATGGTCTATTAGCCTCTAAATGGGACCATCATTTACTAAATGAACATCATGCTCTATTGAAGAAGACTTGAAACTAGCGATTGAGACCATAAACTCATGTTTACAATCTTTACTGAGGTCATAAATCAAGCGAGAAGTAGGGTCATTTTCTCATAGACTTCTATACAATCTGACTTCTTTTTGCAACCAAAGAAGTCGCCCCCTGCTGGCTATTGGAGATAATGCAAGTTTAAGACACTTCAGCATTGGCTTCACTTTTCAGATCTGGGGGTTGCTGCCTGGTCGAGCTCTACTTACAGTAGATATGTATTGGTGTATTATTGCTAAGCTAAGCTAAAGCAGAGACCATGATAATGATAAGGTGTGATTTTGGAATGATATGGTTTGAGCAAATGGTTTTAGTTGGATTGTTGATGGTTCATTAGATCAGATGTTGAAGACGGTACACATTCTAGTGCATAAGAGGGATGGGGTGCCCGTGCTGTCTGGCCTCGTTAAACCTGCCTTAACGAGAAACAAAACACCCAGACGCCCCCTCCCTCCCCCCGGAACAATGGGTTCTTGTTATCAAAGAGTCTGCGTCCCGTGTATGATGGAGTCTGGCCTGCGTCCCGGCAGATTTTTCACGAGTCTCTGTGAGCCTGTGTCGAGCCCTGCAGAGCCCCGCAGTGCCACTCACTTCTGTGACAGCCACCTGGGAGACCACCTTGGAAAATGGGCCCCTATTAGTTCAGGTTAGACTTAATGACCAGTAATGGTACACCGGCCAAGCCAAACTGTGCAAGAGGGCTCCGGGCAGGCCGAAATGAAATACCAGTCACTCAAGGCTCTGAACATAAACACAAGGTGGGTGGTGGGTGGTGGGTGAATAGGTATGTCTGTAGGTGCATGTGTGAGTGGGTTCAGCAGACATGCATCTATGTGTTTGAGAGCAGAGGTGATCCAGATGGAGGAGACAATTTTCGAGCTGCGAGGAGATGAGTGAACCCCCCCATGGACAGATTATAGCCAGGGGGGGGCTGTGGTTTTGGGATTTATTCCCATTTAGCTCTGCTTTGTGAACCAAATCTCATTTCCAGTTTTGCCATCAGCTAAGAAAAAAAGCTTGCAGCAACTTCGACGGAGCAACCAGAGAAGCCTCCTAAGAGCACCGCTCAATTATTTACAATTTCATGGTTGTCTGAGATATGTGTTATTCTAATAAATTTAGGAATTAGGAGGCTTAAGTACCGCACATATATTAACCTCTAAAGCTGAATTTTATCCTCAATTTGGTGGTAAATGCCACATCATGCTAATGGCATTCAATGATTACGTCTTCCACGGTCTAAATAGTCTGTGGTCTAGAATTAGCGCAGGCATTAAAAGTAAGAAACTACACCATTTAAAAATGGTATGATATGAGTCAATCAGCCGCCGAATAAAATTACTTTTCAGCTCCCAGGGAGAATGAGCTGCAGAGCTCCCAGGCCTGCAAAAAAAGGCAGACAGAGAAACATAGTGTAATCTTCAATGAAAGAGACAAAGACGGAGGAAGAGAGAGAGCTTTGTTATGTCTCATGAAGCTCTAGGGTTTCCTGGAATTTCTGGCAATGGATTCCAAAGTCACATAACCACAGAAAGAGAAGAAATGGAGACAGACGGGGGGTAACTCTCCTGAAGGACACAGCTCAAGACGCTCTGCTGACAATAGCTGCTCTGCCACTGTACACTGCAGATATGAAGATCTCTAATGTTTGCACTGGTGGCCACTTCTGCCCATAGACTGACAGAAACAATGAGCACAGTACAAACACACCTGCAGAGAGTGCAAGAGTATAAGGTGACATATACATTACCTGCTGTATGCCTACAGATTAAAGACCCTGGCTTGGGCCTTTCACCTCAAGAGGGGCGGGGGGGATAGTAGATGCGCACCCATCCAAGCTGGCCGGCTGCCACGCTAATAATAACAGCCAGCACAGCCATGCACGAAAATGAGATCTGGTAAAGCTAGTGAACGTTAGCCCTGTAGAGCCCTGAAAGGATTTGAGGTATGAGGAGAGTGGAATGTATTTTTTGGAAGGAGAGGTGAGCTCTCTGTCACTTAGAGAATGTGCATCCGCTGATTCAAAAGCAATGCTAATGCTTTAATACCGTAAAATTTGATACTACGGGCCGCTGAAAGATAGAAAAAAAAAGTGCCACATTTTCCACAGGGGTACGATATCTGTTGGGATTTAATCTTCGTCTCAGTGAAAGAGCTCCACATTTCTAGTTCCTGGCGTCACATCTGTCAACCGGTGTATGTGGACTGGGATTAGGACCGGTTTACTCCACTGAATTTTGTGCTGACTTCTGCAGTCCTTTGTCAAGAGCTATGCTCTGCCTTTTTCTATTACAGAACTTCTTCTTCTTCTTCTTCCTACAACTGCAGTGTTTTCCTCACTGTGCTGGTTGCACACTCGATATGTACCAGCGTACACTTGGAGAGAAATATTACTGTAAAATTCATGAAGTATTGAATTGAATCTCTTAGACAGACCTAAAAGTACTATTGAACTTATTGTTATTAATGCAATGCAAAACCAATTCCTGCTGACTGTAGAGGGTGGTAGATTAATGCTAAAGTGTGGAGTGCATGCAAGAGATAAAACTCAAGGAAGGATACAAACAGGATGCAAAGGTTTCACGCAGTTCAACAGTTGGTGATGGTGAAAAAGGTAGTAATGCTGAAAAGACAGGGAATGCTACGACTGTTAGCCGATGTTGAGAATATTTTTTTCTTTAATTAGTTTTATCAGAATTTATGGAAATGCTTTCAACATGGTCGTTAGGCCTTAAAGCTGCACTTTTCAATATTTGTTATATGCAGAATGGATCACATGACTATGTGAAACGTGAAAAGTACTGCTCAAAGTGAGAAACCTACAGGAAATTTTGCACGCTTTTAGCGTCTTTCAGCTCATTGTTTTGGTCTTGCAGGCTGATAGTTTACTGTTTTGATTCAGTCTCATCGGCTTTATTTTCGGTCGGAGCAGGCAGCTGTTTTCGTTACCTGCCCAGCAACAAACGGCAAGGAGACTGTTAGCATTTAGCAATTGATGGAGACCAAAACAGAGCTAACAGAAGAGTGAATATCGGAGTTACATTTGGAAATCTGCTGGATGTGTAAATGGCTAGCTGTTTGCTAACACGTTGCAGTCTAAGTGGCCATAAAATCAATAAATGCTCATAAAGGTTTAAGTATAGACATAACACATTTTGGAGAAAAACACTGAATGTGAATATAACTGTTTGTTTAAAGTACCTTTAAGGTAGCCTAACAGTGATAGACGCAGGTGTGCAACGTCGCTTTAACTTGTTGAATGTATCTTATCTTCAGTGTCATATGTCCACTGAAGCCCATTTATCAACTGTCTGCAGAGTACACTGATCAGAGACATCTTGTAGTTTCCACACCTGGCTTAAGAGTCCCAGCACATCATTAAATGGCTTGGCCCGGCATCAAGTCTCTGAGAGCATGTCAGGGCCGCATGAATACCCAGAGAGAGAGAGAGAGAGAGAGAGAGAGAGAGAGTCATAGGATTAAAACAAAACATCCCCGGCTGTCTGTGCTGAAAGGCTCTCTATTATCATTCCTTTTTCTGACTTGTGTGTATTTTACAAGTGTCTCGTCTGAAGAAACCCTCAGATTTCCACCAGTTAAACCGAACTGAAGGCATTGTCAGGGGATCACTCCACATTCAGCGTGAGTAATAGACCCTCTCGGTCAGGTCATCTCGCTCGCCCGCCACCGCCACCCCACCCACAACCCAACCCGCTCCTTAATCTCCTCCTATCTCTCTCCAGGAATGCAGCCCCTTATTTTGAAAAATACCTTGTCATGTAATACCCTTGAAAAGCCTCGCAGCACACTTCAAAAAATTGGCATTCCGCTGCCGTGATTTACTGACTTGTGTGTTAAAACAAGGCACAAAAAGATAAAGATTTATGACATTTCGGAGGGATTTAAATAAATATGCCCTCCGCTAAAGTGATTTTCTTTGTGTATTCCTGCGATGCATGTGCAAAAAAGGCAAACTCGTGTCAGGGTTTTGCACTCAGCTGTCATGTTTTCAACAGGCTCTCAGTATGTGGGGGCATTGCATCATGCTTTTTAGCCTCACTCTAACCTCATGTATGTTTCCATGTAAGGTATGATGGGAAGACGTTCTTTCTCAGTGTGGTTTGAGCCAGCCACATAAATCACTCCGCCTTTTTTTTTTTTTCATCCCACCGGTTTTCTCTCCCTCTCTCACCAAAGTGTAATTTCTCTCCGGCCTCGGAGAGCCACACTTCCACCACGACAGAAACGTGGCTTTTTATAGGAAGCGTGTCACAAATGTTCAGCCGATCCATTTTCTTTCCATTTTTTTTTGCCGTAGAGAAACACATCAGGAACCTCTCAGGCTTTATGAGAAATACATTTTTATGTTCCACTTAATGTTTCCAGCATGTCATGTTATTGCCCGTAGACCAGAGGCTGTGGGGCTGCTGTGGATCATGCTAATCACGTATACTTTTATATTTTAGTCATTGAGCTTTGGTGCATATCCCGAGTGACTTACACTTATTAAAAAAAGTACAAGTTCGGGATCTAGCCTGGGGGCCTTATAGCCAGACACGCCGGCTTTTTTTGCAATGATTGAAACTGTGATCTTTCAGTTTCTGGTTATACGAGCTCAACTTTTGCTCACAGATCTGACAGAAAGCAAAGATTTTAAGCGCAGCAGAGGTCATTCAGCTCTGTTCCGTCCTGTTTTTATCCTTTTCCGTCCGACTCTGCTTTATTGCCATCAGCTGGATAAACTGTTCTGTAGCTGCAGTGTCGGCAGTAGCAGTGCTTAGACTAAAACCCACCATATATCAGCACTCTGGTTCCACTAGTCTCCCTGGTCAGCTCACTAGTAGCAGATTAATGTCCTGTTGAGGAGACACAGACTCCTTCCCGGGTCTCATATACTCTGACAGAAGGCAGGTGTCAAGACGGGCTGTCCTAAAGGAACAAGAGGAGGCTGCTTTTCTTTTCGGAAATGGACACGAGAGAAGGATGAGGAATGGAGTCACGACAAGTCACGTGTTTTCTTGTGTGCAGTGCTTGAAATGAGAAAAACTCTGCCAACGGTGCAAGAGGTTTCCAAGACCATTAAATGATCTGTTAAGATGGGTTTCTTTCTCAGTGCATTGCGATCACTATCACCTCCTTTGTCATTGGCCTCATAGAGCATCTGTCTGTCATTATTTATTTACAATCCCATTTAATAGACTTAAAAGTCACAGTGCGCCCGAAGGTACTGAGAGACTTGATGATGTTGTCCTTGTCTATTCATCATAACTGTGGTTTGTTATGACAGGATAATGATGTGGAAAAATTGCATGTATTTATTCATTAGCCCTGGTTTGTTTGATACTATTGTAGTGTGGTTTCCATACAGGCTTTCTTGGCGCTTCCTAGCATGTACGTTCTGACATCGCGTTCGGTCCTGAGTGACAAAAAGATGAAGGTTTTGACTGTAACGTCCTTGTGGAATTACACAACAGACTGTTAATATCGCATGTCAAGTGGCGGGGCTGCATATTTATTGAGATTATCTGACATTGTGAATATTTGCACCAGAATATCTGATATATTTTTTCAATGAGGTGCTTACATAAGAGGGCTGCAGCGCTGAAAACTAAAAACCACCCGGTTCCTGAGAAAGCAGGTGAAGAAAGAGCCGGAATGACTTGTTTTTCACTTTGTTCGTTGCTGTGCAGCAACACAAAAGATGTTCATTTCATCTTATGTGACTTTCTGATGTGTTTTATTATTATATTAGTTGCGAATATTTGCAATATGAGACAAAACTGAATTAATTCCGTGTGTGCGATGGATAGCGCTAGTCCAAAACGAGGTTAATGAATGAATGACATTAGCAGGAAGCTAGCGTTTAGCTGCCTAGAGCACAATCACTTCTGTCATAATCCTTTGTACATCCTTTGTTTTGCGACCATCCCCGATTACAAGCTGTTCTGCGATCACCTGCCACGATCTATCTTTCAATTCCGCATCTCTGTATTCTTTTATTTCTTTATCGTAAAGTGCTTTGTGCCGGTAGACGGAGTGAATGTTTATCGTGCCATTTTTGGATGATGCTGGTTGCACAGACGGTGGCTCTGAGTGGTCAAACAACCCTCTTTTGCCTTTTGACGGATGCGAAAAACGCAGAAAATTATACCTGATCCGAAAACTTAAATGACGGATGAAAGTTTCGGAGCCGGTGTGTACACATGATTGACACAACGTGAGGTCGTAAGACTAACCCGTGTAAAAACATACATTTTATTTTTTGTTTTTGTACAAATTAAGCAAACTAATTAAGCTAGGTGACTTTTTAACCGTCTGACAGAGCCATGCTAGCTGTTTCCCCCTGCTTCCAGTCTTTAAGCTAAGCTAATCACCTGCTAGCCTTAGCACCTAACGTACAGACGGTCGTATCAATCTTGTCGTCTACTGTAACTGTCAGCTAGAAGTGTATTTCTCAATATGGCTAACTCTTCCTTTAAAATTGTAAAAAGATGATTTTCTTGAAAAATGTTACATTTTTACAGTCTGTTCTCCGTCACCAAGCATAGTTTTATTTGTTACATCTATTCTGCTCTGTGTTTTGTCTGTATGTGTGGGTAGGTAGTAGGGTTGGGCGATATGTTAAAATTTTCCAACCGGCCATCGTTAGCCCAACAACCACCGATTGCCGATATATTAGCGCAGGTATGTGTGTGTGTGGGGGAGAATCGTAAAACAAACTTCATTCAAACTCAACAGAAACAAAATAAAACTCACCAAAACCATCTTGGATAGTCTTTCCAACAATCCATTTCGAGACCATTAATTCAACAAAATAAAATGGCAAACATTGCTCAAAAATAGCCCAAAAAAAACAACCAGCTATGTACAGCCAATAGCTGGTAGACGATATTCGTCCAATCGCCCAACCCTAGTATGTAGGTTGTATCAGTTAAGAAATACAAAAAAATCATTTTTACATTTCAGTTGTAGTACTGATTAAGATATCAGACAGGGCCAGGCTAACTGTTTCCCCTTGTTTTCAGTCTTTATGCTAGCTAAGCTTTTTATTGTATGTGCAAGAATGAGAGTGATACTGATCTCCTCATCTAACGTTTGTCACGGAAGTGAATAAACATATTCCCGAAAAATGTTGAACTGTTCCTTTAAGATGGAATACACACTCTAAAAAATGGCCCAGATAATTTGATAAGTTTCTTGTGAAATGACATACCCACATAGACATTTTTTTTTGCAGTGGCAGAAGAATGTCAAAGCCTCTCCATATAGCGAGGGGGGGGGGGGGGACAGATAAACAAACCGTTTCTAACTTAAGCGGAGGACTGTGGCGTTTGAGACGGCTGCTTTTTCACCGAGAGGAATGTTCCCTTCCAGTGGGCTCCGGTTCGAAGTGCACTGCTGAGACTCCAGAGTAGAGCTCATATGTGAAAGTGAAGAAAGCTTTTGTGTATGTTTAAAAATGAAATGTCAGCGTAGTGAAAGGATCGGTGTGCCTCACTTTCATGACTCCTCAGTCGTGCAGGTGTGCGTGTTTGTGTGTGTGTGTGTGTGTCCAACAGTGTTCGCTGAGATGTCACGGCAGGTCCGACATCACCATCAGTCTTGCTGTTTTGAGAGGGAGCCAACTCTGTGGCCACTGTGTAGTGAGTGTGAGAGCTCTATCTCGCTGTGCACACAGCATGCAAGAGAACCTTCCCCCTTTTTTTTTTTTTTTTTTTCCCAGTTTGGTTACGGGAAAAGGCAGCATTTTTTCTTTCCATATTTGGTCATATGGAGCACGGCCAGGGAGCAGTAGCCTTTTGATGCCGTACAAACATCCCTATTTTGTGTGGGATTTGTACTTTTTGGAATGCCTCTTTCTCCAATTCGGCCTGATTGTGGGTGCAGCATCTGAAAGTGCACTTTTAAAAGGGACACAAGCCTTTTAAAAGTCAAAGCCTGGAGAAGAATTGTGCTGGCTCTGGCTGCTGTTTCACAAAGAAGTTGCCTTTTTACAGTATTATTTATGATTTGGGCAGCAGGAATCCAACTTCTAATGCAAACGTCCCTCTTAAAACCAACATTTAAAAGAAGGACAATGTTTTATAACCCTTCTTTTTTGGCCAACTGCTATATCAAGTCCTCTCGGGCAGTTATTTAATTTGGTAAATTGGATCAGCAGCTGACAAATAAGAATTTATCATCTCATTTCTGTGGTTAACTTTTAAGAGTCAGATTTTTGAAAACCTGCTGAAGCTGGATTTAGTTAGATCTCCTCAAAAATGAGAATAAAGACGGTATGTTCGCATCTGTGTGCTCGAACCTGCTGTTGAAAAGCTCTGAGGTTCAGATGATGGATATGGCATGTTGGGGTAATGTTTTTATTGCAATTTAAGTGTGACTTAGCTTCAGGCGTGAGATTTAAAGACACATAAACACACCCTCAACCTGAAGGGGAACGCCGGCTGGTGAAGCTCAGGTGTTTTCAGCTGTCTCTCCGCAGAAGGAAAAAGGTCATGATACCTTCAGATCTAAAGTGTGATGAGCGGCACGAAACTCCCAATCCATGTGTGGGACCGTTAGAGGAGAAAATATTAAAAGAACAGTGAGTCATAGTCTAAATATATATATACGACAGATGACAGTGCGCTCAAAGTTTAGCGAGGTTATCTGGCTGACAGCGGAAAATCCAACACACAGTTGAAGAATGCTACATAATTTGTTATAATCAGGGCAACACAAAGTGTTTAGAAAGTATCAAACTGCCGCTTCCTTTCCAAAAGAGATTTGTCAGTTTGAAGGAGAATTGAAACAAATGCTATTTATTATCATGAGCATATCACAACATGCTGGTTGAGACCGCGTCATGAGGGTTAGAGCGGAGCTGCACAGTACTTTTAAGGATAATTACAGTTTTTAGGGTCTTGCGTTTTGTAGTTTCGGTCATCATTTTTATTGGCTGTGATAAGTAATTACCGAGATCTGGGAACATGGAGTCATCACTACAACAAAAGGGCACGAAACGCAAGCGGTCTGATGACCAGACCGGTTGTAAACATACCAAGAGTCAAGCCAGATGATCTAAACCTCTAAACTTTATATGGAGGCAAAACTGAAAGCATGGCCAATGTGTTGGTAATAATCTCTCATTGCACAGTAAAACTGTGTGTGCACAACTATGGCAAGTACAATGGGTCAAAGTTGAACCAGGAAGTTGGTCTTTAAAGTGAGACTGTGTACCTTTTTGAAAGAAGAAACACCTTCCCAGATCTCTGCATTTAACTTGGTGAGTGCAATCTTATTCCAATAACAATGGTGCCCAAAACCACAAAAATAAAACTCAAGTTAACCTTTAAAGCCCCCCTCCAGCCGGTTTTACTTCCTGTTTTTTGAATAACGTTCTTTCTCAAACAGAGAATCAGGGCGTGGTTACTAGTTAGACGTAATTCATTACCAGGGCAACCAGATTGCATCGCTTTCCAACCCAGTTTAGATGAATTTACCGTCGACCAGCTCCAGCACCGCTCTCGCCTCAGCGGGCTGCTCTGTGGTTCGTTTATTTCTCTAACGGGTGTTTTTCTCTTCTCTTTTTTTTGGGCTGAAAGTTGTGTGCTCCCGTCCTCCGGCCAGACCTCCAAAACGGCATCGGCTGCTTTCCGTTAATTTATGGAGGACACGGTAAAGAAGAGAGCGAGAGAGAGAGAGAGAGAGACAGTCAGTGGGTTGTGCTAATTCTGCCGGTGGGATTTCATGTAATCCACTGTTTTGATTTCACCCGTTCTCGGCACACACAAATGCCATAAACAACACACTAAGCTAAGGTGGAGGAAACAAAAAAATAAAATGAAAACAACAAGTTGGGCTAGCTAACTACACCGAACTAGAAAGATAAACTGATAGACAGATAAACAGATTTATCGGTGCGCTTGCGGTGGCTTGGAGGATGACAAATGACTTGCAGCTTCCATTCATACTTCATATTCACGTTTTAGCAACAACCTTCTTTTATTAACTTTGAGGAAATAACTCAAATAAATATGAAATATCATAGAAATGTCAAAATACACTGGAAGGGGGCTTTAAGTGAGACCTTTTGAAAGAAGAAACACCTTCCCAGGCCTCTGCATTTAACTTGGTGAGTTCAGTCTAATTCCAATAACAATGAGGTCCAAAAGTTATCCTTTAAAGACCCTGAAAACATCAGTTTGCTCAATTTGCCTTTGGTTGTTCCTTATTTAGTCATAAATTAATAACACCCTGTAAAATATAATGCATCCAAGGTATCCCATTGAGATTTTCTTGGCAGTGTGTGTGAGTGTGTGTGAACAGATAACCTCAGTCTGTCTCAGTGTGTATGATTCACAGGGCACAGAGAGGTGTTATGGAATGTGAACCATTGTCTGGGAATGCAGGAGTCTCCTTTTTTTTTTCTTCACCAAATGGAAACTTTACATCTTCAAACTACACTGATGTGAAATTTCCCCTCGCTGCCGGTTCGTCGTCTATCTGAAAGCTCGAGTCAGCACAGAGGAGATTGTAGGAGGAGATTTGAGTGAGGATTGCGTCTGAAGTCACTAATGACAATGCATCCCAGGCATTCAGGGACTCCAGCCCATTTCTTGCCCCAACCCTCAGAAACCATCAGCACGTTACTGCGCCGCATTTTCACTTGCCACAGTGGCATTAGCTTCTCAGGTTTGCCCATGAATACCGTCTGCTCATGCTCAGTGAAATTTTTTCCTCATTCGAGCCCGAAGCCACACTTTCAGAAATTTGTTTTGGAGGAGATAGAGTGCGAGTGGAAAGCAGATGGTATTGAGATTGAGCTGAGGTCTGATGCAGTTGGCCACCTCGTACGTTGCCTCGAATATATAGTCGCAAATGAAGACCTCGGCTTTGACAACAGACGCTATTGTGGTTGATATTCGCCCTGTGGCATGAAATGCAGACACAGAGAAATACAGAAAAGAAGCTTGGCTGCTTGGATATGGGTAAACCAATTACTAAACTTAATTCATAGCCAACCAACCCTGCGTCTCCTCATATTGTAGCTGAACACATAGTCTGCAGCTGTTGGCTAAGCTGCTGATTTGTGGTCCAAGAGGAGATAGAAACAGTGAGAAAGGGGTGAGAGTAAAAGAAAATAAAAACTGCACGGGCAGGCGACCGATAATGGATTTTTGAGGCTGATATTAATATTTGAGTTTCATATTTGAGACATTATTTGGTTATAGAAATATGTACTGAGTGGGACATTTTAAAGTAACAACACTTAAAGGAACAGTATGTAACATTTGGGGGGATCTATTGGCAGAAATGGAATATTAATAAGTATGTTTTCTTTATTGTATAATCACCTGAAAATAAGAATATTTGTGTTTTCGTTAGCTTAGAATGAGCCGTTTATATCTACATACGAAGCAGGTCCTCTTCACGGAGTCGGCCGCCATGTTTCTACAGTAGCCCAGAACGGACAAACCAAACACTGACTCTAGATAGGACCATTCACAGTTTTCACTTTTTCTCGTCGGCTACCATAGTTCTCCTACACGCTTGGCACACGGGAAAAGTTTCAGTTGGTTACAATCTGCAACCTCACCGCTAGATGCTGCCAGATCCCACACACTGCACCTTTAAACACTAACAACTAAATATAACAGTGAATTTGAAACAGTAAACTGGAAATTAAATATGAAATAGTGTCATCAACAGCTATGAACAACGTATAATTACTTTATGATACAAAAATAGAAAAGAAGACCTATAAAACTAGATAATATAATGAACATACTGTCAATCTCAGCCATTTATCCGTTTTGGTTTTTTTTGCACTACCTGACGACCCAGAGATACCATGTGATACCAACGTCGTTTCAATATTGGCTCCCAAGCCTTGTTAGAAGTGGGAACCAAACGTCACATATCTTACACAGAGATAAACAAAACATTCATTTTAGACCCGCCAACATTTTAAAAATGATTAATTCTCAATCCCACAAAAAAAAAATTCAGGAAAAAATTATTCCTTTTATTCAGCACCTTTCCAAAAGCTATCTGGATGTATTATTATTGTTTTTAATTTGTCTACATAAAAATGTTATCAGTAAGACCTTTAAACACTACACACGTAGCCTAAACCTAAACTACGTTGCTTCCGTTCATTCACGTGGCCTCGGCCGCCTCACTCGAGTGACAAGCTAACGCAACACGCTAACATGATAAGCTAGTGTTACTGTGAGACAGCTGCCTTTTACATAGCCAACAAACAGCCTTGTCTTTATCCAGGATTTTACCACATGTGGTGTCGAATCTAAAATGCTTCCTCACGCTACTGCCATTATTATCTGCTCGGTCTCGCTTTTGCGTCAGCAAAAAGAGCAATAATAGCCCTAGTTTACTGCAGTGGGTCAGAAGCTAGCTTCTGGCTGGATTACACCCTGCTTATAAACAAGAAAAGGTCATTTCAGATTGAATATTTAATCATTTCCCAAACAAGCAATTCAAAGTTCAGATAAAAAGTTATAGCCCTATATACTAATACACAGTATCAGTCAATAATAACAGCCCAGCTATGTATCGGTCAGGCTCTAAAAGGCAGACAGAGAAAGAGATTCTAGATGACAGATGAAGCTGAGAGAAGGACGAGCAGAGACGGAAAGAAAGAGAGAAAATTTTGGCCTCGGTGCACCAACAAAACCTCCAGTGAATTTATGAATGCTCATCCACAGCCGCTGAGCATCCTGGGACTGTAAACGTGTTAATGCTGCCGAGGTTCTGGATGTGTGAGAGGAGACACATAGCGCAGAGAACCACAACCACAGGGCCAGCTTTCCAAACACAGCACTGTAGGTGGTGATGGATATCACACATGTACACACATTTACCGTACCATAAACACACACACATACTGTACTCGCAGTGGCCATATGTATTCTTCAGTATTACACTTGTAAAAACATACATTTACATTCTCACACTCATTTAAAGTGGACACACACAAAAAGAAGCATGCAATCATTCATATGCACTTCCTCTGTGCACATCTGCACACTTTCCATTTACATAAATACACACAAAACACATTTATAAATGTAATTCCTGTTTGTTGAATACTGTTTATCGTGATGCACACGCAGCCTCACACACAGGCTGAACATATTTTAACCGCCCTGTCAGACTAATCTCAGGAGACTCCTTACCCCTGCAGAAAACGTTAGATTTACCCAACTCAAACTGTCCCCAGAGCCTCAGCCAAAACAGCTGTTAGTGTGCACTACCTACAGGCATGCAGTATCTCTCTCTCTTTATTTCTCTCTTCCTCCCCGTTTTACTGCAGAAGCTTTATCTGTGTGATAAAACAATCATAAAATGATCATTCTACTTACCGATATATCTTAGCTTAGCGCCAACCAATAGACCTCTGCCTTTCTTGTTTAACTGTAAGTGTGTTCATCTCCTGTCAAGTAAGCATCCGATACTCTCATGAATGGATAAATTTACAGTAGTTTGTCTTAGCTACATGCAAATAGAGGAGCATGTCAGTGTTGGTGTCCTTTAACTCCCACGTACACAGACTTGACAAGTCTTTCCCAGTATGTGTTCTTTAATGATGTGCTTTAGTGCAATGCTATATACCTTTCAGTGGGAGGTGCAGCATGGCTGTTCTTTGGTGAAACAAACTGTTCTCAACATTAAAGGCAAGGCTTTTGACCACTAGTGGTGCTGTGGAGCAATACAGAACAATAGAGCCAGGATAGAAGAAGACTGCTAGCTATCCAATGTGAATGCAAACAATGCAAAATATCCATGGAGGTATAATAAGTAGGGCTGTCAGTCGATTAAAATAGTTAATCGCGATTAATCGCATGATTGTCCGTAGATAATCACGATTAATCGCATATTAATCACACATTTTTTATCTGTTCAAAATGTACCTTAAAGGGAGATTTGTCAAGTATTTGATACTCTTATCAACATCGGAGTGGGCAAATATGCTGCTTTATGCAAAAGTATGTATATATTTCTTATTGGAAATCAATTAACAACACAAAACAATGACAAACATTGTCCAGAAACCCTCACAGGTACTGCATTTAGCATAAGAAATATGCTCAAATCATAACATGGCAAACTGCAGCCCAACAGGCAACAGCAGCTGTCAGTGTGTCAGTGTGCTGACTTGACTATGACTTGCCCCAAACTGCATGTGATTTTCATCAAGTGGGCATGTCTGTAAAGGGTAGACTCGTGGGTACCCATAGAACCCATTTACATTCACATATCTAGAGGTCAGAGGTCAAGGGACCCCTTTGAAAATGGCCATGCCAGTTTTTCCTCGCCAAAATTTAGCGACATGGTTGGTACCAATGGATTCTTTAGGTTTTCTAGTTTCTTGTGATACCAGTATTTTCACTCTAGCTTAAAAAACTGAGCCCGCTACAACCTAAAAATCGCAAGTTGCGTTAATGTGTTATTATTGCGTAAACTTTGACAGCTCTAACAAAAAAAATTGGATACCTGACCCTATTCGCCTATTCAGTCCAACGAGAATAGCTCGCCTGGCGCATACGCCAGAAAAGGCCTAATAGTTTTTTTCTAAGTTTTCCGGGGTATGCGGCCCATTGAATATGTGCAGTAGTGTTTCTCCCACTGGCCCTGCCCACGAGTTTCCGCCCAGCCCATAGACTTTACATTGTGATGACGTCGCAGATGTTTAAATTGCATTTTTTGGCTTGAGGAAAATTTTACAGATATAAAACCATGGATCAACAATTCACAATAGAAAGAGTCAGAATCAACCTTGTTTGGAGTTTGAGGGTTCATGTCAACAGCTTTACAGACGTCTCTTTTACAATAGTCGTCTATGAAGAAAATGCTTTTTATGCTGTATGGGGATTTTTCATTGCAATACCGCGAGTGGCCACTGGAAGAAATTGGGAGCAAGGCTGTACGGCGGCGCCATATCCATGTCTCATAATATATATCCATGTAATGTTAGTTTTCAAGAAAACTTGGCTTTAAAGCCAAGTTTGTCACCAAGCTGGTCGTCCTTTAATCACAAGGTTTGCGGTTCAATCCTTGGCTCCTTGAGCGAGACACTGAATCCCAAGTTGCTCCCAGGGTGCTTCACAACCCTCCCAGTGCTCCTAAATGCTTAGGATGGGATAAATGCAGAAGTCAAATTTCATGTATGTACATGTATGTATGTGACGATTGAAATAAAGTTTGAGTTCATACTCCACAGAGCGCCTTTAAACTAAGCTGACTATTAGCAGTGAAAGACATTTCTGTTGTGAGAGAGAGGTGAATCACGCGAAGCATGTCTGACAGACCCATGACAGTATTTGAAGAGAAGCTGTCACAATAAAAGCCTCACGTTCGTCAGAATGAGGAGACGATTGTATTTCCGTCTTCTTCAACTTTCGACTACAAGCCCTACATTTTTACTCTGGCTGACTAAATGTTGATAGGTGAAGACAGCTGATGTCAAAATACTGAAATCCTGCTGCTCTCTTTTCACAATTAAGGGGCCATATCCTCCACAATATCCCATGATGTATAGCCTATGCATTATTATCTCAATAATATATGACAGTATTTGTTTTTATGTAGTTGGGTATCATTTTACAACAGTGAGAGCAAAAACCAAAGGGCACGTGGCTGGTAAAAGGGTAGAAGTGGTTCATGAGTTCTCTAACATACCAACCGCTGGAGCAGGTGGACAGAATATTTCCTCCCATTGATGCAAAGACTAGAAAGATCAGGCTTTGTGCCAGCGTTGCCTTCACATTCCAGATTACTGGAATACCTCTCTTCACCTGGACACCTGCACAGCTGTGACTCCATAGCTCCTCTCCTCTCCTCTCCTCTCCTCTCCTCTCCTCTCCTCTCCTCTCCTCTCCTCAGTACATGTACCTTGACAGTGTTTGCTTTTATGTTTTTAGTGTATCTGGACAGATATGGTAACTGCAGACTGTGGTTTGCGTTGACACTGTTATACGGCCCTATTCTTTCACTTTTCATTTAGATGAAAATCAAAAGGTATTTAAACCAGAATTTCATTTTCCAATACTTTGGTTTATGACCGAATACCTGGAAAACTATTGACATTCCCATCAGCCTTAGCTGCACTTTTTTTAGTGCTAATTAGCAAATATTAGCATGCTAACATGCTAAAATAAGATCGTAAACATGGTAAACGTTATACCTGCCAAACATTAGCATGTTAGCATTGTTATTGTGAGCATATTAGCTTAATGATGTTAGCATTTAGCCTACAGGCAAAGCCTCGAAGAGATGCTAGCATGGCTGTAGACTCTTAGACTTGTTCTGTTAAATGATAAATGGACTTGTTAATTTATATAGCGCTTTTCTAGTCTTCCGACCACTCAAAGGGCTTTAATATTTCGGGGGATCTATTATCAGAAATGGAATATAATATTCATAACTATGTTTTAATTAATGCATAATCACCTGAAACTAAGAGTTGTTGTGTTTTTGTTAGCTTAGAATGAGCCCTTCATATCTACATTGAGTCTTCACAAAGTCCACCATGTTTCCACAGTAGCTCAGAGCAGAAAAAAACAAACACTGGCACTAGAGAGAGCCTTTTGCGTTTTTACGTTACCTGAAGGCCACCCTAGTTCTCTGACACGCTTGTGAAACTGCAATAACGTGAGCCACAGAGTGTAAAACTGTGGTACCGGCAGCTGCCGTCTGACTTCCGTAGCTCCTAAAGTAGTGTTATTATAGCAAGGATGGCCTCTGAGCAAACCATTACCACGATTTTGCACTCAGCAACTCACATTACCGCAGTCTTGGAAAGGGAGGAGTGAGAAGAGGGTGCTCAGTTGGTTGCAATCTGCAACCACACCACTAGATGCAGCCAACCTACACACTGTCCCTTTAACAATTGTCAACAAATATTTGTGGGATCATGTTGCTAGTCAATACAGGATGCATGTAAAATATTAGTTTTTATTATTAAGGCTTCATGTTCCTGACCTGTTTGGTTCTAGTATATAGCAGGGTTTTTTTTTTACTCACTTTTTTTTAACCTAAAACTGTATGTGTTTTGTGACTAAGCCTCGTAACCACCAGCTGCAACAAGTCCCCATTGTTCCTTTATTTGCCAGTCTCACAGCTGACGAGCTCGTAGCTAGTTTTTACTTGTTTATCTTCACATTAATTCCCTTTATTCAACAACCAAAACACTCACTGCGCTCACAAAAAGATCCAAAGGAGGAGTTGTCTGTAACTGGCATGTGAATGAGTAATTTAGAGGGCTCTTTCAAGTCCCCTCTGCTAAAATCAGAGGTTAAATAGGAACATTCCTCACATAGCTCCATAGCCATAATGTGGAGATTAATGTGTTTGTCTAAAGGTTGTGAGCGGATAGCTGCCCTGAGTATAACAGTAACAAATCTGACCGAAAAGCTGCAGTCTTCTCTTCTCACAGAAAGCCAGCGTTAGGAACATTTCACCAAAGCCAAAAATAGACGTGCTGCTGGCCCATACTTATTCCTCAGCCTTACTCCCAGACTGTTGCTTGATCTACTTTGTGCCTCATTTGGCCGATAGGGGCCCATTGTTTTGTTGCTTTTAACTCGAGACTTCGTGAGAAGATAGAGGCATTATAAGGTGGTGTAATCCCAGTGGCTGTCAGGATAATATCAACTTGGCTTTTAAGGCTTTTTAAGAGGCTGGCACTTAGACATTGGGTTCTGTGCCAGGGTCTGGCAGTCTCGACAGGTAGTAATTTGACTGGTAAATGTGTCATTATAGCCATTGTAGAAGGTTGGGGCAGACAGGGAAAGAGAAAGAGGGGGAGGAAAACAGAGAGACAGAATAAGAAAGGGAGGGCGGAATGGATGGAGGGATGCAGGTTTTCGAGACAAATAGCGGAATAAATGGACAGATGCAGCGAAGGGAGGAAGACGAGGTTTTTACAGTGGACAGGCTACGACAAGCTGAACTAGTAAAACGTCTGAAAATGTCACAAACTTGTGACTCCAGGTTGCTCAACTTTATGGAATGCTGTCTTTCTCTCGTTCTGCCTCTGTTAGCTTTTGCAAAGTGTGGGTGGTCCCTCCAGTGATATACACAACAGTTCCATTTCTACGTCTTACTGAGGGCCTTGTCTGCGAGCCACAGGCTTCCTCTTCTGCCCTACGCCTGGTGTGCTCTCCCATGTGGAGGCAAGACAATGTGACTGTGCACTCTGCATTCAGTCTTGCATTCATTGAACGGCCCTATTCATACGTCACAAATCAGCTTGAGAAATATATAATTATCTCAGGTTTATTAATCATGTAAAATGTTTAATGTATTGTCCACTCTGTGATCATTTTGTTCACTACTTTTAATAAAAATGTTCTTGTAAAATGACATGTTTTTAAATGTCCCATAACTTACTTTTTTTTAACAAAACTGAACACCAAATGAAAATCTTCTCAGCCGCATAAATCACGCATTATTTGCAACAATAACTCCAAATTGATATACTGCCGTGCTCGCGTTGCTAATAGCTTCGCCTCCCTCGGCGTCGCTGGTTCTAGGAAGTATGTGATTAGACTGGTGATGTTTGGAGGCCTTGTCGGTTTTCGTTATTGCTCTCATTTCGTCTTAATTACGGTGGTATGAATAGCCCCACATGCCAGTTGCCCCCGACCGCCCCCATCGTTTCACAAATGACACTAAGCGTGCATCTAAACATAGAGAGTGAATTTTTGCGGTGTTTAAAATATCTCTCCCTCCTCCCGAGTCACAGAGGCTTTTTTTACGGCGTAATAGCGGGGGGAGACGAGGCTGTGTTTACTGTACAGGCTCACAAGGGGGGAGGAGATGCAATGTGGAGGGTGAGGAGGATCCCTCAGAGTCATGGTTTCTTTTAGCTGTCCATGTATTTCCTGTCCATCTGTGCATTCTCATTAGTATGAATGCATGCACACAAACGCTGCACCTACATGCTTGTGCGCATACATACTCATGTACAGATGTCCGTGATGTATAAAGAGGCTCTCTTTGACCCCTCCTGTATGCAGCTGCAGATGAAAGAAATGCTTCTAACACACAGGAAGCTGTCTTAGAACAGAGTTTAGCCACGCTCTGACATGTATGTGGGTAAACAATACAGGAAAAAGTTAGATAGGGAGAGAAGGAGAGACAGGATGGAGGAGGGAGGAAGGGAGGGAGGGAGGGCTGAGGGAAAGAAGGAAGGAGGTCACTGAGGGATGGAGGGAGGGACAACTAGCAGGGAGGGGAAGGAAACAGGCATTTTTGCCTTTTCTGTCAGCTGAGGCCGGGACTGTGGGAGACTATTACTAGACGTTGTATCTCTGTTTGAAGAGAGCATTGTGTAAAGCTGGCATGGTGTGAAGGAAAACACATTGTTTGAAGGCTAATTCAAGGTATGACGGTCCAAGTTATTCCTTTTGTTTCTCCAAATACTGCACTTTAAAGCATCTTATTTTCTGCCACAGTCGCTTTTCCTACTATCACCAACAAAGGATAAAGTGTTTAAATAGGACTTTCGGGAATTGTCATGCACCTTTGTGCTCAGCTAGCGTCTGTTTACTCTGCTCCTGCATATATAGAGGACGTTGCTGGTGGTTTTAGCCGGGACCGTAGATGTATGATGGGAGGCTCAGCAGCTCCTGGGTGGTCTCGGTCCTCACTGTCTCGTACCCTCGTGGGGTATTTTTAGTGAGAGTTGCTCTGAACTGATTGAGTTAACATCCTGTGTTGGCTTCTCTCTCCTGTGTCTCTGCTCTTCATTTTCTGCTGTTTTCCACCAAAGTTTGTTGGCATAGGTTTCAGCCAGGCAGTTGTCACCCAAGACTGAGGCTTTTTATGCACAAATATATGGCTACACACTTCTGGTCAGCACTTGTAATCCTTAAGATTTCATTCCTGGTTGATTTGTCGACAACAGTGTTTACAGCATGTTTAATACGACAGCAAACACTCGCTGAGCAGCGACTCAGCTATACTTGCTCCTTGCAAAAATTAAAAAACGCTGATGAAAACATCCCTGAAGTGACAGTTCTGATGAACGACCGCTGTTAGCGCTAACCCCGGCGGTGACAAATGCATTGTGTTTTTGCTGTGGCTGCTTCACAATAAAAGCCACCCAATGTTTCGCCTCTTAAATGCTTTTAATGTGAAACAGCAGCAGCAGTAGGATGTTCCATTTGCATTAGCAGTAGAACAATACAGCTGCTGATAACGGTAACTCTGAGTTACATGCCCGGCTCGTTTCCTGTGAATGCCCTGTGCGAGTGAAGGCAATTTGAATCCAGTGTCAAAATCAGGGTTTTAAATTCATGAAAATCTTAAAGGTCCAATATTGTAAAAAGTGAAATTATTTTTTTTTTTTCACAATATTTAGACCATTACACAGTTTTAAACATTCTAAATGTGTCCCACATTATTTCCTGTTGCTGTGTACACCGATCAGCCTTAACATTAAGACCACTGACCGGGGAAGTGAACACTGACTATCTTGTTACAATGGCACCTGGCAGTGGGTGGGATATATTAGACAGCAATTGAACATTTTGAACTTTGACCTTTGTGTTGGAAGCAGAAAAAATTGGCAAGCGTAAGGATGTGAGCGACTTTGACAAAAGCCAAATAGTGACAGGTAGACGACTGGGTCAGAGCATCTCCAGAACGGCACCTCTTGTGGGATGTTCCTGGTCTGCAGTGGTCAGGACCGACCAAAAGTGATCCGAGGAAGGAAAACCGGTGGAGGGCGAAGGCTGGCCCGTGTTGTCCGATCCAATAGAAGAGCTACTGGAGCTCAAATTTATGAAAAAGTTAATGCTGGTTCCGAAAGAAAGATGTCAGAACACACCGTACATCGCAGTTTGGACCCAAACTGTTGCTTAGCAACGCAATTCCGTTGCAGTTCCGTTAAAATGCACTAAAACAGAGCGTTTCAGACAGAAGGTAAATACAGGTATATTCAGACAGACAGTATGAGGAAAATAAAGTTTTTTTTTAACAATACAGCATGTAAACATGTTCTAGTAGAAACACAAAATACAACCTGAAAATGAGCATGATGTGGGACTGTTAAGGATTACAGTACTATGATATCCAGATATCATAAAGTTTTGTTTGACTGATCAACAAGTATTTTTGCCCTATCAGGATACTTAAATGAATGCGTTGTCGTCTTTCTTTCCTCTCTGTACTTCCTGAAATTGAGTCGATGAACATGTCTGTGTTCGATGATGTCATCCCTCAGGGCACAATCATGGAGGAAATGGACTTTGAGCGGCGCCGGGAGCTGAGGAGACAGAAGCGGGAGGAGATGCGTCTGGAGGCCGAGCGGTAAGACGCATGTGGTTGTCTGTCATTCACGTCCGCAGATTAGCACTCCAGGATTTTACCGACTAATTCTCTCGAAAAAGCGAGAGAGTGTTTAAAAAAATAATTCCTCTACAATGGATTCATTTGTAGTTGCGGCCACAGAACTTAGCTGTCACTGACGATTCTTAGGTTGTGTGTATCTGAGGGAGCAGCCAGCGTTTTGTAATGAGGCTCTGGTTGTCAATGTGCAAGCGCACCTCCTCTGATGTTCATGCCAAGTTGGAACAAGAGGGAGCCAGCTTTAATGGCTTAGACCCTCCTCTAGCTCTTTAAAAACATCGCTCAGCAAATATTGGCTTCCCCATCCCAGACTAGAAGGAAAAAAAAAAAAAGGTTGATAAGAAATCTGATAAGCAATGAGGTGACCTTTAAGTGAGAATGTTCAATCATGCCCCTCCTCCCCCTTTTTCCAATTTTCTCTCCCATATACCACGGCCTTGTGAACTCCCTTTGATTCAATGGAAGGAATTGATTAAGCTAAAGTTCATTTCGGCAAATTGATTGAGCGGTAACGCGGCAAGTGCAGTAATCAAAACTAGTAAAAAAAGGGGGTTTTATTGGGAGAATTTGATACATAGTGTGCCAAGAAGGCATTTTATAGAAGCCTTTTCACAAACGTCTCTTCGTGTTTGCTGCCAATTAAGGATGAGGTTGATGTGGATGCAGATACTGGCCAAGGTCACTCGCCTGTTTGATGTGTCTGTGAGAAGAGATTTTTTTTTTCAGAGCGAGTTGCTCCATCACTGATGAAAAACAAGCTCATCACCGCTGAATGCATAGATGCTTCACTCTGATAATCTTTCTATGACACAAAGAATATGTGTGCAGCATTTTACCTCAGTGATGAACAAGGCCCTTTGCTCAAGGTAAAATAGCAATTCTTGTATAAAGGAAAGTCTGCAAAACAGAGCACGGCATCCACAATAGTGAAGGAGATATACTGGGTGATAAAATGCAGGGTTAAGTCATTCATCCAGACATTGAAAATAAAGTGTCTGCCAGCTTGTGTGTGCTGTATGGATCGCACTGAGGTTATTTCCACAGGGGTATTACAGGGAGACCAACAAGGGTCCTTTTACTCTTCTACTTCTTTATTTTGGGTAGTGAATAAAGCTCAACAGAAGAATCTTTATGGCCGCTCAATAACTTATCAGAGATATATAGTATCAGCGTACATATCAGCCAATAAGTAACAAGAAATTGCAGTACAGAAATGCCAAATATACTGTATGTTTGTGGTACTTTAAAAACAGTGTCCCAAGTGCATAGTAGTACTTACAGTATCTTGGTCACAAATCTTTAAAGCTGCATATTCTGGGCAGTGGAAGGAGCTAAAATCACAACATGGACATACAGTATTATCTTTACCTTGTAAAGTTTATATGGCAACAAAGTTAGCAAACAGCTGCCTATTTACACATTCAGTAGATATAGAACAACATTGTCATTCATTTGGAGTCGTGTTTCTGGCAAACGTAAGTCCAATATTCACTCTCCTTTTAGCTCTGTTTTGGTCTCCACCTCCTCCTGAGGGAAATATATGTCTCCTGAGCCGCTTAATGCTATTCTATGTTCACCAGCTAGTTGCTAACTTTGTCTATCAGTCATTCAGTGCTAGGTAGGAAAAATAAGAGTGGGTTCATCAGAGTTTTTTTGCTAAAAACAGCTGCCTGCTCTAGCTAGAAACAAGGTTGATGAGAGCGGAGTTTTTCAGGGGCCAGCAAACCAAAACAACGAGCTTAAAGATACTGAAACGCGTATAGCTCGTTGAGCCGAGGGGAACCGCAAAGTCCGGTGATAAGTCTTTGTGAGTTTGGCACGTTACACATAGTTATTTGATATATTGTTAAAGGAACAGCGTGTAGCATTTAGGGGGATCTATTGGCAGAAAGGGAATATAACATTAATAGTATTATAATATATTTTCTTTAGTGTATAATCGCCTAAAAATAAGAATCGATTTGTTTTCATTAGCTTAGAATGAGCCGTTTATATCTACATAGGGAGCGGTCCAGTCTGCAGCCGCACTGCCAGATGCCACCGAATCCTACACAGTGCACCTTTAATAACAAAATATTGCTTAATGATCAAATTTAAGTGACCCCTTTAAAACAAATATGACCAAATTACTCATACTTTCATAGCGACTTTATCTAGAGCCTTCGTAACAGGGGGTAAAGATCCTGTACATTTTGATTTTGTGTAACAGTTATAAAGTGTTCTCCCTCTTGGCATCTTTCCTTTTTTTTTTTTACTTCTTTTAGACTTTATTTTACGCTTCATTTCCCCAGATGCACTCTAAACAGCAGATTGAAGTGAAGGTTAATGCCGTTGTTATGTTTCATGGCTTAAAACTCCCATAAACCCCCTGCTGCTAGAATTATTTATGCAGTTTCGGAGTGTTTATGTTTCACGGAGAAGATGGAATTTGGCAGAAAACGTAGACTAAGAAGAGCCTTCAGAGGGAGGAGATGAGGACTGACTGACTGAAAGACAAATGGACCAAGACTGAAAAAGAGCGAGAGTCGTAAGCGCCTTCGACATTTACATTTTCAACTCGGCGGGAGTTTGTTCATGACTTGTTTATTCGGTCCGAGCAGCAATAATTTCAACTGGCAGGCGACACGCCGCTGCTGTTATTGATAAAAGATTACATCTCTACATTGTTTTCCATTTCTGACAATATATTGAAACAATCAATATTTACATGCCCCTCTTGGTAAGACTAGTCGAAACCACATGTTGTCTCATTGGCCTGCTTCCATTCAACCATCACCGAGCACGCTGAGGGAAGACGGAGAGACGCAGGGAGAGTGTGGGGCCATATAATAACGGCTGCTAGGAATGCCAAATTCCTGGCTATTATAAGTGTTTACTGGCCAGGTCTCCATTGGCTGTTTCCTACATGCTGGGACAGTGAGATTGTCTGTGTGTGTGTGTGAGTGAGAGTGTGTGTGTGTGTCCCATAGTCTGTGTAAGTGCTCTATCATGCATCTGCATGTTAGTGTGTGTATGCATTCAGTGCTAATGTTCGCTTTAGCGTGCATGTGTGTTGGTATGTTTGGATCAGAATCAGGTGATGAAGGTTTGACAAGCTCCATTCACTTTTCTGTGTGTGTGTGTTTGTGTGTGTGTGTGTGTGTGTGTCTGTGTGTTTGTGTGTGTGTGTGTGTGTGTGTGTGTGTGTGTGTTTGTGGAGGGAGAACAGCCAAGCCTTCCCTGTTCTGTCTTACATCAGCCTCAGTTATAGATGTAAGAAAATGATTGTTGACATAGAAGTGCGCAATGAGCTTCAATTCACATCTAGTTCTATTCAGTAAAGCCACACACACACACACACACACATGGTTTTCTGCTCTACCGAGGTTTTCTCACACTCTCTCGTGCTCTTCAGCTCCCCTGCTCATCAGCGCTATAGTACGTTTCTGTTCAATGAAACACACAGGAATGTCTCGATTGTTTTTTTGGTTTTTTTTTTCATCTTCTCCGAAGTGAGCACACGGATGTGGAATTTTCCCAGTCGATCAGTGACCAAAGGCTATCTGCTTCAGCTAGAAACAGTCTTCTTTTGTAACAGTGATAGTGCACATAGTTTACAAAAAAAGAGCAGTTGTTAGTCCCCACAGCTGGAGCAGTTCATTTCTCCTTAACCGAGTATTTACACTTTGCTCATAGATAGACATTCTGCACGACCGCAATGGTGAGTCATCACTGTTGAATGCTGGACAGTTAAAGGAACAGTTCGACAATTTGGGGAATATTTTTATTCGCTGTCTTGCTTAGAGTTAAAGTTAAAGCTAAGAGTCCCGACTACAAAAAACTGAAATCTTGCAAAATCTCTCACGTTAAAACCTGACTTAAGTGTAAACAAACATGGCGGACAACAGTCGGGAATAATTAGCGATGTTGCACTATTTTGTACTGAAAATTCACTAAGGATGGATGGGTGAAGTCATGAGTTGGTCCTCCATTTCTGTGGTCCATCTTAAGATTTGAGATCGGTGCGGCCAGGATGGACTTCCGAGCCGATCGGGGGTTGTAAAAAAACCTCTTAACATACCTCACACCACAGGAACATCTGGAAAGAAATATTTAGAACCATTAAAAAAAACGGCTGACGATTGTCGGGAGGGAGGAATTGGGTCCAAAATCGGCTTGATTCTCGTGTAGTGTGTAACCGGCATTAGGTAAGAAGATAAATGCCACTCTAGTCACTGCACCCAGCCAAAAAAAAATGAGTCCTCCATATAACCCCCAGTAAAACCACAACTTTTTGTGCAGTTTAAAATCCCCCCCTCTCAGTCTTTACGCTAAGCTAAGCTAACCGTCTCTTGGCTGCAGCTTCATGTTTATTGCACAAGACAGAGTGGTATCAGTGTTCTCATCTAACTCCCTGCAAGATAGCGAATAAACATGAAATGACGAAACATTCCTTTAATGTTTAATGTAATTTATGGAAGACTTTGCCAAGTATACAATGTTGATTTTTGCGAGACTTTGCATTTCTTCTTTGATGTCCTTTTTAGGAAGTGTCTATTTTTGACATCTGCCATTTCCCCGTGTCTCCTCCTCCTCCTCTTCCTCCCTCCTTCTTGTCATGCTCCCATCTCCTCCTCTCATCCCTTATGCATCCCATCCATCCTCTTCTTCTTCTCCCCTGGGTGTCGCCGTCTTTCTTCTCCTTCTCCTGCTTCCTTCCCTCTCATCCTCCCCCTTCTGCCTCGTCCTTCTCCTCATCTTCTTCCACTTTCATTTTCAACCCCTTCGCCCTCCTTATTCTTCTCCACTTTCTACTCGCTCTCTCCCAAGCCTCCTCCTCCTTCTCCTCTCACTTTCACATCTTCCTACTTCTCATCTTCTCTCTTTTGATCTTGCTCTTCCACTTAAATTTTCAAATCCACATCCTTCTTCATCCTTCCTCCCCTCACTCGATCACTCTTATTCTCCATCTCCTCTTTCGCTTCTCCCGCTCCAATTCTCTCTCTCTCTCCACCATCCTCTTCTTCCTCCTCTTCATTCTCTACATCTGTGCTGTACCCCTCCCCCTGAGAGACCAGGAAGGGCCGAGGAAATAACACCCATCCTCCGTGAATGAGCCGTGCCAAACATTCCCCGCCCTGCGGTGAATGGACCGTTCCAAACATGACCCGGTCCTGCATCGTAAACCTGTTGGTTCTGTCAGGAAGAGAGAGAGAGAAAGAGAAACAGATAAAGCCATAGAGATAGAGATAGGGAGGGAGAGGTTGAGCCACGTATGTCAACTTCTAACTCGCCACATCAGCTTGGAAAGGATGTTAAGTTATTGTTGCTGAAACCTAATCTTACTCTTTTACTCCCCACAAGAAGTGTTAAATGTTATATTTATGTTTTACGCGTACGCTATACTGCCTCATTCATCCAAGAGTGTGAATAAATGCAGTCTAGGGGAATTCTAGCGTTGTGTATTCTTGGAGGCGGCCCAGCAGAGCGCAGGGTGGGGAAGAGAGACAGACGGGGTACGTTGTGGTTCTTTGGGCCGGCAGTAGGAAGGGAAATAGTCCAGAGAGGCCAGCGTGGGAATGGGTCAGCATTTCTGACAGCGTAAGCAGAGCCCCCACCCTCTCTCCCTCTCTCCCCCACCCTCTCTCCTTCTCTCCCTCACCATCCCTTACTCCTCTCCCCTCCCCTTTTGTTCACAGCAGCTTTTCTTTTTTCTATCTTCTTCCTCTCCTACTTTTTCTCCCTCCCTTCCCTCCGTGCCTCTCCTCTCGAGGAGGGGTGAAGAAGTCTTTTCTCATGGGCTTTTCCCAAATTGTTTTCACTGACATTTCTGAGATATTTCGCTGTAAAGAAAATATTTGGACATATTTCTCCCTAATAGGCTCGCTGATGGCGATGTTTTGTGTGCCTGTGCTGTCCACGCAGACAGTTACTTTTGTGAATGCAGAATCCTGCTTAAATCAGCTCCACTGTACAAAAAACTAAATGAATTTATGCACATGTGTGACAAGACCTTTTCAGCTGTAACATGAAGCTGCTACATGAAGAACTAAGTGCATATTAGCTGTCAGACAATAGTGTGCTTTCCTTACGTGCTGTACTAGGCCACCCAAGAAAAGGGCATCTGTTGCGTACTATATTCTGACATACCTGAAGTTTATAACTGTGGCCGCACATCAGTCTGTGCAGGAAAAGATGTCGTGTATGATTAAATCTGTAGATTACTCCTTTTTCCATTATCGTGCACGCCCTTTCCTTTCCCGCTTTTTTCATTTCCCACTTCTCCTCTTTATCCTCACTCTCCATTTCTTTCTTTTCCTCCCCTTTTTTTTTTCTTTCCCTATCCCCGCTTCCACCTCTCTCCATATTTCTGTGTCAGTATGCTGATAGAGTTTGGGGCCTAGGTAAGGAAAGGGATATTAAATCAGGGCTTTGGTTGTGTACGCGTCTCTAGCCAAGGCTGTGATTGACAGGAATGCTAATTCAGCTTTTAGAGAGTTTGTTCTCCTCTCCTACTGAGGAATCTTTAACCCTGAGATTGTCGTTGTCTTCGTCGCCGCCACCGAGCGCTCTTTTGTTCCATTTTTAGCTGTTGTCTTTTTCTCTTTCTCATGACATTTTGGTGCAGTTTCTGGGATGGCGCAGTCCTTCGGGAGTTAAGGCGGTTGTTTCGCAGCTTCTTTTTTTTTCGCTTTTTTCACAGAAACAACATATCACACTGGCATTTTAAATAAGAGTTAATGTACTTTCTCCTGCAGGGGAGCTCAGTTGAAGTTTACGGAATATGAATGTAATAAAAACTAAGATTAGTGTGGGAGGGATTATTTAAAGCGAGGCTATTTAACTTTTGAAAGAAGAAATTACACATTTTTACTCTTAAAAAATGAAAAGTTGAATTCTTAAGCAACACAAAACTTCTCACTTCAATACTCCCAGGGGTTTGTTTGCTGCAGCTTTACTTGTCCGGTATGACCAGTAGCTCATGCAAACATGAGATAGGTATTATTCTGACTTTCCTCTACTTGTGCTTTGTTATGCTACATTTTAGCATTTACTATTATACTGTATATTGCCAGTGTAATTGGTGGCCACAGTGGCTGGTGTTAGGCTCGCTTTAAGGTTGAATAGAATATAACGAATCTTGATTAAAGCAGTCTTTTACCCTTAAAGCCAGAGTGGGTAGAATGGAGCAAATATGATTAAAAGAAATATTTTTATAAAACGGTCACTATATCCTGACAGTAGTGCATGAGACCGGTAATCTGAAAAAAATCATGTGCCTCTGTGTCCTCCAGTGCTCCTAACAGCATCTGCAAGATTTCACAGACCAGAGGAAAACAACCAATCAGAGCCGAGCTGGAGTCTGCAGTCCAGCTATCGTCTATGAGCCGGCGATCAATCACTCAGAGACTCCGATCAAACAGTCAAACTAGGCAGCGCTGATCAAATATGAATCAATATTCTGTTACTGTAATGCCTATTTCATCATGGTAGACTGGTCACAAACTTTCTAAAATATGTTTCTGAAAACATTTGAGGCAAGAAATATGCATTAGATTAACAGAATCTTGATTCCTAGTTGATCAGCGCTGCCTAGTTTGACAGTTTGATCAAGTTCCCAAGTTTCACAAGCAGTGATTGGCAGCTGCTTTAGTGAAAGCTTGGCTCTGATTGGTTATTTTCCTTCACGCACAGTGAAATCTTGCAAATGTCATTAGGAGCACTAGGAGGACAAAGAGGACATGATTTAATTTTACAGATTATCCGTCTCATGCACTACTGTCAGGATATAGTGACTGTTTTATGAAAAATAACTTTTTATCGTATTTGCTCAAAGTTGCCGACTGCAGCTTAAAAGATGCTGAATTATCAGAACCGAGCACACACATGTGTAAATCATTGGCTGACGTCACTGATGACACCGTCCCGTAGGTCCATCTTGGGCGTTGACAGATTCATCTGTTCTGTTATGACAACATTCCTCATCTGAGAGGAAGAAACGGGAGGCGGAAAAGAACGGCCGAGGGGAAGGAAAGGAAGAAGGAAAAACTGTTGTTCACAAGCTGTAAAACCTCACATAAACCCGAGCAGCTTTAGCTCGGCTCACCACACATGTTGCAATTAACATGCAATAGCACGCTTCGCTGGCTGACCTCAAAGCATGGCTGTGATGTCAGGTAGCTAGGCATGTGGTTAGCAGTGGGAGTGTAAAGGTCAGCCAGGGCAGCACAGATCAAGCATGGAGCTGAGTTCATAGATGTCAGGTGGCCAGAAACGCAGCAGTTGGCGAACCAATAAAAGCCTCTGGTAGTATTTCCCTGTCTAACTGTTAGATATCCTCAAGTTATGATGCTTTAATTTATAATACAGTATCAAATATACTTTACTTTTTGGGTGTAGCCCTCTTCCCTAACCTTGTCTACTTCTACTTCAGTGAGATATTCTGAATTGACTGTGTGACTTTGAACCGGCTCCAGAGAAAAGGCTCAACTCGTTGCTCTCAATCACATTTAAGCACATAAATATACAGAAGCTCACTAGCCAACTCGATCGCGAACAAAGGAGTCGCGTTGATGATTGTATGCAGCCGCACCCTTAACTTAAACCACTGCGTTTAATAAGGACATGCATAATCCACTGCATGTCTGCTTTCGATTTCGCTCTATTAAGGATGTGGGCGGCTTGTTTTTACAATGGATTTTTTTCCCTGTTAATGGCAGGGCAAGATGGAGAGAGACTAGAAAGAAGAAGTTCTCAGTGTTCTAAGTGTCTAATGCAAAAAAAAACAGATTTCTATCTATGATATTTAAAACATGACCTGGCGTGACCTTGCTTCATCTACTGTATGCTTGACCAGTTATGCATAGCATTAAGAAAAGTACATCACCAAAAGGGGAACTGTGTTTCGTACTGTCAAAAATATTAAAGGGGCACATTTTTTTCTAATTATATACGTGCACGCATTCTTAGGTTAACTGGGAAAATATTTTTGTTGTATGGGTAAATCAGCAAAATTGAGCTTGTGTCAAAAATGTATTAAAATAAGAAGCAATAACTTAAAGCTCCCTCTACCTATTTTTTTTTTTTTTTATCTCTGCTTAAAAAGTCAACATTTTAGAAAATAAACATTTTTACTCTCTTGCTGAGAATTAGATTAGAAGATTGATACCACTCTCATATCTGTCCGTTAAATACACAGCTACAGCCAGCAGCTGTTAGCTTAGCTTAGCATAACGACTGGCAACCGGGGAAAAGTTCTAAATGTACGAATTAAACATACAAGACAAAATTTGTTAATTGATTAGGTTTAGAGATTTAGTAAATGATGGTCCCATTTAGAGTGAAATAGATGATAAAGCAGGGTATGATTTAGGGCGTGGCTACCTTGTGATTGACAGGTCACTACCACGGCGTGCTCCGGTCTGGGAGTTGTCCGCGTTTTTGTCTTACAACTTTAACCCTTTCACAGTGCGTTTTCAGTTCATTAAAGTTAATTATGATATTCAGCGTTTGGTTGTACTTAGCTCCATCCTCTCATGTCTCTTCTGGTTGCAAAAAAACAAGATGGCGACGGCCAGAAACCAAGATGGCGACAGCTAAAATGCTCTGACTCAAGGCTTCAAAACGGCAGTTCACAAACCAATGGGTGACATCACAGTGATTACATCTACTTCTTACATACAGTCTATGCTTCCAGTCTTAGTGCTAAACTAAGCTAACTCTCTGTGGCTTCATATTTAGCGTATAGACATAGAGAGTGGTACCAATCTTCTAACACAATGCAAGAAAGCAAACAAATGTATTTCATAAAAAAAAATCTAAGTATTCCTTACATTTGTTTACTTTCTTGTGTCTCCGCAAAACTGCGGTTGTGGCTAGAATTTTATTAAAACAAGAGACAATATCTTTAAAACAAAACTCACTCCACTTATGTCTTATTTGTTTTGACACATGAGATTTTTTTCAACTTGTTCACCCAAGAAAAATGTGATTTCTAGATTTAATATGGTATTAAATTCCTTCTAGAAATATAAACTTTTACAGCTAGTGGTTGTTTTGGAGCGCATAAACACACTCATTCGCACACACACCTCTGCAGTTTACTGTACTGTGCTCCAACACTGACCAGACCAGTATAAGCCGTGAGCCCAGAAGCCCTGTTTCTCTGACCCGCTCTTATCCTCAGCCAAGCCATGTCTCCAGACTGAGTTTTTATCAGCTCGTGAAAACTGCAGCCACGATAAGAAGTATTGGTTGTTGCACAGTTGACAGGTCAGCTTGATAGGAGAGAAGAAAAAAACAAGCTCTGGACAAATCCAGCAGGTTTGGTCACCCTGACGATTACAGTCCAATTTAGAGAATCGTTCACTCTGAAGTTTCTAATAGTGAAGCTAAATTGAGTGAAGGGGAGAAGGAGGTGAAGGGTTGAAAAGTTGAAGCTGAAATAAAAAGAAAGTCTCTCTTTGTGTCCTCACTGTTCCTCTCTCTCTTCTTTGTCTCCCTCAGGTTGGCGAAGAATGATGATGATGAGGAGGAGGCGGCCCGCGAGAGGAGGCGCAGGGCGCGCCAGGAGAGGATGAAGGGCCGGGAGTCCGAGGAGCCCAGCGGACAGCCAGACAGCCTGGTCATCACCAACAGCCACAGGTATAGCAACACCAGGTTCTGTCTGTGACTAATATCTAGTCAGCAGCAGACTGCTTACATGTAGTTCCCAATTTAAGCTGAAGAGGCAACAAGGAACGAGGGAGAAAAAACTGTCACTGTAATACCATCCTACCCAGTTAAAATCCCTTTTCTGTGTGGAAAAAATGTCAGGACAACTCAGAAGAATGTCACCAAAACTATTTCACAACCTCTGCTGTAAAAAGAACACAGTATATTGGTGAAGACTTCTGGGAAGTGGGAACGGTCAGTTCTTTTATTCTTACATAAAACAATTGACCGTTGGCTGAGCTCTCAGCTGCTGCTGCTTCTATGTCAGGCTTTTCGTTCTTGCACAGCACATATGTAGTTCACAACGGTAGATTGACCGTTCCAAACTAATGCTCATTTTTGAAACAGCATGTCCTTGATTTCAGATAGAGGCAGACAAAACTGGCCGTATAATTTCAAGCAGGAAGGTGTCGGCTTTGCTAGCTGCTTCTTTTTATTTCCTTTTATCAAGTTCAATCATACAGTACAGTCATCTGTTCAGACACACACCACAGCCATAAATCTCTTAGGTCTTAGAGAACAGTCCATGGATTTAGGCATCTTTTCAATGTCCATATTTAGTTCCCATCCTCAAAACAAACAAAAGTAAAAATAATAATGATCATAATATATATATATATATATGCATGCACATACATAAAAATATCTACATACACATACACACATACTTACATTGAACATAATATAGTAGATATAATGCCTAAATTAATAATAAGATACAGTCAAATGAATGATGAAAACAGTCCAGGTGACTTTTTGTGTCATCTTGTAAATGTTTCTGAGTCTTTTTAATATGAGAAAGATTTGATGGCTACATGTGATATTGTGCTAAAAGAGTAAGTCAGACTGTTATTTTGTTCGAACATAATATTTTGTGTGTTTTCATTTTTGGGACCCCAGTCGGTAGGATGGGGGGTTAAAGGAGTTTGTTATTTAAAAGACATTTTAGTTTAAAAATCATCTAAAAGGGTAACTACGCCCATTTTCAAAATCTATACATGTTATTCCTATGGTGTAAGACAAAAAATATTAGTATACATGAACGACTCCCAAATCCAAAAACTAGAGTGCTAAAAGTCAACCTTGTGATGTCATAGGGTATAAAGTGTGGAGCTGCTCCATAGACAATGAATTGGGAGAGATGTTCAAGATAACACTGAGAGCACCCAGGGAAATGTTTTGAGTATATAGGAACATTTTCTGTTTCACAACTGACAACACCACAATAAAATAAAGCTAATTTGGGTATAAAAATAAAACAAACATTCTGTGGGTCCAAGAAATCAGTCTCCCATTCATTGTCTATGAGGCAGCTCCAGACTTTATACCCTCTGACATCTCTGGTTTCTGGCTTTGAAAGAGAGCAGCTCATATTCACAAATACTGATTGAACTTTCCTAGACCATGAAAATAACATATTGGAATTCTTGATTTAGGTGGTGTTCCCCTTTAAATATACATTTATTATTTTTTAAATCTTCTATGCTTAGGCCCGGCGGGGAGTCAACTTAGGCCCGGCGGAAACCCGGAGTTACAGAAGTTCAAACTGCCTCAAATGGAGAGCAGGACAGATGCTAACATTAAAACCCCTAAAATATGATAGGAACAACTGCACAATGGATATAGTTGTCCTGAACTGGACTTTTTTTTAACCCCAATAGCATTGAAAGTAACACTCGGTTACTACTGTATGTAGTAAGTTGGTTAGCCAGACATGCTAACTGTAGCATATTACGTTAGAGCAGATAACATACTGTTTAATCCCATCTTTACACTTTTGCTCTTGTGTTTTGGGTTTTCGAACGGTTAAAAAAAGATGCTAAATCTTTAGATTGGGAGCTTTTATAGGAGCCCCATGTACACCACTTCAACATGTGGAGAAATCCAAAGCCTGCTGTGCCGAGTTATGGTGGCGGCTAAGCTGACATAATTATTGTAACATTGTCAGGTGTTGTATGATGGAAATCTATGAAGTGGCTTTTTCATAACCATTCATTCTTTTCGCGTCCTTTAATACATTTCAGTCAACCAATGCACGAATTGCACATCGCTTTCCACCCAGTCCCAGCTGTCACCACGACAACCGACTCATGATCTCACACCTATCCATCACAAAGACTGCCATTGGAACAAAGGGGCTTAATATGCGTTTCTAATGTCGTACGTATTTTTGAGGCTATGAGATCAATCGTCTGGGCTGCAGTGGAAGTGGTGGGTTGCTCTGGCATCTCGCAACACAGACGCCGCTTTGTGGACATGAATGTTTCCTCTCTATGAGCTCAGAGATACATCCTGGGCTGGTCGAACAACAAGGGGATTGTGCAGGAGGATGCTGAGACGGGACCTGGTGTTGAATAGTCATTGTCAATTGTGTCGATGCAAGGATAATGTTTGCCAGACTTTTAGGTCAGAATATAATGAGTCATGCTACTTGGAGTGAGGTGGATGGATATACAGTTGGTATTTGGTGGATTGAAAGAGATAATAAATACATAGTTTGTAGCCATGTAGTCAGTCCACCAGTCAGTCCAGACTTAAATAAAACAACAACTATTTGATGGATTGCCACGGACTTTTGTACAGACTTTCATGTTCCCTAGAGGATGAATTAGAGTAATTATATTGAGTCAAAGATAAAAATGTAACTGGCGACCTGGAATCCAAGAGTATCTCACTGATTTTCTGTTTATTTTAAGGCCTAACCAATAGTTTATTTTTAAGAATATCTGTGGTGAAGACCTGTCAATACAGCCAGTTCTCAGCATTCTCCACATACAGTACTGGCTAAAGGGCTGGCTGATGTGGCAGCCACTCTCTATAAACTTTGATTTCCTGTCACAGGATTCAATTTAGTCTTTTTTTGCAACCCAGAGACGGTTTGCTTGAGCATTCATGCTCTTTCAGCACCTTTTTTTGTATCAGTGGCCAGTGTAAGTCACAGTCATGCAGTCGATCAGGTCCCAAATAATGCCTGAAAGTTTACTGGGCATATGCTTTTGGGAATATTGTCATTTCGGTCATTTCTATTGTGTGCCATGTCAGAGATCTAATCCTAAGTGAGTCTATTTAGCACAGTTATTTTACTGTTTTGTTTTGTCTAAGGCTGTCAATCATTAATGTATTTAATTTAATTAATCACATTTTTTATCTGTTCAAAGTGTATCTTACAGGGAGTCAGGAACTGAATACTCTTGTCAACATGGGAGTGGACAAATATGCTTGCTTTATGCAAATGTAGGTTTATATTTATTCTTGGAAATTAATCAACAACACAAAAAACAATGACAAATATTGTCTAGTAACCCTCACATGGGAAACTGCTGTGCTGACTTGACTATGACTTGTCTCAAACTGCATGTGATTATCATAAAGTGGGCATGTCTGTAAAGGGGAGACTCGTGGGTACCCATAGAACCCATTTACATTCACATATCTGGAGGTCAGAGGTCAAGGGACCCCTTTGAAAATGGCCATGCTAGTTTTTCCTCACCAAAAATTAATGGAAATTTGGAGCGTTATTTTGGTGTATGACATGGTTGGTACCAATGGATTCCTTGGGTTTTTCTAGTTTCATATGATGCAGTATCATCATTCTAGCTTTAAAACTGAGCCCGCTACAACCTAAAAACGCAAGATGCATTAATGCGTTAAAGAAATTAGTGGCGTTAAAACGTATTCACGTTAACACGTTATTACCGCGTTAACTTTGACAGCCCTAGTTTAGTTTAGTCCTTGTCAAAACACCAAGCTTATGCTCATTCAGTATCAACTGCACATTAGCTACTCACATCCAAACTCGACAACTGTGTAGAATTAACAATACAACCAGTTTCTTGCCGCTAAATTATGAAACTGTTCAAGGTTATAGGCCTTGATCGACGGCATCTCCGTGGTGACAGGAGATAATATTGTGCACTCAGTTTAACAGCTGACGTCTGCTGCTCTGACCTCAGGGCTACTTCCTGATTAACAAAAGACAACACAGTGAAATGTTTGTCTTCTCTCTCTCCTCCCAGTGTGACAGAGACAGTCTCCGTGAGCAGCTCTTGTGGAGGAGGAGGCGGCGGCGGAGACGACGAGGACCAAGCCCTGCTGGATCGCATGGCCAAACGCGAGGAGCGACGGCTGAGACGCATGCAGGAGGCGCTGGATAGACAAAAGGAGCTGGACCCCACCGAGGCGGAGGGCAACGACGGTGTCGCCATGGAGAAAAACAACGAAGAAGAGGAGAGGCCATCCTCCTGGCGTAGGGGTCGTTCCCGTGACAACGAGGACGAAGAAGAGAAGACGTACGGCTCAAAGAGGGAGGAGAAGGGGCGAGAGGAGCCGAGGGAGGAAGAAGAGGCTTCTCCTGGGGGCGGAGAGGAGGCAGATGAGGGTGTAGATGAAGAGGAGGAGCAGAAAGTGGAGGTGATGGAGGACAAACCTAGAAGGTCTTTCATGAGAGAACAGGTGAGTCACCTGTTCATACTTTATTTTAGTCATTTATTATGTTTTTTTTTGTAGCTGACAGTCCCTGCAAATGTGATGCTTGTTTCTGTAGGAATCAACTGAAGAGCCTAAAATGCAAAACAAGGTATGGTCATCGATTTATTGACTTCTTAATGCGCATCCTTGAGGCAATCATTGATCTTTCCTTCAAAGAACTGCTATAAACCTTTTTCATAGGAGCTCGCCGAAGAAGAAACACACTCAGTAGTCAGGGAGATTTCAAACCAGGCAAAGTCAACCAATTCAGAGGCCGAGGAAGCTGCGGTAGCATCAGAGGAGGCTGAGGAGGTACCTGAGGATGATTATGTAGATTATTCATCAGAGAACAAGTCTCTGACTTTCAGAAATTACTCTGAAGAGGACAATGAGGTCTCTGAGATACTGCAGTCAGAGGATAATGAGGTACCATTCATGTGGTAAGCTTTACGGTAGAGGTGTGATGCACAGCACAGAAAAGTCTCTCTGGGTAACTTCAGTGTCTCGACGCATCTTTAAAGGAGATGTGTAAACAGAAATCTTTCCAGAATCAACCACAAAAAGTTCTCTTAATAAGCCTATCTCTGTTGACTTTATGTCGGAGCCAGACGCTGAAATTACCCAGACTCCCCGTGTCGTCACAGTGTGGCTTGCACCGTTTGCAAACTGGCGGTAACTGAGCCCACGTTTTAGTGGTCACAGTGTTTTTTGCTGCATGTCTTCCACCTCAGCTATGAGAGCAGCAACACTTATTACACTGACTCCACTCCAAAACTCACTGCAGCAGAGGAACAGAATGTAATTTAAAATAATAAGTGTGTTCACTGCAAGGGGACATTATATGGAGATCATTGAGCCATCATATCATGTGTATACTTCCAGTCAAATGTTTCAGACCAGGCTAGGATTTATTTTTCATTTTAGAACCCCTAAATATTAGAAAACAAACATTACAAATCCCAAACTTGTGCACGAATATGTTTTTAAAGTCCAAGCAAACCTGTGAACTATGTTTTAATGCATCAATAAAGGCTTCCAATTTATCACACAGCCCATAAGCTGTACCTCCCAAACTCTTCTCTACATAGTTAACACTTTCCACCTTGATTTCTTGTGACCCTTATTAATACATGCTAAATTAATAGTTAATTAAAGTGGCAGTAGGCAGTATATTTTTGGCATCATTGGGCAAAGATTTTATAATAACCTTTCAGCATATTGTAATTCAAGTGTTCTGAGAGAAAACTAGACTTCTGCACCTCCTCATGGCTCTGTTTTCAGGCTTTAAAAAGATCTACCCCGTGACGGGAGACTTTGACCAATCACAGGTCATTTCAGAGAGAGAGCTTTCCTATTGGCTATGCTCCGGTCATGTGACCGGAGCTTGGCGTTCCTTCAAGAGGTTCAACATGGCTGCCGGGTCACAAACTTTCTCATTTCACAGCTAAACTGTGCACTACAAGATGATTCTGAAAACATTTGAGGAGAGAAATAGGCATTAACGTAACATAATATTGATTCATATTTGATCAGCGCTGCCTAGTTTGACCGTTTGGTTGGAGTTCGCGAGTGATTGACATCCAGCTTTCATAGAGAGCAGATCCCAGGTCAGCTCTTACTGCTTGTTTTCCTCCGGTCTGTGAAATCTTGCAGATGCCGTTAGGAGCACCAGAGGACAGTTTTCATGCACTACTGTCACAATATAGCGACTGTTTTATAAAAACAACTTTTTTTAAATCATATTTGCTCCAATCTCCCCTATTTCAGCTTTTATTAACTGTCAATTTACTTTTTATTAATGATGGTTATTATAAAGTTTTACCTAGCCTAATCTTACATAAGCAAAAAAAAACACCCTTATGAACTATTCATATTTTTTTTTTTGTCAGTCTGCATTAGGTGTATTTGACCTCTTTTTACACAAGCAATCCTCTCAGTTTCAAGTTGCCTTTGGTCGTGTAAACAACGGTGCTCAAAGACACTTCATGTTTTTCTTGGCATTTTCCCCCATAAAATAGATTTCTTGTGGCATTTTTTTATTCCTCCGAATAATAATAGTATGATTTTTTTCTCTGTTTTGAGCCGACACATGCCTGCTAAATTTCTAATTGCTGTAAAGACCTAATTACAGTAAATATATATATTGATGGGCAGGCTTCCATGCTGTAAAGAGAGTACTGAAAAGGCCCACCAGCTCAGCTTTGCTATGTTAAAAATGCATAGACTGTGCTAGATAGCATCAGCAGTAAGACAAATGTACCCTCTGTGCTACAGGTTGATAATAGATGGTGCTTTAAAAGCTTGACTGGCAGTGTACATATTGGACTCGGACACATAATGATTATAATTTCTAAAACTCAAATGATGTTTTTGATGGTCAGAGATAGAAAACATACAGCCGGAGACACTCCCATAGTGATCACACGTTAGATAATCCTGTCTCAGTAGTAATTCTGGAGTGGACGCTGTGTCATGTGATGTTCTGTGTTTATTTTGTTTTGGGGTGTGCTCTCGTTCTCGTTCGACATCCCGTGATGTCATGCACCAGACTCCGCCCATTCGGCCTACCCACCCACCAATAGCGTGGTCGCTCACTGACCCCCGTGGTTGTTTTTGTGCAGGTGAATGAGAGAGGCAGGGCCAGGGAGGAGCAGAGGAGGCAGAACGGAGGGCTGCACGAGGAGGAGGAGGCGGCTCCCAACCAGCACAGGAAACCTGAGAGGACCCTCAGGTACGCAGACACAACAACACACATCACATGACCTCCGGGTTTCCACTGAGGCTAGATTGGGGATGGCCAGGTCTCATGAATTAGTCAAGAAACACCATTGTCAACAAAGATCATATCCCAATTTGTTGCCAGTTAAGAATGTGTGCTGAAAATAATAATAATAATAATTACCTCAATGTGATTAGTCTGTGCAGTATTCCTAAAATATTAATGAATTAATCAAAATTTCATCCCATTCTTCATCTGTTCTCCTAATTACTGGGAATGCATCAATCTGGATGTTTTTTATATGGAGTCACAGGAGTGCCATAAAAAAAAGTCTGTAAAAGAATAAGAAAATAAATGTGGAAATCTAAAGAGCAGTCAGTGCCTGTCTACATTTGACAGCTGAGATGTGTCAAATAACACTTGACACGAAGGTTAGTTGAGAAGCTCAAGCTACACAACAAGCGAAGCTCACTGTTGCTTTCCAAAATAAGATATCCAGAAGCGTGAGGAAAAGACACACATTCCTATAAGAGAAAGAATGATTGATAGCATAAAATAAAACAATATATAGTCCTGCATTTACTGACTTATACTATTGCAGTCTGGATCTTATTCTTATAAAGGATGGAGGAGAAATCTTCATATTGGCTGTCACACTTCACAGTGTTTACATATGGTGAACAGGGGCAGTCTAATCAGACAGGAACTTATTGATGTTGCTGTAGTGTTTGTCGCTCAGGCTGGTATAAAAGCATGGTTGGAAGTATTGCCTAAGGCATCTGAGGAATAAATGAAAAGCATGTCTGAATCAGAATTTCAAGCAAACAAGCTGTTTGTGTGTTTTAGACATGGGTTAGTTCCCAGCGTGAAACACTGGAAGAAACTGGAGATGTGCTGTAACATTATCTTTGCAAAGGTGATTGTAGGTATTTGTATGTGTGCACGTTTGTTTTTGTGTCTGTGTGTGTTTGCTTGTCCATGGAAGAGACAAATCCTTCAAGTGTGTTTAAATATTCAGCTTGTATCAAATGTCAAGTGTTAAACCTGAATGTCAAGCGGCTTTGCGACCTACTTCCACAGTCTTTGTTTCCATTGTGACCTGCATGTGTGCTCTGACCCGCGTTTCTGTTGTCTGTCGCAGTCGCGGCAGCGTGCGCTCCCCCGAGGTGTCCGCGAGTGACGACCAGGACGACGACGACGCCCGTCTGGAGGCAGAGCGCAAGCTGGAGGAGCTGAAGCGCCGCCGCGACGACGCGGAGAGCGAGGAGTTCGAGAGGATGAGGCAGAAGCAGCAGGGGGCCGAGGTCGAGCTGGAGGAGCTGAAGAGGAAGAGGGAGGACAGGAAGAAGGTGCTGGATGAGGAGGAGAGGCAGAAGAAGCAGGAGGATGCAGAGAGAAAAGCCAAGGAGGAGGTAAGGGAGGAAGAGAGAGGAACCTTTTATCTTTGTCTACCTATGTTTCTATTCTCCCTTTTATCCAAACACTTCTTGAGGATTTGTTGAAGTCAAACTGAAATTTAAATTCTCCTTACTTTTTTTGTGTTAGGAAATGTAAACTATAATGATCCTCTTATTTTCTTGAAGTTATATCTGTAAAGTTCACAACCCACATGGTCTTTCCTTGTTTTTCACACCACCAACACTTTCATGTTTATTTAGCCCATACACCTGTGTGAGCTGTAACCCATGCATCACACTCATACTAGCGCCGCGGTGACGTTATCTCGCCATACTATACACCGTTATCACGACTCAAGCTATAGAGGTCCCTAACTCCTAACTCGCGCATGTCATTCCTTCTTCCTCCTCATCATTATGCATCTCAAATGTGATAACCACCTCCTTCCTATGTGTTCACATCTGCATTCAATCACTCCATGTCGTCCATTTTCCCCCTTTCATCCGCTCGCTCTGAGGCCCTGCATTCTCGCTATTACCCTGACAGTTCTTCTTTGTTGATCTTGGCTCTGAATGTGGCGGCCCGTCTCTCGCTATCTGCCCCCGTTCTTCTCCTCTTGTGTGATGTTAATGAGGCCTTTTGGTTTGTAATTAAAAGATGGCCCAGAGATACAGAGAGACTAATTAACCAAGACAAGGCTGCTGGAGAGGGCTGATACACTGCCAAGCACCAGCCCTCTTCTGAATACAGTACAAATGGTTCATACATTAATTGTTTAAAAAAAAAACTGTTGATAGTCTGCATGTCTCAAGCTTTCCAAAATGGCTTTTTTTCTGAGGCGGGCAATCACTGTAAATAAGAATTTGCTCTAAGTAATTGAATTTGTTCCTGACCTGCCTCATTAGATAAAGTAAGTAAGTCAATTAGAAAATGGCACATATCTATTGTCTGGCTCGGCTGCATTCCTGATTGTTTGTTGTCTATCATGTTGGCGGTTTATGTTATTCAATAAAGTAATCCATAAACCATGTGAAAATCATTCAGCTGTTCTTGAAAGGTTTCGCATTCACTGCTCCAAACACTCCCGGTCTGTTAGTTCGTTCCCAGGGAAAAATCCACTTGTGCACAGGAAGCATGCTTTTAGGTTTCCAGCAGCAACAGTGTTTTGTTTAGAGTAAATACAAGAGAAATGTTAGCATGAGCAGCAATATCCTGCATGGCTGGGCTGGCAGAGGACAGAGCGCCACCTACATATGCTCCAATTAAATTAACAGAAAGTTCCCTGTCCTTGTTCCAACTCCAAACATGCTGCAAAATACCCCCCCCCCCCAAAAAAATGACAAGGATATCTGCTGAACGGCCCCGACTCTAAACACATCTGTCTTTTCTCAGGAGGAAAAGAGGAAGATGAAGGAGGAGATTGAAAGGAGGAGAGCGGAGGCAGCTGAGAAGAGACAGAAGGTGGAAGACACCCTGGACGGGGAGGGCAGACCCTTCAAGTGTGTCAGCCCTCGAGGCTCCTCTCTGAAGGTCAGTCCGCCATTATTAACCCCCCCCACCTCTGCCCCGCGTCCAGCAGGAGAGTGTCTGTGGAGTTTTATTTGCCAATTGACCGTTCGCTATCCACCGTAGTTATTGTTGCTATATACAGGATATATTTAGTCCTTGCACGACACTTGTGCAGTTTATAATGATAACGACGGCAGATTTAGCACTCAAAATTCTTAGTAATTCTTCAAACATTGGGTCAAGGTTCTTTATTTGTCATTTGTCAATTCCAGCAAAGCATCATTGGCAATGGAAATCAAATTTTCCTTCAACTATGCTTATAAAATATGTATAAATAAAAGGGGAAGTAAAGTAAAAGCAAAATGATAACCTAAGGCACAAAATAGTGCAGTTAACATATAGGGTTTAAATATAAACATAAGTAACATATAAAATAGTAATGTTGGTCATTCATTTCAGACAATTTAGTCTCCATGGCAACATGATATCATACTAAAAGATAAAAGGCTAAAGCTGCATGTTCCAGGCAAAAAAAATCATTCTCAGGTGATGATCTGTGTAGAAGACATGACCACAAAGAAACATTGTTCCTGTATTGCATTTCAGAGCTAGTTAGTCTTTTTATTATAAGTTAGGGAAGGAAAAATGTAAGATCAGACTGTTATTTAGTTTAGATGTAACCCTGTTTGACTGCTAAACTTCCCCACATCAAATAAAGATCAGGACAGTGCTGCTAACGTTAAACCCTACGCTCTGATTCTAGTAGCATCCAGGACCAGTTTCCACACACTGGGGAAATACTACACAGTAGATGTGCTTGTCGTGAACTATCCTAGACTTGTGTTGCCCTACAAGCTAATGTAGTTAACTAATTAAATGCTTTTTTGGCTTTGGAAGTAGCATTCAGTTACTACTGTAGGCTGTAAGCTAGTTAGCCAGACATGCTAATGATTGCAGTTCATGTTAAAGCAGACAAACACGGTGTTTGATCCAAAAAAAAGACATGAAACTCCAAACTATTTAGAGCTGAATATTGCTCTTACAACAGCCTCCTGCACAGCTGTGGTGATTTCTAAAGCTTGACAGGCCCTGCCATGCCTAGTTACAGTTGCTAAGCTGTGATTAGACAATCGCTGCTCGAGGAAGGGCTTTAGCGAGTGGTCAATTAATCAGTCAGTTATTCATAAACACAGATATTTCATTCCAATACTTTAAACAATGGGAACTATAAAAACACATTGCCTGTGTTTTTTTCTTTTTTCTGTCTGTATTTGCATCCCGTCCAGTACAGTTGTCAGCATAATGGAGTCAATATAATGGTTCTCCAAAACCAGCAAATCCCACTCATCCGGCTGCGCAGCAAAGCTCAGGCTAAACATTCAAAGTATTTGGAGAGATTAAGTACCAGATGACCCTCATTTGGCCTTCTCACCTCGTTTAACTCTCAGCATGAAGTGTTATCTGACTGAGATGAAGGTGTTCCGAATAGAAAGAGGAAGAGAAACGTGAAAAAAGTCAGCTGCTGGCAAGTCTCGATGTCTTAACATGTCCACAACCTGTTTGTCACAAGAAACAACACGCTAGGAAAAAAGCCGCCTGAATCGAACCCAGAGCGTGCCCCCCACCTTCCCCTCCTCACCCAAAGATAAATGTTTGTCACGGCGAAGGAACGTTTAATCAACTCAAATGTGAATAAATGTTTCCAGTGTTGCCAAAAGCCAACTCCCACACGCTGAAAATCGAGGGGGATTTTCAGCCAGTGGAGAAAATCTAATTAGTGACAGTTAGCAGTAATATCCATCTGGCCCGTCCCGGTGGGACTCCAGACTCAAGGCTGAAAACAGGCCAAAGCAAAAATTCTTATGCTGCAGAAGTTACTTTCTGAAACCTTAACACGGTCGTGAGGTTGTATAACTGGATAGTACTCAACGGTGCGGTGGTTTGAAATGTTTGTAGGCAACAGAGTTGGATAGAACTCAAATGTTTAAAGGCTACTGTATGCACAAAATGCATTTGAAGAATAACAAGTAGCCTCCATACTAGGATTGGGGGGTTCATTTAAATTTTTCGTGATTACCCGCAAGTAGAGTTGTTCCGATACCGATACCAATATCGGAAATGCCGGCGAGGATATGCAATATCACGTCATCATATCATTTATCAGCTCATTTACGCTACACAGGAACAACAATAACACGTTACTCTCGCTACCATGGGTGTAGAAAGAGAACTGGATACAGCGTTGGAGGCGGGGCCCCGTTCATTCCTATGAGAGTTGCGCGGTGGCACATGAAGCAAAAAAAGCTTGACTTCCGAGTATAAATTAACCCAGATCTTCTACATCCATGGGGCCCATAGAGTGCGTTTCCTTAAATCCTGCCTCCCGGCCCTCGGTCTGGGCCTCATTCACATGAACAGAGGAAGGGAAATAACTCTGATTAGATGATTTAATATAGGCTATTCAAGTGTTCGTACTGGGGAGTTGATTTACCTAAAAATCTGCTGATTTACAGACGTCTCTTCCCCAATGTAACCCTATGGGGAAAAAGTATTTTTGGGCCCAATGGCATCACACGACAGACCCGAAAGTTGTAATTCCACCGTTTGGCCACTATGTAAAATTTGTTTTCAAAACCGGCGCGCTTCCCGTGGCCTTGCTCGCTACCCTGATCGGTACTGCACATGTGCAACTCCCAGCAAAGATGAAATAAAAGCGAGTTGACTCACTTGTTAGCTACCTCCATCATTTGCTCTGGAAAAAAACGATAGCTGCGTCCGAAATTGACGATGGAAGTACGAGTGAGTCATCTCGCTTCTATCTCATCTCTGTTGAGAGTTGCCTATGCGCAGTACCGACTGGGCAGGTGCTAGCAGAGAGTGTAACGTTAGCCAGAGCTAGCAAAGAATCAAGAATTTTTAACGCACTGGTATTGGTACTAGCCCATACTAAAGTTCAGGTATTGGTATCAGGAAGGATAAAATGGTATCAGAACATCTCTACTCGTCAGGCAACGGGAGTGGGAAGGGATGGGAGGAGTTACGTCGAAGCCTGCCAGTGAAACCAACACATCCTCATCCGAACTTGTGACATACTGCTGCTTTGTCACACCTTCCTTGGCGTCACTTTAGGTTTAGGCAACAAAACCACTTAGTTAGGTCTAGGAGAAAACTACATGGTTGGGCTTAAAACTACTACGTTTGTAAAGTGAAAATGAAACTGGCACACGCTCTCAGAGCGTTTACTGTTGCCGCGGATGTTTTTACATTGTAGTTAATGGAAAGCCTGGTCATACAGGTGCTAAAGGGTGCCTTGTGCGGCAGTATCAAACGACGATGGCCGCGACAAAGCATCTGTATTTGACGCCCTGGTAATGAGAACAGGCTGGTGAAATGCCAGCATGGATGATTTAGCCATTTTAAGTATGTTATGGAAGAGTAAGTGATAAAGTTTCTCGTTATCAGAATTTGATTATTGTAAACTGTTTATGGGTGAATAAACACATTTCTACACACAGTTGTGTGAGCTCTGATCGTACTGGAATCCAGAAATTTGTTTGTTTGTTTGTGCTCAGTTTTTGTAAATAATGTTCAACTGTAATTCTCCACCCTGCTGCACTCGCCTCACAGACACGGCTTTACTTTGTGGTGATGTTCACTGTAGGTACAGCTGTGTTCGTGTGTGTGTCTGTGGGCTGTTTTACTTGTCATACACTACACACTGTGTTGTGCATGAGTCATTGCTTTGCATGTAATCCTTTTGTTTTGTTTTTGTGACACTGTATTATGACAGCATAATACAGTTGCATTGTATATTGTCTTCCAACCCAGCTCCTGCAGTTCTTTGACACTTACAGTACCAACAGTCTGTTTCAATATTGCATGCATGCCATTGAGAACATACGTCGTTTTCTTCAACGTCTTTTACCGTTGTGTGTTTTTTGCCCGACATCTGCCCTATCATGGCTCCTGTTCCACTAAAACACAGTGAAACATGCCCCTCTATCAGCAAATCACCTCCCAGTGGAACACACAGTCCCGGGAGCTCGCCCACATGTTATCAGCAGCAAACCAGCATAACTCTGCTCCGTGCTCCGTACTGTAGATAAAGTACAGTGTTCGCTGTGAGGGAAGGACAGAGGGACAGAATGAAGGACAGGCTGCTGGGATGCAGGAAAGCGATTAGGGTTAACAGGATTACTGTAACTGCGTTCGGATGGCTACGGCTCTTTAAAACGCGTCTGAGAATGGGGAATTTCCTGTCGGGGAGTATTTTGGGAACTCCCACATTCGGTAGCAGCCGAGCGCAAGGTCTTTTTTTCACAGGGGGGATGGAGGGAGGTAGGAGCTTTTTCTGCAGTTTCTTCTTTTGTCCGTTTAAAGAGTTTTTTTTGTGAGCGTCTAAGGAACGCATGCGTTGCCCCCTCTTTTTTTTTTCGTATATCATAAACAATCCTCTGAGATTCCCACAGTCCAACAGCAGATAGGAAAACAACTTGCTGTGTTTTTTCTGTGTGTGTGTGTGTGTGCATGTCTTTCAGAGCATATTGCACATGGAGGGAACAATCACTTACATTGTGTGTTGCTGGTCAGGAGAATCCAGCTTATTGAGCATATGAAGAAAAACAGACAAAATGAGATATCCACCGTCTGGTGTAGATCACGCATGTCTCCATGTTGACTTCTAAACTCATGTCAAGGATGTGTTTCACACTGAAACTACTCATATTAACAATAAAGACACAATAGAAGCATGGAAATCAAAAAGACGTTTAGCTTTAACATCTGTTTTAAGGCTACTGAAGGGTGAAGGAATATGTGTTGCAGCGATATATGCACTTGTGGAACATCACTGCAATTTTTAATAACCTAGAGCTCTCCTAACCTTTGTCAACAGATTGGAGAGAGGGCAGAGTTCCTGAACAAGTCAGCACAGAAGAGGTAAAAACAAACGTTTTATTCCCACAAACAAAGCTTTTAGTGGAGCATGTAAGCCTTGCAGTCCTGTTTTGCTGAATAGAAAAAAATGCAACCCAGAGTTTATTTCCCACTTGGGGTTTTTGCAAGTGTCTTTCTCAGGGCAGTAAAGATGGTTGACCACACTGTGTATAACATCCAAAAGTGGTCCCATGCTTTTTATGCTAACCATTTGCTTCTGCCCTGCAGCACAGTGAAGGCGGCGTTTTCTCCCGTGGTGTCCAAGATAGACAACAGACTGGAGCAGTACACCTCTGCTGCTCAGGTTAGCACTTCTTTGACTGTAAAATGGGATTAGACACAGCTGTATATCAAACATAAACAATATAACAAGACTTCCTGCACGAACACAAACCAAAACATCAGTTATAACATATTACATGTGCTCCTATATACTTAAAAATGACATATATTAACCACGTGTTTTGGGCCTGTCCAAAAGTAAATACAGTTTGGAGTAAGATTTATACAGAATTAGTGACTATATTTGGGATAAAAATTTGGATTAACTCATTTTTGGGCTTCCACTTTCCACAAATATTAAAACAAAATCCTTATTTGGAAGACTGAGTGTAGCTGCTAGAAAAGCAATTACAAAGAAATGGCTTAATCCAGACACCTCATCTATACAACACTGGTATGATATCATTAATGGAAAGAATCCCCTTCTCCACAAGACTTCAGGAAACTCAATTTGAATACATTTGGGAGAAGTGGAAAATAAACGCCCTTCTTTTGTTTAAATTTGTGTATTTATTTTATTTATTTATTTTTTCTTTATCTCAAATGAAAAACACCCCATGTTCCAATTTTGTGTTCAATTTTGTAAAAAAAATTGGATAATTCTGTAAAAGTAAAGATGACTGTTGTAATGTGATCCCAAATAAAGGGAACATTTTTTTAAAAAGTAAATAAAATAAGACATATATTTATGTGCACATTTCAATTATATTTTAAACCAAATAGCAGAAGATAAAAAAAAGAAAGGCTACGGGCCTAATTTAAGTTTATCCTCATAAAAGACCTTTTCCTTTTATTCAAGAAATTGGCCAACTTACTCAGTCTGTGTGCATCTTCCATGTCTAAAAAAAATATTTCTTTATTTTTCTTCTTCTTTTATTATCTTACAAAAAGTTATTGCATGGTTCCCAGTTAAAATGACAATAGAAAACTAAATAAAGCTGATATCCCAGCCAGATAACAGGGCTAAGGTCATCCTGGATGTGGCGTCAACATCATGTGTAAAAGACAGTTGAAATCAGATTTGAGCAAAAAGACTGCAACAAATCTATGAATTCAGACTCCTGAATTCAGTTACATATAGAACTGCCATAAATCAATTTCCTGATCTGATTCCTGTCTTGGTATACAAAAAAAATCTCTGGGCCCTAAAGTTGCCCAAAAGTACCCATCCTGTACACTGTACGGAGGAATTTGTCACTATATTTATTATTAGCAAGCTCAGTTGTTGTTATATTTTTAAAGACATGTATCTGAGCTTTGATCAGAACAGCCATGCTTACTATTCACCAATTTAAACCCACCACTTTGTCTCAGCAGAGAGAGAACAAGGAGTCTCGCTCCCCTCGCTCTGGAGCGACGGATCTTCCCATGGTCACCGATAGCATTCGAAACATCAAGAGCATGTGGGAGAAAGGCAACGCGTTCGGCTCACCTGGAAGTGGCGGGAGCCCGTTCAAGGTAAAAGACGAGGTGGTGGAGGATGTGAGGAAGCTGATGAAACTCTGTGTGTGACTGGAGCAGAGAGAGAGAGAGAGAGAGGAAAGAGTCCAATTCACTGGCACTTCCTGCTCGGCCTTGTTGCCGATGACGACCAGGCTTAGCTGACCTTTGACCCTATCTAAACAGGAAGCAGCTGTGATGAAGACAGGCGTGGCGGGTCGCATTAACGACTGGCTGAATAAAACCCCGGAGAGCGGCAAAACGTCAGGAGGAAGGCCAACGGTAGGTCGTCGCCGTAGCAACCCCTGTCGCTGCTGGTAGGAAGTACAGTACATGTAGTGTACAGCTCAGGGCCCTACAATATATAAAACAACTACATAGCAGATGTAGCTGTGTTGACTGACCTGTGTTACATATATAAATGTGTAGATTTATATCAATATGTATTAACTTATCAAAGATGTTTTCCTTTAAATCTCAGGATCTAAACATCTACTTTAAAGTCCCCCCAAAAAATCATAATCACCTTCCAGCTATGAGCGATGGGGTCTGACATGAACACACAATTTTCCGCCCAACTGAGAACAGTTTGGTTATTTCACATGAGAGATTTAGGCTGAGTTACCATATAAAGTTTTTTCTGAGCGCCTCTTTTTTCAATTGTTCCCAGTGAGGAGAGAGCGTTTTCGGCCTCCTAGATAAAATGCGCTGCACCCAGCGTCTGTTTTCAGAGCCTCCGACTTTTTCGTGCAGGTCCGTTAACTCTGGTAACCAAGTCCAACGGATCGTGTGTAGACTGTATATATATAGATGGATGACGTGTCTCCACTTCCTCCCACTGTAGAAAAAGTGAAGCCAAACTATCCCGGATACGGGAGACCCAATCACGAGCCGAACACGGCCGCAGCTTGGTAGCCACCTAGCTGCTACGTTAGCACCACGGTAGCTGTTTGGCTAAAAAAGACACAAGAACTAACCGTAATATCTCTATAACTACATTTACTTGACACATGTTCTATTACGCAGACTTGTGACAGTTTTAAAAGTGAAAGTTACATCTCCTATCGCACAGTTCCCGAGCGTCCGGCTGTGCAACTACTTCACTCAGAGCAGCTGTCAATCACAGCTGTCAATCATGACATCTCATCCCCCTTTTTATAGCATCAAACAACTAATTAAAGCCAAACTTATCAGAAAAATAAACACTTGAACATACATCAGCATGATAAGAACTAAAATGACAGAAACCATCTTTGGGAAAAATGTATTTGACTTTGACTTTGACTTTTTTTTTTTTTTTTTTGGGGTGATTTTTAAGTATTTTTATTGATAGCACAGTGGATAGAGTGTTGGAAAGGGGGAGAGAGAGAAATGACATGCGGAAAGGACCACAGGGCCTTGGCGATACATGGGCGCTCGCTCTACCAACTGAGCTAACCAGCCGCCCTGACTTTGACTTTTTAGTTTGGCCCATCCATTAACATGGAGAGGGGTGGGATTAATGACCTATACTGCAGCCAGCCACCAGGGGGCGATCGAGATGTTTTGGCTTCACTTTTGGGGAGCTGTAATGTCGTCCATCTTAGTATACAGTCTGTGATCATGTCATGCACCCACATCCTCCTTGCTCTAGGGCTGTCAGATTGAGCAGTGACAAGCTCATCCATCCAAAGTATATGAGGACAAGCTGCCTCCGGTTGGTGCTTGTGGTTAAAAAATGAATGTAAAACAAATAGATAGTAGCCCAAACAGAAAACAGAAAATAAAGGGCTGATGCTAGTCTATCATACGACAGCGGTTAGAGTGGTGATATGTTGTCAGGATATTGTTGTCATAGAGACAAAAGCCACACTCAGCAGTGCTGGAGAGTGCTTCATCCCAGTGTCCGGCCAGCACATTCCTGCCAGAGAAAAACGCTATATGGACACACACCCTTATGTATCTTCTGTGCTCTTCTTGAAGTGGGCGTTGGAACAATGTGATGTCACATCTGATCAAATCACACCCACGCAGTCCTGAAGAATCAGATTACTATCTGAGTTTTGTTGTGTTAAACTTAGAAATAATACCTACGTTTTTTTTTAATTATTAATATTATCTTATTTAATCATGAATGTTAAATGTTACAGAGAACTTGTAGTTGGAGTAGAGACAGAACTTGACCCATTAATGCAACATTTACTTTTTAAAAGCTCACTATTATAATTATTATTATTATTATCATTATTATTATTATTATTATTATTATTTGCCTTGAGGAGTCAGTAGTCAGTTGTGCATGGAAACAGTGATCCTTTAACATCTGAGCTGCATTAATTCCAGCAAACACTCATAATAAACTGCAGTACTCTCACTCTTATATCAGCCCTGCGGTATTGTTATTAGTATAATTATATAGTTATGTCATAATTACTGCTGGTCATACAGTAGATGTTTTTATAATCATTCTCAAATGCTGCAGTGGAGCAGGTCAGGTTGAGATATTATCTGTCTGGCACCACCTGGTGGCCACAAAGAATATAACCCATCTGAGCTTGTTATACAGTCCACTCTCACATCTGTCATAATACACATATACAGTGTATGTGGGTATTGTAGACTTGGCATCAGTTTGGTATACAGTGTCACTTAAGCATTTTATCTTAGGCTTATCATAAGCTTTGCTAGCAGAGTGGGGTTTTCTTTTTTCCTGTCCTGCTCATGTTTTATGGCTCCATGCCATCGTATCATGCCTCTCTTCACTCATATTTCACCCAAATATTTATGTTAGAGCTTTCCGTGTCTCGGATTATGGCTCGTGCTCAAATAGGTAACACACAGCAGGAGAGACTGAGGATATGAATGGAAACTTTGAATACAAGTATAGTGTCCAAAAGCTTCTCGTCCCTGAATTTGACTTTACATTGCGATGGAGCGTCTTGAAAGAGAATCGCCTCAGACTCACTGCGAGAGTGCTATTTTCCACTTCCTCCAGACAAGCACCTCTCTGCTCGACGGTGTCGTGTCAACCTTTGCTCTCGTTCCTCAAGCTCTCTGTCCTCCTCTGTCATTCCTTCTCCTCTACGTCTCAGATACTCTGCCATCGCCCGCAAAATGACAACTATTTTCAAATTGACCTACAAATGCCGGGCACTCTGAACACCAATGATATGATGCTTTATCTTTAGTCTCTCGCTTTCTGTCTCTCTCTGACAGGACCTGAAGCCTGTTGATGTCACCAACAAGAGGAGTCTATGGGAAAACAAAGGTGCCTCCCCGACCAAGGTAGCTGTTATTCATTTCAAATTATAAAAGTATAATCTCAGTATCACGATGAGGAATTTGTACGGCGCTCAGAGCACCGGGTCTCAACCATTGGGGAAAATCAAAGTGAGCATCCAGATGAAGTTTTAACTACGCCAAATTGGTTTGTGGTCTTGAAAGGATTTCCCGTGGGGTTTTCATAGTTTTTCCAGATGTCAATCATGAAAACGTTTTGTTAAAAGAGATGGTGTATTAAAATAATCTCGTGATTTTGACCCTGGTGTCGCAGCAATGGGAGTAACAATCACTTGTGTTTGTTTTTGTTTTAAAGAACTCTCATAGCTAGTTGACCTCACCGTTAAATCTGGAATAAGCCTGGAGAGGTAAAAGGGTTAATTGTTCCACGTTTCTTCAAAGCGCTTCACACAGAATGACCTCACACTCTGCTGTCACACTGTCACACTTTATTTTTTGCTCTGTGTTGTTGGCAAAGCTGTGCTCTGTTCTGCTGTGGTTGGACACTACTGCTTAATTTGATCATAATGATTAATATCGAAGAGTTTCGCCCCACAGTTAGGTATTTATGATTTGACAAATAGGGGTGGGAATCACCAGAGGCCCCATGATACAATGTTATCAAGATACTTAAGTCACGATACGATCTTATTGTGAATTTTAACATTTCAGAGTCTTGTGATAAGATATATTACGATTTATTATCTTTTTCATTGCAAATTGTGCAGTTTGTCAACATCTGTTTTATCTAATAAGACACAGATTTCACTGCCAGTTTTTCCTCGCCATAATTTATTGTAACTTTAGAGCATTATTTAGCGTTCTTCCCGACAAGCTAACATGAAAAATCTATTCCTTAGGTTTAGTTTCATATGTTATCAGTATCGTTGCTCCAGCTTTAAGACTGAGTTCGGTGGGCCGTCAGATTGTCCAGAGGTTAATAGATTATATAATGAAATCATCACCCCCCCTATTGACAAATGTGTCGTTTTGGCATACTCTCTCCCTGACTATTCAAGTCCCTTCACACACAAGCTCGCAACACTTTAGAGGATGTAATTATCTGCATTTTGTAAATATTGAGCAATAATTGCTTTCCAAAAATGCACATTTAGGAGTGAAACTCGTAAAGCACGTGTGCCAAATGTTCTAAGTGCTGTAAAATAAAAGGAACAAAGAGAACGTATCAGCGAAGCCACAGTAAAAGCCAATTTTAAAAGCATTACGCCGCTGACTCCATTAACACCCATAACTTGTTAAAGCCAACTCAACAAAATCCAGAAGATTACAGTTCAGTGCGTCGTAAAAAGAAAAAACCTTTAACAGTGCGCCTGTTGTCCAACTGCGGGCTGAATGCTTTTCACAAATGGCCGTATCACATCACCGCTCCTTCTTCTGACAGCCACAAATCACTGCTCTCAGTTCAACTTCACTTGATTTTATATTGCCCTAATGGAGGAACTGTTTACAGCGTTCTTTACAAGTGTGACGCCTTGCTGAGTTGCTTCGATGGCAGTTTGACATTATTGAATCACTTTTATCACCTCTCATTTTCAAACAAGTCTGACTAAAGTTGACATGAATAAATTGTCTTATCTGTATTTATATACATAGATAAAGCTGTGTTTGTAGAGGTGCTTAGTAGAAGTGAAGCACACATATTTAAAAAAGACAAAGATGTCCTACCTACCCACTTACTTTAGGATAAACCTTCCCCTCCTTCCTTCCTTCCTTCCTTCCTACCCTGGTAGTAGTGTGTTCCTGCAGCCAGCAGCTGCAGTGCAGACCGGAGGCTGTGGTCCGCCACAGTGAGTAGCTGGGTTGGAGGGCACCAGGCGGTGGTCTGCACTGACGTAAAGAGGGCCCTGGACAGGAAAGGTAGCGGTTAGGGACCTTGTCATTAGCTAACCATTGGTATGATGTGATGTCAGGGAAGGTAAGATGAGCAGGATAACGAGCGGTGAGGGAGATCTGGATAGATTGAAGGCTCTGTATAGGTGGAAGTGTAGATCAGAAGTGTTTCACTGCATTGACTGGAGGCTTTGCTAACTTTCTCTGCCATCTTTGCTGCCGTGTTACCTTCCCATCTTTATGTCTTGCAGGTGGCAGGCAGAGGGGAGACCAAATCAGTCGCCAACGGTGAGTTTTTTTACACGGCGCCAGGAGTGTGAGCTTTTAACTGCAGAGCATGTGAATGTGTGTGCAAGAAAAAACACACTGTTGGGCAGACATGTTGACATGGGTGAACTTTTCAGAACCTCTGACATGCCGCCTTGTTCTTAGCTTGGCCATAGTGCATTTTTTTGATTTTTCAAATTGGTTTTAGAAACCAAAAGTTAGGGTGTTTTCTCAACCCATAGAAAGTAGTAAAAACATGGAAATGACCAAAATGAGTTGCGAAGTTTTAACCAGAAAGTAACAATGTGCTTTTATAAGCATGGAGGCAGCCTGCTTGCTGACAATACACCAGCTAAGCTTAAAGGGAAGCAAGACCGTCAGATTAAAGGACAAGATCCCACCGATATATGGCTTATAAGTAATATCTCAATATTTTTAGTTTATATCGTGATGTATATCTCACTATCTTCATATTTTCTCTAAAATAACATATCTGTTAGATTTAACACTTTGATGCATATGATCATACCAGCGTAATTATTCTAGCAAATTAATCTGAACACTCTGGTCTTTGGAAATGTATTCTTATTAAGTTTGACTAATTATTCACGCAATTGAACTTCAATTTTTCTCCGAAATACAGTTTGAAGTCGGTCGTTTTTAAAATGATCATTTATTTTATTTATTATTTTATATTTATTCTGTTATTTATAATTATTGTTATTATATTATGTATATACAGTATATATTTAAGTTTATTTCTTTATTTATTATTGACTGACTGACTTATTGAATTTATGTGAAAATGTTTTTATCACATTCACCGGAAGATCACTTTTATTTTGAAGCCAGTTCTTACAGGCTCTTACTGTACTGCCTGGTATATATACACATACTGCACATACTGGGCTAGTTTGACCCTCGTTTTAGAGGTGGAGGCTGGCGTTTTCTCTCACCTTTTCCGACCTCAGCACGTATAAACACGCTTCACTTCTTCTGCGGACTCTTTCCCTGTTCCCTGCTTCCCTCCAGATACAAAAACACACACTGCATACGCACAGCCATGCTCATAAAACCACACTCACTCGCCCAGGAGAGTGTGTCCGTGAGAGGGAGGGCGGCTTAAAAAATTGACGTCACCGTTAATATTTGTACTCGATGTTCGCGATGTAGTCATTTACTACATACCACGTAGAACAAGCCGCAATACATCAAGTATATTCGATATATCGTCCACCCCTAGTCTCAACCCATCAGTGCAGCGAAAAGCAACATGATCCCTCACTGGCTTCCCACCAGAGAATCATTTCCAATTGTGTTTATTTATTGGGATAAATGTCCCAGCACTTTTGCAAGATGTTATTTTTTTTCAGCGACTAGAGGCGCGACCTTCTCGTTAAGTGTGTCATCTTGTCAACGGCTCTTTGATTTATACGACACCATGTGTCACAAAACCAATAACTGACCCCTATCATAGCCTCCCCTGCAGTCCTTTTCAGTTTGCCGTTTGGCCTTTAGCACCACAGCGTTTTAGGATGCCACTAAGACATTGCTTGCTATTTTAAAATCCGATCTGAGTGCCTTTGTTCTCCCAGCGGGCAGAAGAGGGCTTTTGGCCTTGAGGGAATCTGAACATGTCTTCGTAATGTGTTGGCTGTTGAAGCGCACAGCATCACATACATAAATACACGTCAATTTCACCTCTGTAAACCCACTCAGCAGCCATCTCGACGCCACTCAGCTTTTCCACTCGTGTGCACGTCCACTTGTGCCGCTCAGACCGGTCCTTCCTCCGGTGTTAGAGTGTTCCCGCCAGGCGGGTTTGTCACATTAATAGCTGGTATGTTGGAGATTAGCACACCATCACAGTGTGACTCAGAGGATGACAGAGGCTTTGTATAGATCGTGTATTTCTTGCGACCTTACAGACATTTGACACCACAGTGGACCACATGCGAGTTAGCAGCCTCACACTCTCCACATGCTTGGCTCTAATAGAGAGCTTATAAAATAATGTTCGCCATTTTGGAAATTTAAATCTCTGGCTTTAATGAATTTAGAACGATCACTTTCAAGTGAGAATTTGTTGGCCTCTTGATTCAAAATAAATTATAGCAGTTTGTAAAATGGTTGACAGATAGACCGACATTGCCAGGCTGCTAGCATGGATAAAAGCATGTGGCTATAGTGACTGTGATGTCACCCAATGGATATTTACAAGTCTGATTTGGGGTTTACGTGTCTTAGAGACAGCAAATCTAAATTTGAGCAAGTTTTGAGTGGAGTCTGGGTGAAGCTAAAGTGGGGCAAGCAAGCAGCGACCAACACCACCTTGTAGATCTGTCAATCAAACACTAACACCACAAAAATACACCTCTCAAAGTTGTTGTCTTTCTAATAGAATAGCAATTTTAAGAATTTTGACCCAGAAACAAAAGCAGTAAAATATTTCCTTGTTTAAAAATAATTGAGAAGCGCTGAGGGTCTTTTCTATTAAGTTTGATACAGTTGAAGTTTTATTAAAGGGCCAGTGTGTAGGATTTAGGGGGATTTATTGGCAGAATTGGAATATAATATCCATAACAATGTTTTCATTAGTGTATAATCACCTGAAACTAAGACTTATAGTGTTTTCGTTAGCTTAGAATGAGCCCTTCATATCTACATAGGGAGCGGGTCTTCTTCACGGAGTCCACCATGTTTCTACAGTAGCCCAGAACGGAAAAACCAAACCCTGACTCTAGAGAGAGCCTTTTCCGTTTTTACGTTGCTTAAAGGCCACCGTATTTCTCCGACACGCTTGTGAAACTGCGGTAACGTGAGCCACAGAGTGTAAAACTGTGGTACCGTCAGCTGCCGTCTGACTACCGTTGCTGCTTAAGTAGTGTTATTATGGTACCGATGCGAGGCGAAGGGGGTTCTCAGTTGGTTGCAATTTGCAACCACACCTTTAGATGCCACCAATTCCTACATACTGTCCCTTTAAAGCAAGCATCGAGTGGCCTTTGAACTGCGCATTGACTGCAGTTAACTGCATGTGGTGTTTGCTGCTTGGTTTGACCCTCTGTGTCACAAAGTCAGAGTTATTAACCCACACCTGTCTGCAGACTGCTGATGGACTCGTCTTCTGTCTCTCACCAGGTATGGGACACTAATGTCTTGAAGGAGCCACTGCAGCTGGGGACCACGACAATCCAAGACTCTTCCTTTGACTTTGTCTTAAGAACCAAATAATGATCACACTCCCAAGAGGGACCCCAAGAAAAAACGGAGGGACAGGAGAGACGCTGTCCAGAGCACTGTACCGAAACTGCATCATATTTTTTTTGTACGGTTGCCACGTATAGTGCCTTTGCACAATGATTTTTTTGCTTTCTAAAAGAAACAAAATGCTGTGAAATTTGGACATTTGTAATTACTATTTCTAATTACTTTATACAAATCCTGCCAGGAAGAAAAAAAAAACAAATTAAATTTAGATTTATCTGTTGTATTCCATGCCGACAGTTTTGATAGAGACGGAGTAGAAGAGTTAAAAGTTTCCACATTCCAAAGAGATGGGTGAAATCAGTTCTCTCCCTCATACAGTACTTTTTCCATCTCTTTTTTAATTTATATTTAAAGCAAAAGCTTCACACATTGCTATTTTATTCAACGTTCACCAGTTCAGGATAGAATTATAAGCACTTCTAGAATTTAGCGGATTTCACTTTTATTATGTCTTACCAATAGTGCAGCAATGGTCTGAGTAATATATGTTAGCACATGTGATGTTTTGAATATCATACTGTATCTTATATAACATCTTTATACTCATAACGAAAGGTATTTTTGCTTTTTTTTGTATCCAGAAACTATTCACCAACAGGCAGTTAATTTCGGTGGTGATAGGAGTGTTGAATATTCAGAAGGCCATTATGACTTTTATTATCCTTCATGTCATTTTATTTATGTTTTAATGTGTTTTGTCCTTTTTCTATTTCTAGCTGTTTTTGTAGCTTTTGTACCTGTTTATCACTTTAAAATCTTCAGACATTCCTCCTTAAAAAAGCAGGTGCACAAGGTGCCTTCGCTGTAGGTTTTACAATGTAGGAAATCGGCAAACCAGCAAAATCTACCTTAACTTCTACTAACTACTAACTTCTTTATTGCCTCTATGCACACTCTTATGCTCAGCGATCATTTTTCTAATTGAGGGCATACAAAGTAAAGTCAGGGTGCCTAAGCATATAGCAAGATACTAGTACAATACAAGGATATTTACCACTATGTACGTCTTCTGGCCTTATGATTGCAACAAAAACATTTATGACAGCTGAGGTACACAGTACATGATAACCTCAAAGCAACTCAGTATGATATTAAGACTTGTGATTTTCATGTTTATTTTTCACTGACTTTGTCTTAAGTAGCACATTCCCTTTCATAGTCTTTGCGCGGCACAAGCTTTGATAACATAATAAACGGTTTGCCGGGGCATTAAATTGATCAATGTCACTGCTCAATAGTCTGACAATCACATTCCACGGCTCCTAAAAAGAGCAGGGGAGCTTGACCAAAATATTTTTTAAGCGTGATTTAATGTGACATTTATGTTTTTTTTTAATACAGTGGTTTCATAATGCTTTTTTTTTTACAACCTTGTGTCCATTTTATGTTTTTTTAAAGTTCTTCCATGTTTAACCAGACACTTGTTTGTGTAGTGCGAAGCCTATGCAAAACACACTATCTGTAGCCTCTCTTAAACACTCCCAATGTCATACAAGTGGGCCGTTTCCAACTGGATGAATGTTTTAAACATTGTACGCTTCACTCAACAACAGCAATAAAGACATTGAGGTATTCCACATTGTTAAGTTTCCTTCCATGTCTCCATTATTCTACCATGGACCACATTGTATACTGTATTTACCCATTGTAGCGGCACAGGGTGTCGGAGCAATTGTCTTGAGCCATGATACTGACAAAATGTAGTAAAAGGTGAACAAACAAGTTTTATAATTTTCCTTTAACCTCCAATCAGTTGATGATAATACATAAAAACGGTTTATTTTTATCTTATATTTATCTTTCACTATGCCATTTTGTTTTGTTTTTCACTCCTTCATTTTCCTGTGTTTTCCCTGCACAACATTTCCCTTTTATTACCACATTTCCAATTTTCCTAGTGCTAGTATAACTGAAAACACCAGTGGTGGAAGAAGTATTCAGATTCAGAGAAGTAAAAGTACTCATTGTGCAGTAAAATGTTCCCTGTCAGGGTTTTACTATTATATATGATGTTTCTGGATTAATATTACTGCTCGTTTTACTGCTGTAGATATGTATAAGGTTGTGCCAATTTTAACTACTTTATAATCTGTTGGGTAGTTTAATCCAATGGTTCACAAACTTTTTCATGCCAAGGAACTCTGAACTGACACAAATTAGTACCCCATTTGATACGATTTTTTCTTAGGGTCCCCCATTTGATAAGATTTTTGCTTTTAGATGTTTTACTACGGAACGTGTATGAAAACCTAAATAGTCATACAGTCTGTCATCATGTTACTTATGGATAGATTTATAGTGAAAATAAATTATTCCCCCTTTTACTGGGGACACCCTGGAACCCCCTTAAGGACCCCTGGGGTCCCCCACATTGAAAACCACTGGTTTAATCTACACCAATACATCATATTCTATAAAATCACATGTTTTGTAGTATCACTGTCCTGTGGGAACCACGTAGCTCTAAAAAGTCTACTTTTCATGGGGTCAGAAAAACAGCCGTTTTCAGCTTTGTGACCAGCTGATACAAGCTGCTTTTTAAATATATTATTTATCTTAAGAAGAAGGACAATTTTCTTATCACATAAAGTAAAAATCAACACATCTGGAGATTTAGTGTTGTCACTGGACAGTAAGGGGATGAAAAAATGTAATCTGAAAAGTAACTAAATCTGTCAGATAAATGTAGTGAAATTAAAAAGTACAATATTTGTAGTGGAGTGGAAGTATAAATTAATACAAACTGGAAATAATCTAGTAAAGTGCTCGTACCTCAAATGTGTACTAAAGTACAGTACTTGAGTAAATATACTTAGTTACGATAAACACACTGGCAGAGCCCCACCTGCTGACATCAGGGGGAAAAAGGTGTGGTTTTAGTGGTACTGAGTCATTTAGAAATTAATATAATTTTATAATTCTATAATACTTTGGTTATTTATCATCATTCTACAAATTAAGGTCAATGGCTGATTTTTAATGGTGTTTGGCTCAAGAGGACGCTACTGGCAATGTTAGTGCCTCCACTGAGGGTGGGGAAACAATACTATGCATACAGGTCTTAATGGTCTTATATAGAATAGGTAAGCACCCAACTGGGAAATGCACATTATTGTAACCAACCAGAAACTGTGGAACATGTACTGATACACCGCAGGAATTACAGTTTCCAGAGGAATCACCTTTTACAGTCACTAAGGAAGACAAAACATCAGGACTTTTCATTGTCAGGTCTATTGGGGAATACAACAGATAACATATATACTGTGAAATTATTCAGTTGTTAAGAGAAACTGATTTAGTTAAACGAATCTAGAGTTTTCCTCATTATTATTATTTTTATTTTTTTTTAATTTTGTTTCTGTACAATCTCCTGTTCCACCCTCCAGTCCAGATGGTGGCAGTAATGCACCTCTAATATGGTAGAAGAAGAACAATGATACCAGGTGGTGCTGGTTGTGGCTGATCACCTGTTTGCCAGGTAGTCGTTGGCTGCAGGCTGGTTGCAGGAAGACGCCAGGTAATCAACATGAACAATGTGGATTATCTTCTACAGCAACGAAGTGAAAGTCTGTCTTTTGAGGAAGAACTCGAGATTAAACCCGTCGGTGCGCACCAGCCTGCGGGATGTTGTTATAAACCAAACTACTGGTGAAATAAAGCAGATTTAACGGGGAGTGGTTCTCCAGGTAAACATGGCCTATAGCTGCTGGTTTATCAGATCAGATGAGTTTATCTTCTAGTGTGTGTTGTTCGGGGAGGATGACATCATGGCTCAAGAACTACTCTGACAGCAGAACTGAGCATTAAACTGAGGTATGAGAAATAGTGCTTTATGTAGAATTGTAGAATTGTGTAATTTTCTGTCCAAGTTAACTAACCAGCTGGCTAACTAACTTTGTTTTGGTTAGTAGCATATAACATGTCATGTGATATCTATGTGTAATATCAACCATACATTTAAAAGGACAGAGTCAAGTCCTGCTGCCTTCAAGTGCTGTCAGAAATATTGCAATAAGCTTGAATGAATGATGTCATCATAATCAAGGTAGGGTTGATGGTAAAAGGCGAGCATTCATTATTTCTGTTAAACTGTGTTGCATGCCTCTTCTACTGTATCTACTCTGAATTAAGCTCAAGGCAGCTCTGTGCTGTGTCGATTCTCAAAAGAAACAGCAATGATCCAGAAATGCTTCTCAAGATCTGTTTTTATCTCCTGCCAAATAACACTGAGCTGGAACAAGTTGTATTTCCAATATCTGGCCTCGATCGTTGCAGATTACGAGGAGCACTTGAAGGCAGCAATCCTCCACAGGTGTAACTCATCTTCTGCCTCCAACAATAGAAGTGACAGCCTTAGCCAGTCATGGAGGAGATATGTGGTCACATGATGGACATGGCTGTATTAAGTGTGCTTTCTGGGTTGGGAGGGGAGGATGATTGAACTTGTCTCTGTCTGGATGTGAAAGAATCAGACCTGAATTTGCTGCCAATCCTATCTCTTCCTCAGGGATATACAGGAGGTAAGATCTGAGCGTGACCTCTGGGTGCATGACAGCAAAATGGTCAATGAAAATGTGTTTGATTTGGCATTGAAGTACAGTTCATATTTTGTTAATGGAACTGAACAGTCAATAAATTTGAGAAACAAATACATAAACCTCCTCAGCATGATCTAACAACTAGCTGCTACTCCTACACAGTCATGAATGCTGAATTGAATTGTCTCAGACGTTGGCTAAGTAGACTCTTTACAGATTTTATGATGACTTTCTTTGATGTGTTCTGATCTGAGCACGGTGTGTATGCTGGTGAAGAAGGTGCTAAGCCCGCTCCTGAGACTGCCGTATCGGTAGCATGCTTTGGGCTTTGACTTAATGCTGCCTAATGCCAAAACCAGCGCCCGCAACATTCCTGCCGCTGTCAGACTGTGTGTTATTTCACAGTTCCAGCCAGACGGGGACTGACCGCATGCGTTAATGCAAACACACGTTTAATACCCCAGCCATGACAACCCTCATACACTGTGAATTCTTTCTGGTTTCCAGTCAGTGCTTTTCTTCAAACAGATGGTATTCTTCGGTTTCCCCTTGTCTATCTTTCTCCTCACTTTCCCCGTCCTTTTGACGTCAGCTGCTCAATCTGATGACCCAAGTAACAGCCACACAGGGACTCCAGGCTCCACAGTGTTTGAATTTGAGCTGATATGTAACAGAATTTAAACAGAAGCATGACTTTGGACAGTAACCATATACAGTGAAGGTGTGAATATGGCATGCAGAGATTGAATGTGCAGCAGGCCCTTTGAAACGACTTGGAAAGAAAGAACAGGACCATAGCCAGGCAGGAGGAGGAGGAGGAGGAGGAGGAGGAGGAGGGAGGGTGGAGCTGGGGATGTGGAGCTAATTTTCTACGATATAGATATCGATATCTATATCGATATCTATATCGATATAGATATAGATATATATATATATCTATATCTATATATATATCTCAAATAAGTCACTATTATTAAATGTGGGATGAACTTGTTTATGATGAGGAATATATTTAAGAAGCAGGACAGACTCGTGAGATGTTAAAAAAAAAAGTTCCCCAACCAGCAGCTGACCAAACCGCAACGACAAAAATAGCCTGTCTGGATGCGCATCCCAGCTCATTGATTTACTGTGAGTACGGTGAGGTGAGCCAAACCCATTGTCTGGAGGAGTAGCTCCACACCTGTTCCAAAGCACACTTTATTATTCTTAAAAATAGACCCTCGCTCTCCCCCCTCTGTTCAGCCTACTGACACCGGTTTTTATGATCTGCTGATTTATAAGCCTGTGGAAAAAAACATAGTCCAAGGGTTGTTCTGACATGTAACCGATATATATGTTTAATAGGGGACTCGAGATTACCAAAGCCTTATTCAATCCATCCCTGTGACTTTGACCTTGACCCCAAAACACCCAAATGCCTTTTTTTAATTTAAGGAAGTTCTTCTCGGACAGATACAGTATGTAATGCATATGAACTTACAGTATTTATTTAATTTTCTTGATATTATGTGTCACTTTTTGTTATTTAAGGGGTACTCCAGCGACTTGGCATTGCACTTTCATTAAGTTGGCAGACTTGTGAAAGCAGATTAAAGGAATAGTTTGACACTTTAGGGAAATACGCTTATTCGCTTTCTTGCGGAGAGTTTGACGAGAGAATTGATACCACTCTTGTCTCTGTCTGTTGAATATGAAGGTATAGCCAGGAATTAGGGGTTAGCTTAGCATAGAGACTGAAAGCAGGCAGAAACAACTAGCCTGGCTCTGTCTAAAGGTAACAAATATCACCTACCAGCTCCCTGATAAACATGTTATGTCTTGCTTGTTTAATCCGTGCAAAAATCGAAGCGTAAAAACGACAAGTGGTGGTTTTATGGGGGTTTATGTGCCGGACTATTTCCTGGGCGGGAGTAGTGACTTCCTGCGAACTTCCCACAATTTCAAGACTGGTCAGAAGCAGAGATATCCTGACTTTTAGTCCCAAAAATGCTGGTTCCTGCATTCCCTATAATGCAAGTCAATAGGTTCTCTCATTAGACATCATCAGCGTTATTTTTTTCGACCTTAGAAAACTCCTCCAGAGCCACAGAGGACGTTATACAACTGTTTCTATAGGTCGAGTAGGACTCCTCGTGACAAGTATACTGGTCTTAATGTGTAAAATTGGTGGAATGCCCTTTAAGTACGTGTGTCTAGAGGGTTTTTGAAATTGTTTTGCTTTTAAAAGAATAATAAGCTGTTACTCATGAATATCAGACTAAATCATACTTTTTGTGATGGACATTTCTTGCAGCGGACCACTTCGAAGCCTTTTGAGCACCTGGAAAATTGTTTACGAGTGTACATATCTGAGCCAATATGATACGCGTAGCTTCAGATGCGCAAGCTGGTCCCTGAAGGACTCGTGCAGCCCTGGTAGTTTCAGTGCTGTTCAGACTCTAGTCGGCTGCCTGCAGCCTTGATCATTGCCAAGAGGAAATGGCTGAGGATTAGGCCTGGAGCTGTTTAAAGCCCTGCGCCTCTGCTTTCAGTGCCCACGGTGGAATCATTTCAAATTCTACAATTGCTCCAATCTCTCAGCATGTCGCCAAGGTTTTTTTTTGTGTGTGTGTAGTAGGTTTTGGTTTAGTTGTTTGCACAAGTGATAAAAGCATTGAAAGGAGAAGAAGAGAAGAGAGATACAAACCATCTGTCCGAGGAAAAGAAATCTCAGGGGCTTGTAAAAACATTACAGTCGATAAGACAAAGAGGGAAATATCAAGAGGACAAAACAACAATACAAATCACAGCAAGAAAAACATCAAAATACAAAAACCAGCCCAAATTATATTGAGCCCAAGAGAATTGAGTGTGTGTGTGTGTGTGTGTGTGGGTGTATGTCTGTCAGACAGCTGCATTAAAACTCCATTATTATCTCAAAACAAGGAAATTCATTAAAAATGCATCTTGTCCTCTGTGCGGTGAATTGAAGTGGTGATTCTTGATGTGTTGATGCGTTGTGTCTGCTTTCCTCTTCGATGCAGGTAATTGGAATCCAAGATGTCCGGAGAAGTAGTAGTCGAGGAGATACCGTGAGTACCTTGATTGCGTTTTAGTAGCGTCTCCAGTGTTTTAAATTAAATCAAAAGACAGATCTGAGCTGATTTCAACCAATCGCTCCAAAAGTTCACATCCTTCACTTCTTTCCTTTTTTCAGGCAGGAAGGTAAGCAACAAATTTGAGAGCAATTCACCGTGTTTTTCAAAGCAAAATGACACTTTCAAGCTTCTGTTGCGAGACATATCTGACCTTATTATGTCTGCTCAGAGGAAGAAAGCCAGCAAGAGCAAGGTAAAGGCTTCTGCACGGCTTCATGTGTGTACCGTCTTGTTTCCGGTGTGTGTGCTGCTGTTAAGTGTCTGCTGTCAAGCCATAGCAAGCTGGTTGAGTGTGTTTGATTTTGTTTTATTGGTGCAATATAACAAAACAAAGAGTTAAACAATGGTGCATGTGTCAGAACGTACAGACATTAAGACAGGACGGCAAAACAGTTTATGACATTAAACATTACAGTGACGGTGCTGGAGGCTAAGTTGATTGAGTTCGGCAAATGTAAGATATATTGTGGTGGTGTACGTGAGATGTGGTGTGTGTGGTTAGGGTAAGTATGTACCCAGGGTCAGGGCTACGAGGAGTTAATAAGTGGTGACCAAAAAGAGTTGTATTCTGTGTTTCTGGTTTGACTTCTGATGGAGGCCGACAGGTTTTCCATGGAAACGTAGTGAGTTAGTAGGTTTTTCTGTTTGAATGTCAACACTGTTCTGTCAGCTTCACGTGTAACCGTAGCTCATATGTAGCTTGTATTTGATATACACATATTATATAATTTATATATTTAATATACATATATTGCATGTCATTTTTTATATTTTAATGCATGCCAGTATTCGGTCAAATGAGCATTGTGATATTTCCATGTAAAATAATAATGTTGAGCATCAGTGGTGGAAAGTAACTAGGTATTTAGTGTTTGAGTATTTCCATTTTAATATTACTTTATGCTTTTACTTCTCTACATTTCAGAGGGAAACATTTGACTTTTAACTCCACTACATGTATTTGGCAGTTATAGTTATTAACAATGCACTCTTAAAGGAAGATGAGAAGATTGATACCACTTTAAATATGAAGCTACAACCAAATACTGCTTACCTTAGCTTGGCACAAAGACTGGAAGCAGCGGGAGTCGGTTAGTACGGCTCTGTCCGAAGGTAATAAAATCCACTGACCAGCGTCTCTAATTAACAAATTATGTCTTGCTTTTTTGAATCCATACAAAACATTAATTTCAAAAGCGACAAATTGGTTTCCAGCTAGACTGTTTCCCCTTGTTTCCTGTCATTGTGCTAAGCTAACCAACTGATGGCTGTAGCTTCATATTTACCATACAGACAAGAAAGTGGTATCGATCGTATCATCTAACTTTTGACAAGATTGAGAATAAATGAATTTCCCAAAATGTCGCACTATTCCTTTTAAAGATGTCAGGGTCACATTGGTTTGTGTCTGAGTTGCTAGCAGCTCCACAAAAGAGATATTTCTCCTGTAAACTTCTCAGATAGTTTCATTAAATAACTGTTGAAGGTCCAAATAGGTCAAATTATCCATCATTTTGCACAAAAAGCAAAGATTAAAGTCCAAAAAATGAATATAATTTGTGTAACAGAATTTGCTTTGTTTTCCCTTTGAACTACACGGTTAATCATCTCCCGACCCCTCAGATTGATCTTGGTACATTTAGCTGATAATACTTTTGGACTTTTACTTTACTGCTATATTGGTACTTATACTTAAAGGTACTGTTTGTAACTTCTTACACGTATAAATCCGGTCGGTGTCCCATGCGCGCTCGCGTGTGGATACGCTGTTCCAGCACAAACTACACAGAAGCACCAAAACCACAAAGTTATATCTATTAAAGCCAGTCTTGCAAAACAGTGTCAACTCTTCCTGCTCCAGCCCCCCGACCGTGGCTAGGAGAGATTGTAGCTTTGGTCTCCAGGGCCGGAGTCGATGCTGTTCTGCTCCTCTGCCTGCTTGCCTTCACTCACACACCGCGCTCGTTCTCACTCGCTCCACCTCTCTCGTGCATGCGGCACACTACACACTGCAGAAGACTGAAGCAGGACAACACAGTATCAGCATTGATTCATGGAGAGACCTTCGTCTGGTCAGCTAACATTACTGCCAAGCAGGTGAAATATAGAGTGATATTGTGCTTTTAGCTGACGTGTGTCGCCTCACTGTTTTGACTGATGCTCGTTCATGTCTAAGTAGAGCGAGCGCGAGCAACAGGACGCTGACTTTCGTTGACTTAACGGCCACAGGTGTCGCTGTTAACAAGCAATTTCTGATCCTTACATAGAGTCCCTTTTTAAGTAAATAATAAGAGTACTTCTACCACCACTGATTAGCATTGGAGAAACATCATTTAAATGAAACAAAGTGAACAGAGATGTTGATTACATTGTTCCTTTTGTTCTGTTGTGTGAATTGATTTCCGACCTGTTCCAGCTCACAGGCTCAGTTTGTGATCCCAGCTCATTTTTAGCTTTGGTCAGAATGTCAGCCATCAGCGTCGGTTTCAGTGCATCCCAAGAGACGATATCACAGTGCTCAGAGTTTGACCAAATCCCAGCCTCAAGCTATTTACCAGAGTCTCATTGATCCACTAATCCATATTTTGTTCACTCGGTCATGGAGACACTGAAACAAGAAGATTTTGTATGACTTTTTGTCAGTAAATATTTAACCCATACTTCACTACACACTTCTGGCATATTATTGCAGTGCAGTGTGTGAGAAGTACCATGTCGTCTTTTGTCAGGTGTTTTGGCCAATAATAACAGAATCATCTTCAATAATTCTTGTTATGTTCTTGTTATACAGTAGTCGAAGTTGAAGCAGCGGCACCTGAAGAAGGTAATTCTCCTCTTTAGATATTATTCAGCACCGTTATAATTCCATCTGTGTTTTTATACAACATAATATTTATATAGAAAAAGGCTAATATTGAATGTTTCACTTGATATTATCAGAGTTGTATGTGTAGTACTGCTCATAGCATGGGTTTTGCCATTATGAATATGTGCCCATTTTATATTAATAACACACCGACTCAGTAAAGACGTATGCTTTCCACCTGCATATTGCAGTAGAAATTAAATTCTTCTTGTTCATTTACCTGTATCAATATTAGCTTTTTTATGTTAAATATTCACTAATCGCTGCTATATTCGGCTGCCAAGGAGCCGCCTGCTGAGTTGGTATTTGATGAATTAATTCCAAAATTAATTTGTGAAAATTGTGACATCTGCTCAGACAAAATTACTGTTTGCATGCAAGTAAAAATGAGCGCTGATTATTGTTGCGATCGTAGGTCTTTTCAAGTATTTGCCGACAGTATATTGACATTTTAGAGGTTTAAACATTTCATTTAATGTGACAGTTTTCTAAAATGTTGAAACATGTCATTAATTTTTAATCACATTATACTGCGTGTCTTGTTTATTTTATGATTGCAAAGAAAAGATATACTATATAATGTCCAGCATTTCCTTGGATAATTGTTGCATGACAGCGTGTAATATCTAATTATATTTTCATTATTTCACACCACCTTAGAAACTCCTACGGCAGAAGGTAATGACTTGTTTTCTACTGTTTCTACTATTCTAATATAATATATATAATAATCATATTTCAATTGCTTAAGTGTTCGATAGTCCAGCTCCAATAAATATATTGTATAAAGCATACCTTTGTTTTGAAATGTGACATCTCTTATATGGAACACACTTATATTCTTTAATTTCAGTATCATTTGTCTGAATCATTCTCCAAGATAACATTCATTTATTGTAGCTAATTCATGTCATGGACATTTACTGATGAGCTATTCTTGCATTCATTATAATCAATGCCACTGATCAACTGCCTCTTCACTTTACTTTCACGTAGAGCCTGCAGAAGAAGGTAAAGCATAGTTCAGACTTGCATGCATGGTGTGACTAAATAACACTATACTATTCTGGTTTGTGCATCCCAGCAGGTTTTACAGTCCTTTAGTCGGGGCAAAAAAACCTTAGTGCTGAGATATTTGTGGGAAATAGTAACAGTAACTTTCAATCTTTTTTCAATTCCCTGTTACGGATGAATTCATATGTGGTGTAATATGTTTCCTCATGCCTTGATATTGATTCTGATAACACTTTTATAAAAGATATGGCTCCATTGTGTGAAAATAAACAAAGCTTTCATGGCTTGAATCCCCTAGAGTACTTACACCAACTCAGTATGACAAGGCTTAGAGAAACTGTTGAGACTTTCTATTTCTCCCCCTGACAGGCAAGAAAGTTTTTCATATCAATATATGTATAAAGTAGATATCTGAATGAGAGAACAATAATAAAGTAAATGTATTTGTATTCTGCCAGCTAGGGATGTACCGATACCAGTATCGGGTCCGATACTGTGCTCATGTACTCGTACTCGCAAAACGGCTCCGATACAACAGCACCAATACCATTTTACGGCAGCGTGACGTTAACCTCTCGTCACCATCTTTCGGGTCCTATCGCACGCGCTCCACCTCCCCGGCGGTGCAGGCGAGACGGGCCAGTGATGCACCCGACCCCGTGGGGCCGGGATCCCACCTCAGCCGGCGCGCACCGGCCCTCACTTTCATTGCGCCACAGGGTTTTGCTTGCACCCTCTCACTCGCGCATCCGTTAGACTCCTTGGTCTTGGTGTTTCAAGACGGGTCGGGTGGGTTGCAGACATCGCCGCAGACCCCCGGCGCCTTTTACGTGGGCCGAGGACAGTCCGCCCCGGTGACACTTTGGCCACGGCCCCGGGAAGCACCTTCACCCCTAGCCTTTCCGCCTCGTATGCGGGACTCCCGAGCCTGCCGTGTGTCTCTCACACCCTCCAGCTGGCTGTTAACGAGGGTCTTTTGGCACAGAGAAGTACTCGTATCGGTACTCGGTTTCGGCAAGTACCCAAAGATACTTGTACTTGTACTCGGCCTGAAAAAAAGTGGTATCGGTGCATCCCTACTGCCAGCTGATGTTCTAACATGTCCTGTCCTTTCTGTCCTTTGCTGTAGAGCCTCCAACTGCTGATGATGGTACTGCAACTTACTGCTGATTTGTTAGTGATTGTTACTGTAGTTTAACATGATTGCCCAGTGTCTTCAGTTGTCCACTTGAGAACTGCACTGTCCAACACAGGCTAGTTGCCACAATACAGGATATGTTGTATTTTAACTTTTGGGAGACTGTGAAGAAGTATATTTAGTATACTCAATTTCAGGATGCTGCTTCACATTCTGGTACACACGCTGCTCATTGTACTCTATTGGACGTCATGCATAAAATGGATACAGACAGTTCATAATAGTCTTTTTGTAACAGAAAAGGGATTATTGAATTAGTGTGTGAGCACTGTCATTTTATCTACTGACGATCAAACAGTTTGACAAATCAGTTGTGCATTTTAAATTACAAATAAGTCTTGTTAAGAATCATATTTTAGGTTGAAACATATTCCAATAACCAAAAATATAAATGAGTGTGATAGTAACTGTGAGTATCCCTTTTTTTTATTGTAATAGAGGACTCCAAACCCAAACCAAAGTAAGTCTTTTTGTCATGTGAATTTGAATCTGTATACATCAACCAACTTGTGATATACTGGTCTTTTAAAGCTATTCTTATTCTAACCTACATATGTTCTTTTAGGGCATTTGCTCCAGCTCTGACTGTGCCAAAGATACCGGAGGGAGACAAAGTCGACTTTGATGTAAGTGATTGATTCCATTTTAAGTAACAGTAATATAGACGCAATTACTTGTAATGATTTGTCTGTGGAGGTGTTTTTTGTCTATGTACTGTATGTGTATCTGCAAGTGTGTCTGTGTGCATGAATGTTTGAGTTTGTCTAGAATCTAGACATTTGGTTCCTATAATCTAGACAGTACATTATAAGGATCAAATGTCCAAATGCTGCAGTAGTTTAGGGTCAGTACTTTGTTTAGGACTTTTGCTCAGTGGAAATACAGGTGAAGGTCACTGACGGTCCTCATAAGTGTGTCAATACAAACATTGTGTGTCTGTAAATGCAGGACATCCACAGGAAGCGTCAGGAGAAGGATCTGACCGAGCTGCAGTCTCTGATCGAGGCCCACTTCGTTCAGAGGAAGAAGGACGAGCAGGACCTCATCACTCTCGTTAACAGGATCGTAAGTCTTCCTGGAAAGCGTTGCCAGATCGCTGGAATGACGCACCACCCAGCAAACAATTACAGTGTGTGTTTGTGTTTGTGTGTGTGTTTGTGGGCATGGATGAGCAGGAGAAGCGTCGTACCGAGAGGGCCGAACAGCAGAGGATCCGTGCTGAGCAGGAGAAGGAGAGGCAGGCTCGTGTTGCTGTGAGTGCCCTCTAGTTGTCATCATCATATATAATGAAGAGTGTCCTATTATAACAAATAGTTGACACTCTGTAGTTTCACCTTGCTTCCTAAATACAATTAGGGTGTCGGGCATGTCTGTATCCTGCTGGGGAATCTTCTCTAACGAATATAAACTCCTAAACAACAGAAAGCCAATACCCTTTACTTGTTTTTGATCTATCTTTACCATTTCTGCTTTGACATATATGAATACTGGCCCCTGGTGCTTTACAGTAGGAGTGTACTCTATGCAGTTTGCCAATGTCATATTACACGATTACCTTGTGCAATTTAATTTCAACTCAGATGACAGATTTTGATCAACTTGAAGTCTTTGCCTTTGGGGGACTATTTTCTTCATGTTTTCCGTTGCAAATAATTCAGTGTTATATTTTTCCTTTTAAAGCTGCTATAATAAACAATTTTATAATAACAATGGATCTAATAACTATGTTTAATGTGAGGGCAGTCGCTTATACTACGCTTATTACTCATCCCTCCCCGGCACAACACAAAGCACCTGGGTCAGTCCTTCATGCTGGTAGCCATCAGGCTCCACAATCAATTTATTTATTGACGGACTGCACACACTATGTTCACCCATTCACTCTGTATCTTTTATAGCTCTATTATTGTTTTTATAATTGTTGTATACCTTTACCTCTCCTGTGATTCACTCTGTTTGCTGATGTTGCTGCTTTGACACCTGAATTTTCCTCCGGGGATTAATAAAGGTTCATCTTATCTTATCGTATCTTATCTTATAGTGATGCACCTACAGATACTTATCACCCAACTCTGCAGCTCCCATCAGCTCTACTGATCTTTACAGCATATTTTAGCTCAGTGTTTCGGTTTCCTGTCTCGCAACTTTAACGTCACTGTTTTGGTTCATTCTCATGGCATCATTTGATGCATGTATATAAATACATGTGTATGTATACATACACACATACACACACAAATTTGTATATAAACGATGCCATGAGAGAAAAGGTGGTATGTTTTTCTTTCTCCTGTAACCATCATGTGCAATCTGTACCACAGGAAGAAAAGGAGAGGAGGGAGCAAGAGGATGCACGTAAGAGGATGGACGATGACGCCAAGAAGAAGAAGGCTCTGACAAACATGACTCATCAGTATGCTGGTGTCCAACAGAGGGTCAGTCATCATGCAGATATGCACAGGAAAACTGTTTCTCAGAATTAATGACAATAAATAACCATCCAATAATCAAGATAAATGACAGGAGACAGACTGTTATAGTGATCTTACATGTAACACTTGAATTAATAGGACATAGGATCAGAGATTCAGACTTTGTGGCCTCTTTGATATTTTTTTCTTTTATTCTTTATTTCCTGTATTCTTTCAACACATCCACATGGATTGATTCTCCCTAGGACGGAAAGAAGGGAGCGAAGAAGCAGACGGAGAGAGAGAAGAAAAAGAAGATCCTGGCAGACAGGAGGAAGGCTCTCAACATCGACCATCTCAGTGAGGACAAAGTGAAGTAAGGATGCTATGTTTTTACTGGTAGTCATGGTTCACAGTTCTGTTGACAAGCTAATATCCACATTTACGGTCTGATGCAGGTGATTTGTTTGCGAATAAACTCCCATCTACTTGCCGTTCTTTGTATCTTAGAGTTTTACAGTTTTGATATGGCCTTTTAGTTTTCTGTTACTGACATACTCTTTGTATTTGCTCCAAAGGGAGAAGGCCAGTGAGCTGTGGCAGGTGCTGATGACGCTGGAGGCTGAGAAGTTTGACCTCAGCGAAAAACTGAAGAAACAGAAATATGAAGTAAGTACTTTGCCTCGGGGTGTTCATGTGCCAATTGCTGGAAGAACGTACCCATTAACAACAGTATCGGTGTAAAAATGAAATCAACCTGGTTAGGAAAGTAAAGACATATTTTTAAAGGATCACTTTTATAACATCTGTGAAGATCGATACGACTCATGCCTGTATGCTAAATGGCTGCAGCTAAGCAAAGATTGGATACGGCTAGCTTGGCTCTGTCCAAAGAAATCTAATATGTTAACATGTGAGTATTTTAGAGGTGCTGGTTGGCAGATTTCATTACCATTGGACAGAGTGAGGCTAGCCATTTCTCCCTGTTTACTGTCTTGGAACCAGCTAGATATATTTATTTTCATACAACTAAACACTTTTAGATCTTTAAGTAACCAATTAAAACAATGGATGATTAATACATACACATGTCAGCACTTAACTCCTCACTACTGCTTCTACTGATTTCAACAATTGTGTGTCTTTTTCCAACCTTTAAACTGCATGCCCTGTTCTTGTTTCTGTTGTGTATTTTAGGAAGCCTTACTCAACACTTAAAAATAGACTTTTGGCTAATTCTGGCATTTTTTTAAACCATGTGTATTTATTAATTTGCACTGTCCCTCCTCTCAAATAAACTAAACTAAACCGCACTGACATGAGAGTTGTATAAGTGTTCTTTTCTAACTCTTGGAAAGAAAATTAATATATATCACAAAATGTCTTACTATTCCTTTAAGGTCTTTGCTTATGAAATAGAAACATTTAATAAATGATGTGGCTTAAAAGCCACAGACTACCTACAGTATATTTGATTTATCTACTATGTTAATTTAGATCATAGGATAAAAAGATAATGACAAATATTGCAAATTGATGGTACACAGCCTACAGCCATGAAAAAGCCGCAGAATACGAAAGCTGAACCGATATGTACTGTGCTTTGTATTGCAAGGCTGTCCTGAGGGTGTCTATCTAAAATGAATGTGGTTTGACTTTCAGATCAATGTACTCCAGTCCAGAATCAATGAGCAGCAGAAGTTGTGAGTAACCATTAATAAGGAGTGTGTGCCTCTTGGTTGATATGTAGTTTTGCTTTCCATGTGTTGAAGGGTCAAATGTCATGTCAATGTCATTCTATAGTATGCCACAAAAAATCATAGTATACTTTGCCATGAATGCCATAATATATTAAGTCATAAAAAGGACATGGTATATCAAAAAGCCATAGTATAGCATGTCAAAGTCATGAAAAAGCCATAGCCCAAAAATGCCATGAAAAGTCATAGAATAGTATATCGAAAAAAGTCTTAAAAAAATAATATAGTAATACAAAAAGCCATAGTATAGCATGTCGAAAAAATTCATAGCAGAGTAAGTCGAAAAGACACAGTATAGCATGTTGAAAAAAGCTATCGTATAGTGTGTCGAAAAAAGTCACAAAAGCCATTGTATATCGAAAATAGTTATAAAAAAGCCACAGTATAGTGTGTAAAATAAAATAGTATATGTCAAAGTCCTAAAAAATGAGATTCTATTCAAAATTGATATTTGAAAAAATAAAACTCATAGTATAGTATGTCGAAAAAAATAAGTAATGGTACGTCGAAAAAAATTAAAAGTAATAGTATAGTATGTCGAAAAAAAGTCATAGTATAGAATATCGAAAAAATAAAACTCATAGTATAGTATGTCGAAAAATAAGTGATAGTATATTGAAAAAATAAAACTCATAATATAGTATGTCGAAAAATAAGTCAGTATAGTATGTCAGAAAAAAATAAGTCATCGTATAGTATATCGAAAAAATAAAACTCATCGCGTACGTCGAAAAAAGTAATAGTATAGTATGTTGAAAAAAAGTCATAGTATAGCATGTCGAATAAAAGAACAAAAAATAAAACTCATAGTATAGTATGTTGAAAACAAGTCAGTATAGTATGTCGAATAAAAAAACTCATAGAATAGTAAGTAAAAGAAAACAAAAAGTAATAGTATAGTTTGTCGAAAATAAGTCATAGTTTAGTATCTGAAAAATTAAAAAAAAGGCAGAGTATAGTATGTAGAAAAAAAGTAATAGTATAGTACGTCAAAAATATTTTTAAGTCATAGTATGTAAGTCTTTGTATAGTATGTCGAAAAAAAAACATACTATGGGTTTTTATTTTTCAACATATAGTATGTTGAAAAATAAAAAAACATACTATGGGTTTTTATAACTATAACATTTATTTATTTTTCTACATACTATGACTTTTTTATTTGTTTCGACACACTACACAATGTCTTTATTTGTTTCGACATACTATACTATGAATTTTTTTCGACGTATTACACTATGACTTGAAAAAGCTGCAAGGACCCTCACCCCTTTATGCACGTTGGGGGTACCTACTGCTGTGCATTTCCATGAAAGTTAACACTGCATGCAACAGTTGGAGGGTATTTTCTGCATGGAGTGCGTGGCGCTGCAAATGACCTGTTGAGAACCCGTGGGGCATCCCTAAAAGGCACTTAATCACACAAAATCCAAGATGGCTGACTTCCTGTTGGCCGAAAAAATCTCAAAGTATTTAATATATATATATATATTTAATTCGTGAAGATCGAAGTAACTTTTCTGAACCCTGCCTGCATTTGGGGGTGCCCAGCCCAATCACTACAGAAATTTGCAATTTTCACCAGTTCTGATGCGTAGTTCAATTTTCGGGAGTTTTTGTGGATCCTAAACATCTGAAAAATGCGATCTCGCAGCTGAAAAATAATAATCCTTAGAAAAACAATAGGTAAAACAAAGTCATAGTAATGTTGAAAAACAGTCATAGTATGTCAAAAAAAATAAATAGTCATAGTATGTTGCAAAAAAGCCATATAGTATGTCGAAAGAATTTAAAAAGGCGAAAAAATAAGTCATAGTGTACTACTACTTGTTTTCATTATGTTTCTGTTCAAAATTTTGAAAATGGCAATTAAGAGTTTTTAAGGGGCTTAATTGTTGCTAAATTGATTCATGAAGCTCTAATAATTTCTAAAGCTTCTGTTATGCTTTCCACACGGACATGTGCTGACGTGGTAACATTTGAATATTTTATACTCTGTGCAGGTTTCTCCTCGCGCCAAACCAACATTTTCAAAGTTCTCCATTTCCTCCGCGTAGTCGGAAATATTCTGATGTGTTCTATCTTGATAGTAGTGCATGAGACATCATATGAAAACAATGTTGTTGCTCCTAATGGCATTTGAAAGATTCCACCCGAACGAAAACAACCAATTAGAGCCGAGCAGTGTCTGGGCAGCTGTCAATCATTGATCAAATATTAATCAAGATTCTGTTATTGTAATGTCTATTTCTCACCTCAAATGTTTTCAGAATCATATTTCAGTGTACTGTTTAGTTCTAGAAAGTTTGTGACCTGACAGCCATGTTGAGAACAGTCACCGGCTGGAGCAACCGTTCTCATTTTACAGCTCAACAGTACACTAAAATATGTTTCTGAAAACATCTGAGGCGAGAAATAGACATTACAGTAACAGAATCTTGATTCATGTTTGATCAGAGTTCACGAGTTTCGCAAGCAGGTGCTTTAGAAACAGATCGGCTCTGATTGGTTGTTTTCCTTCGGCGTGGTGGAATCTGGCATATGGCTTTAGGAGGACACATGAACTTTGTTTTCACAGATTATCTGTCTCTTGTCAGGAAAAAGTAACTGTTTCATAAGAATAACCTTTTATCATATTTGCTCAAAGCTACCAACTTCAGCATTAAGAAAATATAACTTGATAAAACAAATCCTTGTTTTTGTTTGATTCCACAGCGCCAAAGGAAGAGGCAAGGGCAAGGGCAGGAGATAGACGCAAACATCAGCAGGAGTTCTCCAAGGAAGCATCTGAAATGGGGCAGCAGTATTGATTTCAATGACATTAATGTATGCTTAAACAATAAAAACAAAACTTGTGCTTTTGAGTTTTTTAGTACCTGTTTAAGTTTGAAACTAGTGGATATTTTTCTCTTACTTTCTACCAACACACTCACACTCATCAGTTTAAACAGCGTCAAAATAAATGAATCCAAATCATTTAACCGGCAATAAAATACCTGTATTTATTGTTCTGGGAACCGTACACAGAGAACCACAGTGCGCCATAACTTCCACATGTAGGCAGTGATATGTAAACATAATTTTAAACGACTTACCGTACAATAGTGCTCAACATTATCCACACATTTAAATAACACATTCATAAATAAAGATTCTGGTGGCAATATAGTGTCAGGATGACGGACTTTCTATACAGTACAGTACAGTGCGGTGACAACTGTGCAAAAATTAAAGTGATGGAGTATGTGCACAGGCAAGAGGACTAACATTGGCTGCAACTCATGTGCTGTATTGTTACACTATGACTTCTGAGGTTTCATGGTTTCTGACACATGACAGCTATTCCTAAATGAAACGGTTGCAGATGAGGAGATGAATAATGTTTTGGATTTTTTTTATATCCTAGAGCCCAAACATTAGCACAATGCTTTGTGAGGCTGCCAAAACAGCATCAAAACTTTCATTTCCACTTCACACAAAAGTCCATTTCCATACTAGTTAACCACAGTCTGTCAAAAATGAGAAGCACTTTGCCTTTGGCTGCACTCTCGATTCCTACAGGAGCCGTGGGTGGCAACTGCAGTTTCTAAAATCTTTAACATTAGCTAGTGCATTTTCATGTGCTCTAAACACCAACAAGAAGCATTTTAAATAAACAATTTACTTACATTTCTTTCAGGTAGCTTGTGGGCCGATATGATACCTACTTTGAGCAGGCATCAGAACAGTGCATTTTCATGGTTGCAAATCCAACCTTCATGTTCAGACATGATGAGTGCATGGAGCGTCAGTCTTTTAGGCATGATGAGGAGATAACAGATCAGGTTCAGCTCCCTTTGTTGATTCTTCACCACATATGCGTTTCCCTGATCTCAGCGATCACCTGGCTGGCTTTCTGCAACGCCTGTGGACAAAACAAAATAAAGAATGAGATGACCGATAAAGGAACATTCATCATGGAGAACTACACCCTACGAGGTGGGAGTTTTGTTACCTGTAGCATGTCAGCGGCTTCCTTGCGCCGCTGGGCCATGTCCTCCGATTCAGTCAGCAGTTCGTTGAGGAGGCCAGATTTATACAGCTGGCCAACAAGCTCGCTCTGGAGGCTGTCCTTCACATGGTTGACCAGGAAGTGCATCACTGCCTTCGGCACACTGCGAGGGAGAGAGGAAACAGAGCGAACAGATGGTTGAGAACAAGGAGGCAAGATGGCCTGGTGATTGTGTTGTCCCCCAGATGGAGGGGCTCGAGTTTGACCCAACAGGTGGCCGCGCCTGTCCAAGAATCGAGCTGTTGAAGTACGAGCTAGGAATTCAATACAATAAATGTATATTGAGCTCCAGGGGGTTATAATATGGAAAAAAAATCCACTTTGGTAGGATGGAAAAGAGGATCAAATTAAGTCAAATCACATTAATTGATTATATTAAAGAAGGTTTCTGACAGTTGTTGTCATGAGTATTTGTTATGGTGGCCGAGGTTTAGGCTTACAAGTTACAACCATAGCGTGAAAACATTTTCAAAGGAGACGTATAAAAGGATAAGGCTGGTTTCCTTATTGTAAATAAATCCCATTCAAATCTCAAAAACGATGTGTTAGTTTGTCTCTCAATACTTTCAAACTTCTCTATCCTGTCTGTGGCTACTATCCCCAAGCCTGTTGGTTCCTACTAGAGCTGCACAATTAATAGAATTTTTATTGAAATCACAATATGGCAAACTGCAATTTTCAAATCTCAGGAGGCGCAATATTTGTTAAAGGCAAAATGTGTGTCAAAATACCCTTTTAAATTAAATATCATACTGAAGAGATGTCCTGACCTTCACATGATACTCTACTTACTTAAGAAAGCTTCTTTGTTTGATACAGATCCCCACAAAAATCACACCATAATTGTTTAGATATGCTTTTCAGTTAAAATGATAATAATGATGTAAAAAAATATCATTCCTTCTAATGTTGCAAATCATATCGCAATTGCAATGTTGGTCAAAATAATAGCAATTATATATTTTCTCAGTATAGTATGTCGAAAAAATAAAAGAAGTCATAGTATCTCGAAAAAAGTAAAAAAAAGTCATAGCATAGTACCCCGAAAAAAAGTCATAGTATCGTATGTCAAAAAAAAGTTATAGTATAGTACTGTATGTCGATAAAAGTAAAAAAAAAGTCATAGAGTAGTATGTCAAAAAAAAGAAAGTCATAGTATAGTATGTTGAAAAATACATAAGTCATAGTTTAGTATGTCAAAAAATAAAGAAATGTCATAGTGTAGTATCTCGAAATTTATTTAAAAGTCATAGTACAGTATGTCGAAAATAATAAAGTCATGGTATAGTATGTTGAACAAAGTAAAAAAAAATCATAGTATCGTATGTCGAAAAAATCAAATAAGTCGTATGTCGAAAAAGTCATATTATAGTATGTTGAAAATAATAAAAACAAAATCATAGTATAGTATGTTGAACAAATACAGAAAGTCATATGTCGAAAAAATGAAAAAGCTATAGTATCGTAGGTCGAAAAAAATTTAAAAGTCATAGTATAATATGTCGAAAAAATAAAGAAAGTCATAGTATAGTGTCGAAAAAATAAAAAAAGCCATAGTATAGTGTCGAAAAAATAAAAAAAAGCCATAGTATAGTGTCGAAAAAATTAAAAAAAGTCAGTATAATATGTCGAAAAAAATAAAGAAAGTCATAGAATAGTATGCTGAATTTTTTTTTTAAAAAGTCCTAGTATAGTATGTCGAAAAAAATAAAAAAAGTCATAGTATAATATGTCGAAAAAATAAAGAAAGTCATAGTATAGTATGTCAAAATGATGTAAGAAAAATATCATTCCCTGTAATATTGCAAATCATATAGCAATTGCAATATCGGTCAAAATAATCGCAATTAGATATTTTCTCTAATGGTTCCTAGTTCCTACTAGAGATGCACCGATACCAGTACTGGATCGGATATCAGTGACAAAGGGGTCAATCTATTCAATTCAATTCTGTTTATATACTATGTACATTATAAACTGGAATTTGAATTCCTGTTTACGTTTTGACCAAGTTGTTGCTACATTAAAAAGGTTTACACTTAAATTGTAATTCTTGTTGATTTTTTACTAAGTTACTGGTGTACGATTTATTATTTTAATAATAAATATCAATTCAGTCAATTTACATCTATGTATTTATTTTTCACATTTTGTTTTACAAAGTTAGAAAAGCGATAAGTAAGAAGGCTGATGTTGCCTTACACATAAAAGAATGATCCCAGTCACTTCCACACAGTGAGGCATACAGCTTATTAATTAGACACTGGTATCGGCACGATACCCAAAGCCCACATATTGGTATCTGGCCTGAAAAAGTCAGATCGGTGCATCCCTAGTTCCTACTGACATTCATATTTACAGGCAGTTCTCAAATTCAGATTTCAATCTTTTAAAAAGGCTCAAAAATGTATTACAAGAGCTGGGCACTGTACTTATTAGCAAATATTACTCAAACAGTGTACAATAAATACTGCATTTGTTGGGGACTATTTTCAGCCCAGGATTAATATACATCTGGTGCACTAGTGAGTATTTGCAGCAGCAGGAGGGTGTATGTGGGATTGACTCAAAATAAACTACATTACCTACAAACAAATGTAGGCAATGTTTGATGACGTGACAAAACAAATCTACTGCACCTGGGAGAAGTTTGCCCTCAGGGCTGTCTGACAGGAAACGCCTGAGATTTAAGCAATAAACCTACTTAGTTTGGTTTAAGAAAAGATTGTGCACATAATGTATTAACAGTAATTGCAGAAAATAGTAAAATAAGTCAATTCTATGGGCTATAGTGAGATAAATGCTCATAGGCTATCTCAGTTTTATTTGATCTAATTACATGAATGGTACCTGTTGGTTTATGTTAGAATTACTAGATTCAATTGAATGGAAATGCACATGTAATTGAAATGAGTAAACCTGACAAAATAGGGCAAATAATTTCTTTAAGTGTGGTTTGGGTGAAAATTAACTCTTTCATCAGAAAGCCCTGAAGGTAAACTTCTCCCATGTTCACCAAATCTACTAACAAACATTTGAGCCAGCTAAGTCTCCCAGAAATTAAAACACAGCATCGTCGTCACACAGCATGTGGAAATCAAACACTAACCTGAGAACCAGGCGCTGCCATCACTTGCAGGTGATTAAAGACGTTGCTAACGGTAATATTGTCTAAATTATAGAATAGAAACTAGGGTTTATCTAATGATAGATATTGCTAACTCATGAACTCACAGCACATGTTCCACAGCAAACATGGTGGTTGTGTTCTTCTTCTTCTGCAGGTAAGACAGAAGCTAGACCAGATGCTTTACTGCCAGCTGGTGGTCAGACAGGTTTCTGTGTGTTTGCCTGCTTTACATCAGGATTGGGGTACAGTGTGGCACATTGGTGTGTTTGTAATAGTATTTGGATAACAATGGAGCTCTATGGCACAGAGGAATAAGCTATATGAGGCTTTAGCTACACAGACAATACTTGTTAGTCAATTATTTGTTGGTTTTGGGTCTGTCTTTTCATGGGTTACGTTGACAATAGGGCTGTCAATCGATTAAAATATTGAATCGCAATTAATCGCATGATTGTCCATAGTTAATAGTGATTCTAAATGTTCAAAATGTACCTTAAAAGGAGAAGTATTTAATACTCAACATGGGAGTGGGCAAATATGCTTCCTTTATGCAAATATATGTATTATTACTGGAGACTAATTAACAACACAAAACAAGACAAATATCCAGAAACCCTCACAGGTACTGTATTTAGCATAAAAAATATGCTTAAATCATAACATGGCAAACTAAAGCAGGCAACAACAGCTGTCAGTGTGTCAGTGTGTTGACTTGACTATTACTTACCCCAAACTGCATGTGATTATCATAAAGTGGGCATGTCAGTAAAGGGGAGACTCATGGGTACCCATAGAACCCATTTACATTCACATCTCTTGAGGTCAGAGGTCAAGGGAATGGCTGTCATCCCGCTGCTCACGTGATGACAGCCATGCCAGTTTTTCCTCACCAAAATGTAGCGCAAGTTTGGAGCGTTATTTAGCCTCCTTTAGTAATGGCAACGAGTATGACATTGGTACACGACATGGTACCAATGGAGTAGGTTTTCTAGTTTCATATGATGCCAGTTTCTTCACTCTAGCTTCATAATCCAGCCAGCTACAACCTAAAAATCGCACGTTGCGTTAAAGAAATGAGTTGCATTAAAACGACTTTGCGTTATCGCGTTAACTTTGACAGCCTGAGTTGACAATATAAAATATAGAAAATCACCAGACTTTAAAGAGAAGCTAGCCGACCTACCTGTCCTGGATGTTCTTGCGAACGATGAGGAAGTAAGACTTGATGAGGCGCTCGATGACCTCGCAGTCCCGCTGCTCACGTGATGACAGCTTCCTGGCAACCGGCACAGGCTTGAGGGAAAAGGGGAGATGATGTTCAATTGATGATGATAATCAATCGTTCACCGCTAAATAACTGAGATCTCCATAACGGGGCATGTTGACATGCTTATGTTTAGTTACCACATCGAGCAGGTTGACAATTCCTCTAAGGGGGCTTCCAGGTCCAGAGCCGGGGCCTTCCTCGCCTTTCTTCAGCATCCCCCTCCAGTTCCCCGTGCCGTCCTGCTCACCCTGGGCTCCTGCTGCCGGGCCCTGAGGAGCCAGCAACACAAGAAACATGAAGATGAACGGTCATCACACCACCCAGGACACCAAATGATTACAACAACACCTTGCTCTTGTCATTAGGGTTCACAGGGAAAGGATGGTTAGGGTATGTAGCATTATTAACCTTGACCGGTTCATATGCAACAGTGCAAACACAAGTCAAACAGGCAGGTACACACAAAGAGATTATAGGAACTTGAAGTTAAACGTTCATTCATTGAGAATCGTACACTGACAGAAATAAATGCCTTTGATTTGGAGATGAAATTGGGAAGACAAGAGAAAGGAAGTGAACTGAACTATTAATTCAGCAGTTAAACAGATTTTTTTTTTACTGCATTGAGCTAAATGCTAACATCAGCATGCTTACATTCTCACAATGACAGTTCTAAAATGCTGTAATGTAAAGCAGGAACAATGTTAATCCTGTTAACAATCTTAGTTTAGCACATTACCAGGCTAACATTTGCTATTTAACATTAAATACAAAGTATCGCTGAGGCTGATGGTTCTACAGGTGTTGGATAAATGATAAGTTTCACCTGATAATGGCAGAGGATGAAAAGTTATTACAACACATCCTGAGGGGAGCATGAATGGCTGTTCCAAATTTTATGGAAAATCCAATCCAATTGTTGGAGACATTTCACAAAAAAAACACAAAGCAAGTAGGTTTTGTCCTCTGGGGACCACCAATGTCTGTAGAAATTTTCATGGCAATCCATTCAATGTTGAGCTATTTCAGTCTGGACAAAATCTGGTGATGGAGCGACCAACTGACCGGCATCCCTAGAGCCATGCTGCAAGCAGGGCTAAAAACAACATTGGTCTGTGCATATTTTAGGAGAATGACAAACAGGCCTGGGTAGATGATGCACAGTGGTAGAACTTCCACTATCACATAATTACGAAACTAGGTACACAAACAGGGTAACCAAAGTGTTCAGAGGTTGGAAAAAGGAACAGAGGGAGAGGAAGGCATTTTCTTTGAGACAGGAGGACCGACTTTGGGCACACAGACTCTGCAGGAAACACAACAGTTGTTAGTGCACACAGGCTGAGGGAGAGCACAACAAGAGCATGGCATCAGCAGACAGATCAGAGTGCATGCCAGCAGCCCATGCTCATCCATCCATCCATCCATCCATCCATCCATCCATCCATCCATCCATCCATCCATCCATGCCCAACCAGCAGCCCTGCAGCCGAGCTGCGTACGTGCCCACCTTGGCACCGTCCATGTCTGCTCCAGACGCAGAAGGCTCGCCAGATACCCCAGTTGGGCCAGCCGGGCCTTTGCCAACAGACTAGCAGGAATATGAGAGCAGGAATTGAGAGAGAGAAAGAGAGAAAAAAAAAAAAGTACTGAGAAGAAATGTGGAAAGACAGAGGAAAGGAGGTTGGCAGTGGAAAGTGATTTGAGGGGAGGAGAGGAGACTTTCTGAGAGGAGATGTGGGATAAAATTCCTCGATGGAAACTATCCGAGGCATTCGGTTCACAGATCCTCATCCTGTAGTGCTACGAGTGATTAACACGGCACAAGTCCCCTTTATACGACTCGGGACGCTGCAACCAAATATTAGAACTGTTATTCTATTTAAAATAAGGTTGTTTCTTTTACCTTATCCCTGGGCACTGCAGCAGGCAGCTCTCTCATCCGGATTCTCCTTTGCTCCTACAAAGAACACAAGTTGGTACAAGTTATGGTTTAATTACATCCTAGGAAAGTATGGAAGATAAATCACTGAAAAGCTCCTAATGAAAGAAGTTATCCTACTTCTTAAAGAAATGTTTTAAGTTCTACTGACTATTGTGCTTATTAAAAATACATCTTATGTCACAGTGTTCATTATTTTCTGTGTAAAATATACAAATCCCACCTGCAATTTTTCCAGCAGACTTTGATAACAGACTAATGATCTCCTAAATAACAAAAACTTAATTACTAAAAATTATTTGTATGGAAGCAAAGAAAGGCTATAATAATTTAAATCTTACAAGAAACTGAATTGTGAAATTGATTCACTATTGAATAATTCCTAGTATTGAAATAGTAATTACTTGAATTTACAGTGTGTGGTTTGAATTCCTATTTCAATTCCAAAATTCCATAAGGTAAATTCAAGAGTCAAATATTTGAAAATTAGAATTCCCGCCTCGCGGTTATATGTCTCCGCCAACCAATCATTTTATCCTATGAGACATTTGTGTGAAATTGTCATAATTAGGATATGAATTCTTGAGTTATGGCCAAAAACATGTTTTATGAGGTCACATTGACCTTGACCTTTTGACAACCAAAATCCAATCAGGTCATCCTTGAATCCAAGTGGACATTTGTGCCAATTTTGAAGAAATTCACTCAAGGCGTTCCAGAGATTTCACGAGAATGGGATGGACATGAGGTCACAGTGACCTTGACCTTTGACAACAGAAATCTAATCAGTTTATCCTTGAGTCCAAGTGGACGTTTGTGCCTAATTTGAAGAAATTACCTCCAGCCACGGCTGTCACGGAGGTATAAAAACTGTAAGTTTAAGTTGCTCAAATTCAGTTGATCGATTTCTGATCTTACAATTCCAGTCAGGTAAAAAGATTAAAATGGTTGCTCAAATTGGATTGGTGAAATTCAGACGACGAAATATGAGATGAAATATTACAATGTGAACAATCAGGCTACAAAGGACAATAAATCAAGCCTCTGTCCTATCAGGTTACATTCTGTCAGTCACATGATCCAAGTGTGTAATCTGGTTTTAATACAAGAGGAAGAAGTAACTTTAATAACCTGGATGTTTATGTTTGAATTCTTCACAGTGAATTTTGTTGACTTGAATTTTAGATCTGAAAATGACTGAATTTGAGCAATTTGAATAAATCTTTTTTATATTGGACACCAATGCATTCTTTAATTAAATTTATGAACCAAACAAAAATACTTGAAATCAGGTTTCTGAAATTGCAAAACTTGAAATTAAATACAAAGGAGAGAAATTAACCAACATTAATGCAAGTTAATAATTTCAATGCTAGAATTTCAGTTGCATTTCAATTTCAACATTAGTTGTTAAAATAGGTATTCAGTTGCTTTTTAGATTAAAAATATTGCTTTTATTTGCTTCCATACAATCTGTTTCAATGACATTTAATACCTTTTATATACCTAAAAATATTGACATGTAATCTCAGGCCTACAGATAAGCAACGGCAGGTTTGCTCTCTTTATTCTGCCAGAAAAATGTATGCATGTAAGAATATTATTATGAGTACAGACCTCTATATTGTTATTCATGACCCCGCAGGCATCTGCAAAGTCTGGATGTTTGGTGTTGATGTAGGCCAGCTCTATTGCAACCAAGTTATGCACCTGTGAGAAGAAGAAGAAGAAGAAGAGAGGACAACTTCAGTTATCAAGCAATGTTTTGATTCAGCTTCTCATTAAACACAGCAACCTGAGAGATAAGGACTGCAGGCGATGACAGCACAAATGCAAAAAAAAACAAAAACAAGAATGTGATGGTACCATCTCATTGGTGATCGGCAGTCTCTTCCTCAGGAGGGAGGTGACCACTTCCACAATGGCCTCATGCAGCTTAGGGAACCTCTGCAGCTCCTGCAGGACAAAACATTATGACTATGTGAGTGTGAGTGAGTGAGTGAGAAAGATCAATACCGGTGAAGATGTGAGCAGAGCTGATTACCTGTGTGCTGTAGTTGCTGCAGTGCTGGATGATCCTCTGCATCTCCTCGTGGACCAGCTCCACGCAGCGCAGACTGGGCTCCTCCAAGCGTTTCACCTGCTTCTTCACCAACAGCTCGAAGGAAACCTCGGGCACAAACAGGGACGGACGCGGGCCCTGGCGTAAGGGGGAGGAGGGAGCTGCAGGTTAGCAATAGTTAGTGCCGGAGCAACTTGTGTTTAGTGAGCAACAAAAGCATCAGAATAGACTCACAAAAAAAGTTGTGTCTCTGTTGCTTTACGATAGCTCACTGAACTAACGATGCCCCTAATGAGGTCACATTTATGGGATAATAATGCAGCAGCACTCACTGTTGCGTTCCTTATGGCTGTTAGGATGTCAATGGTGCTGAGTCCTCCCAGAGGATCCACAGACTCCAATGTTCTGCCAAAAGTCTCGTGGAATATGTAACAAATTCTGGCTCCACCGCACCTGAAAAATAGCAGCGGGGGGATATTAGCTGTGATGTGAACCCCGTGGCCTACTCTCCTGTCAGCTCTTCCTCCACAGAGGCTGTGCGTGCCTCAACTTACAAGTTGTATCATATTAAATGATGAAACCAATGCAGTTGTTTTGCTCATTTCCACTACGCTGGATCAACAGCATCACCCTGTGGCCGAGCGGAGGAGAGGCACCGGTACTCACAGCTCGGCCGTCTCGATGTATTTGGCCGTGCCCTCTATGGTGTTGCAGTACTCTGTGGCGAACTTGGTGATGAGCTGGAGCAAGGTGGCACTTTGGTCTTCCACGGGTTCGCCGTAGCTGCCGAGCAGGGACTGGTACTGGGATGCCAGGACGTTGATCCGTGTCTTCAGCTCAGGGAGGCAGTCTCGGATGTGATGCATCAGTAACCTGACATTATGGAGGTAAAGGGCAGACGGTTCAGGTTTTGTGCAGATATGGCAAATTATATTCTGAGCTGTGATTTGTAATGCTAAACATCTATTGTCTAAATAAAAGACAATTTCTCTGATGGCTGGTATTAATAATTTAATAACAGGGCATGCTGATATAACCTAATGTGTCCTGGTTACATTCATACCTACATATAGTATGTGTCGCATCTTATTCTTTGTACTCTCCCTGTTTTATTAAAATAAAGAATTTTATATATATTTTTCATAGGGCTGTCAAAGTTAACGCGATAATAACATGTTAACGAAAATTTGTTTTAACACCACTAATTTCTTTAACGCATTAACGCAATTTGCGATTTTTAGGTTGTAGCTCAGTTTTAAAGCTAGAGTGAAGATACTGGCATCATATGAAAATAGAAAACCTGAGGAATCCATCGGTTCCATCCATGTCATACTAGCTTGTCAGGAAGGAGGTTAAATAATGCTCCAAACTTGGTGAGGAAAAACTGTCATGTCCATTTTCAAAGGGGTCCCTTGACCTCTGACCTCCAGATATGTGAATGTAAATGGGTTCTATGGGTACCCACAAGTCTCCCCTTTGCAGACATGACCACTTGATGATAATCACATGCAGTTTGGGGCAAGTCATAATCAAGTCAGCACACTGACACACTGACAGCTGTTGTTGCCTGTTGGGCTGCAGTTTGCCATGTTATGATTTGAGCATATTGTTTTATGCTAAATGCAGTACCTGTGAGGGTTTCTGGACAATATCTGTCATTGTTTTGTGTTGTTAATTGATTTCCAATAATAAATATATACATACATTTATATAAAGCAGCATATTTGTCCACTCCCATGTTGATAAGAGGATTAAATACTTGCCAAATCTCCCTTTAAGGTACATTTAGAACAGATAAAATTAAATGCGATTAATGATAAAGACAGGCTGTGGTATCTGGCGCAAAGAAGGAAAACTACCAAGCAAAGGAAAATGAACTTAGCCACAATGGAGGCATTCTGCACACTAATAGGCTGCAGAACCATTCACTGTACTGCACATTTATTTGTCTGAAAATTACCCAGAAAAAAAAACCAGTTAACTATTCTTGATCCCTTTTGATTGCAGTCCTGATCCTGGTCTAAATAGATAACTCTTTGAAGTTCAATATTAAAAGTCTAAGTAATACTGAAACAAATCTACAGAAGCACAAACATGTCTATTTTTAAAGCTTTTTTTTCTTTTTATTTGACTTTCTTTGGTTCATTTTGCAACCCTTCTGCAAAAATAAGCAACTGTTGACGCGGTGATCTTAAAATGGTTTACAGCGATAGAGACGTGAGGCTTCGACGTGTAATTCACGTTTACCTGTTAAGTGTTCTGGCCAGGTATTTGGTTCCGTTTCTGGTGGCGAGAGATGGATATTTCTTCTGCAGGAAAGCGTGTTCGTCTCGAATGGCGTCAGTCACTGACTTCTTATTGTTGATGTCCAGCTGGCTCCTAAACGTTTAAATACATTAATACACCATGAATTAGTCTGGGCAATAAAGGATATTCAAAATGTATGTCAGGAAATATGGAAGACAATCTTATGTCTATCAATATATCATATTTTATGCTGCCTAATGTACTGTATATCATGATACTGTAGCTCGTCTTTGAACATTAAATAGTTATTGATGTTCATTCAACTGAACTGAATGATAATGGACGTAAAACTGGCAGTTTAAATCCCACAATGTATTCCTTTATCACTGTAATCACAAACATAGATATTGACATAGCAGCATTAAATATGTATAATAGCACACTCATCACTATTGAGCCTCTCATCTCTATCATTACACACTCATCTATTTTATGATGTGATGGGTTATTATCATTATTAGTTGTAGTTTATATTCATAGTTTTTCAGACCTGTTGACTACTCCAATGAGGCCCAGTTTGACAGGAATGACTCTGCCCATCAGTACGTCCATAGCATCAGTGCCGGCGTCCATCAGGTCCAGCTTGGTCACCACAGCCAGTGTCCTCCTGCCTGGTGAGACACATTCATTAACAAAGGTCATTATTATAATTAATACTAGTCATCTTTTCACCATGTACTGTTTTAGTGGTGAAAAGGTGGCAAATAAAGGTTGATTCACACTAAAAGAAATGAGATTATGATAGTGGGTGTTGGATAATGTCTCCCTTCCAGTTAGTCTTACCGTCGGGGTCGACCTCCCGGGCCACCTTGAGCGCCTCCGAGGTGGCCATGTCTGTGTTAGCCGCGGTGACAGCCAGGATGATGCAGTTAGGGTTGGAGATGTGCTTCACGATTAGATCCTTTATCTGAAGCTCGATGTCCTTAGGCTGATCACCCACGGGCACCTGGAGGGGACAATGACAATTAAAAGAAAGTACACAGTAAATCTAAATTTGATTCATTAGAAACTACAGCGGAGGGATTTCTCAAATGAACACATGTTCAACCAGAGAGGGGAGGAACTAATGAGGCCTGAATCAAAGCCTGCAGACACTTGGGCTTCGACAGCACACGTAGTTTAATAGAAGCATCAAGAACGAGTTACAAATTTCCTGCCGTCTACAAATATCTAATACACAAAAGCATCGACCGGATAGAGAAATTAACACGAGTGATCAGGCATATGTCGTAAATTGTGTTTTTTGTGTGTTTTTTACTCAACATTTGCATCTTTTAAATAAAGGAAGTGTTGTATAACAAATTTCCCCAGGGCTACGAGATGATCAAAGCTTTGTCTTGGGATGTAGGAAGTAGGGAGCACAGCATGCGTTACCTTAGTGATTCCAGGCAGATCCACCAGCGTGAGGTTGACAACGTTTGGAGAAAATATCTTCAGATGAATGGGATCATCGCTGATCCCCTGCAGAGGGACAAGAAAAGAATAGACGTGTACTGTGTATTTAAAAGCTCAGCACTTTTTCACAGAGCATGTTCAAAATGCTGTTCGGCAGACTACAATCTTAGTTTTTTTTCTCTTACTTGCTGTCAATTGTGATGATAACAATATCATAGGCTCTCATGTTGCTGTTTTTGACACTGCTACAGCTCCTGTTTGTGCCTCTCATGTATTAGCGTTACATTTGAAACAGAGATGTGAGTATCTGGATCTCTGAAAAATAAATACCAAGCAATGTTTGAAAAACCCAGATTGTTTAACAAGACTTACGGCTGTTCTAAAGGCATTTCCACAATCCACTTCTAAACATCTGGATGGAAAACAAATCTGCCCGCTGCACAATTAGAAACACTTTTAAACCGTTTCATAAGCTCTGTTTCCTATCCAGGTAGCCACCGGCTCCATCTCTGTTTGGATTAGGATAAGAAGTTGCAACATGAGAAACTGGTTAAAAATAAATGTTATCATGCAGTGGACAGAATATTTGTTTGATCCAGATGATTAGTAGAGCCTTTGAGGATTCTGGACGTACCTTCAAAAGAGCCATAAGTGTTAAACAACTTTATGGGTTTTTCAAAGATTGCCATGTATTCATTTTTCAGAGAAATTGATGCTTAGCTCTCTGACTCAAATAATGTAACGCTAATACATAAGAGGCACTAACTGAGGCTACATGTAGGTGTCTGCTGTGGCTAGCACAGTAGGAGTATCACCACTCTGTATCGCTAGCAGGGGGATGCGGCTAACCTTAGCTCGCTACTTGAGGAAGTATTGCCATCAGAGAGTATTGATCATAGAATGTATATAAAGATGGACAACATGACAGCTCCCCAAAAGTGAAGCCAAAACATCTGGATCGCCCCCTGGTCGCTGGCTGCAGTATAGGTCATAAACCCCTTCATATTAGTGGATGGGACATGGGACAAAGTACACATCAGATAAATTGAAGATGGCTTCTGTAATTTTATGTAGTTCTTCTCACGCTGATGTATGTTCAAGTGTTCATTTTTCTGATAAGTTTGAGTTTAATTAGTTATTTGATGCTATTAAAAAGGGGATGAGACGTCATGATTGACAGCTGTGATTGACAGCTGCTCTTAGTGAAGTAGTCGCTCGGGCGGGTGTGTGGGCGGGACCTCGATACCACCGCTCCACCGCCCGATCACTACTGCGTTGAGTCTGGCTCCATATGACGTCAAAATCTCAAGATAGTAGCTCCCGTATCCGGGATATTTTGGCTTCACTTCTGCACAGTGGGAGGAAGTGGAGACGCGTCTTCCATCTTAATATACAGTCTATGGTATTGATACTCTGGGGTGCTCTCCACAATTAGCATCTCAAACTAATGTTTGATGACAGAACACTTCTCACAGACCGGGAACAAAGTGTCCGTTGACCAAGTTTGCGCTTAAGTCTGTGGACAGTTGAGCTCAGTCTCAGAGAGACAGTTGAGATATGAGTTGAAACTTTTGCTGGTAGCGAAAATAGTTTTTTTAAATACTGTTGGAGTAGTGTAAACTTAATTTAAAGGGGAGGGGGATCTCTATTATCACTGTCACTCCTGATGAGGTCACACAGAGGGCGTTCCCAATGCGAGACACTCCCTCACGCTACTCACAGAACCATAGTAATGTAAATAAGCCAAACTTTTACAAAGCTACATGAGAGCAAGTCTTTCTTACATTTGCCCTCCTTTCAGCTTTCTAGAAGCATCTCCATACCCTTTGGGCCCCAGTAGCCCTAAACTACATGCCAAAAAAAATGTTGGTGTGATTTTCCACTGTGGTCTCACATTTGATAAACATACTGTCTAAGCTCTGCTGTGAAAGCCAGTTTCCTCAGCTCAGGGCTATCTCCAAAGTCGAGCCTTAACTCATGTTCTCGAATTTTTGGGTGAAATAAAGTTATGTATGCTTTCATCTCAATTGCGTCTGGATTATTTTAATTCTCTGTACATATTATGTGTTAGTCACTAATCCTTGGTTCGCCTGCAGCTAGCCCAGAATGTGCACCTAGTTTTCTAACAGGCAAAAGAAAGAAGGAATACATTTCTCATGTACCAACCTCCCATCGTCTGCTGCTGCAGTAGTTAGTGATGAGTTGCTCTTAAAGTTTGGTTTATCAGGGCCTGAGCACCGACCAGCGGTCAGGCCGCGAAGGCCCTCTTGAAACTGAAGTGTTTATTATTTATGCAAATTAATCACTTTTATGAGGGGCTTAAGATGCTCAAAAACTAATCAAACTAGGCACATATATCAGAACTGATGAAAAATCTGATATTTTAGAGGTCTTGGATTTTGTGGAATGGCTCAATAGCACTCCCTGCTAAATTAGAAAGCAGTCGCCCTCACGGTACGTTTCACCTACGTGTATGAAATTTGGTAGGCAGGTGAAACATGTGGAGACGTACAAAAAGCCTCTTGGAGGTATACCATAAACCCAACCAGGAGTCAGCCATTTTTAATTTAATGCTCCATTTTAGGCTATTTTTAGCCTTTTACAGGTGCTGTACTTTAACAAACTCCTCCTACAGATTTAATCAGAAGGACTTAAAGTTTGGTCCGTACAATCTAAAGACCTTTATGATGAAACGTTTTCTGGAACGGCATTGCCGTGGTGTGGCGGGCGAAAAAGCACCGTTTGCCATAAAACAGGAAGTTGTTGTAAATTGAGCGTACATTCTCCAGTCTCCTCAAAATATCACATGCTGGATACACACAGTCCAGGCCTGAAGACATCTACATGCCAATATTGACTCAGTCATAGCACCACCTACTGGCAACAGGTGGTCAGCATTATGTGACAAACATCACCTCATTTACATGAAATTTACATTGTGTGGTCTAACCTTGATGTACAGCAACATAATGCATGTTTAGAGCATGTTTTCTTGCACAAAGGAAGTGGCACCACGCATTCCACAGAGGAAATACCGCCCAAGGCATGCGCACAGTGTCCAATGTTCACGGAAATGCACGGCTATGTCAAGCGGCATCCCGACAGTAGCCCCGACAGTAGCCCCAACGTGCGCCAAGGTGTGAGGGCCCGGTCATCGCTGCTTGCAGCTTTAATTTATATATGTAGCTCTGAATATGTTTGTATTATTTGAGATCTTCTAATTACTTCCAACCTAAAACTCAATTACTGGTATTCTTTTGTTTGTCCATCCATGTCTCACCTTATTATTCCCCGATATTCGCGCTGTTTCATTTTCGATTTCTTGCCTGATTTCTTCAAAATCTGTGTAGATCTGGAAAAAATAAATAAATAAAGAATGAACATAAAGACAAGCAAGGGCCAAGAGTATTAATTAAATAATTTGTATCATAAAATTCATACCTGATTTTTTGTGTGCAGAAACTTGCCCCACTCGTCCCCTTCTCTGCCTGTGACACATAATAAAAACAGTATGGGTCACAGTTGTAGAGTAGCATTCTCAAAGGAAAGAAAACACAGGTGTTGCCTACTATTAGAGGACTGATGTCTCAGCAGGATTTGGAAAAACTAGTACATGCATTTATCTTCAGCCGACTTGACTACTGTAACGGCGTCTTTACCGGTCTTCCTAAAAAATCGATCAGACAGCTGCAGCTGATTCAGAACGCTGCTGCTAGAGTCCTCACTAAGACCAAGAAAGTGGATCACATCAGTCCAGTTCTGAAGTCTCTACACTGGCTGCCTGTCTCTCAGAGAATTGATTTCAAAATACTGCTGCTGGTTTACAAAGCACTAAATGGTTTAGGGCCAAAATACATTTCTGATCTTCTGCTGTGTTATGAACCATCCAGACCTCTCAGGTCATCTGGATCAGGTCTGCTTAGTGTCCCCAGAGTCAGAACTAAACATGCAGAAGCAGCATTCAGTTTTTATGCACCAAATATCTGGAACAAGCTCCCAGAAACCTGCAGGACCGCTCCAACTCTCACTTCTTTTAAAACAAAGCTTAAAACTTTCCTGTTTGCGGGTGCCTTTTATTCTGACACTGCACTATAACTTTTACTCTTTTGAGTTTTATGCAATTTTAGCTTCTATCCTAGCTTTTATTTTTAGCTTGTTTTTATTTTCTAATCTTTAATGTTTTAATGTTTTTATGTTTTTATAACTGTTTTAATTATTTCTTAATGTTCTTTTGCATTTTGTCGCAATGTTCTTGAATGTTTCTGTAAAGCACTTTGAATTGCCCTGTTGTTGAAATGTGCTATACAAATAAAGCTGCCTTGCCTTGCCTTGCCTTACTACAACTGCCAAGACAACTATTAGGATTAACTACCACGGCTAACATAAAGGCCGACACCTGACGACAGTTACTGGTCTGGTGAATTAAGCAGCTGGAATTACAGGTGTGGCTCTGAGGAGGAAGGAGAAGAACTAAGAGGCTAATCCAGTCTATTGAATGTGAAGACACCTGTACAATGCACCTTTGTGAAGGCACAGTGTTTTTATTTCACTCCCTGGCATCTGCAAATGGTTAGAAACACAACGACAGAGACAGAACTTTAAAACTGGTGCATGTTTACTGAGCACTAGGCAATTATATGACTTTTTTTCACACTGGACCTGTTCCCTAAATTTGTGTTTATTAGCCTGAAAAAAATGGAAAATTATGGTGATTTATATGGAAGAATCCAGACACAGAATACAAATGACTGAAGCAAAATCCAAATACAACAGTGGACTCATTAGTGGTGGTCAGTGGACTGAAACACTGCTGAAATTAGAGGGATTTTGGTGCTTACCACCGTCATCATTTTTCCTTGCATCTCCAGGTTCTACATGGACCAGCTGGAGGATGAGAGGTCGCCTGGTTACGATGCCAGTCCCACGGGGCAGCAGGTCCCTGCCCACCAAGCTCTCCAGCACTGAGCTCTTACCACTGCTCTGGAGACACAAAACACACATAGAGACATGAGTAAGAGGAGGGGTGAACCAAGGAATACATACATTTATTTCATATACTCATTTTTAACAGTCTCTTCTGCACTATATTCACTTTTTTTAAATAGTCCTGTATCACAGCTGTTACCCTGCACTATACTCATTTTTAACAGTTTTCTTCATCTCCTTGTATTTTTCTATCTGGTATATTTCTTTGTACTTTGTACTTTGCACTACAAACTTTTTTCCTGCCTTTTTACTAACATGTATTGCACTATGGAACCATGCTGGATCAGGACCACAGCCAACACCTGTCTTTTCCCCAAGCAATGAATGACCTGGTTTTGGCTAACAGTGAATGAGGGTCTTAAAATAGCACTGATTGAAGATCAAAATAGAAATCACTGCCACAGCCAGTGCAGACTCTGCAGCAGTCCATCTCAAGGTGCAGTGGGTTTATAACAGAGCTGTCTGGGTCCACACGTGTCTCTGTGTAGCCTCAATTCATCCAGGCATCTGAATATTTATTATTGCTCTACATATTGCAACATTTCTTCTATTAATGTTACATTTAACTGTGCATGCATTACAATAAATCATTATCTAGCTAGCATGAACCAAACAACATGCACCCAGTCAGAGTATTTTACCTGAGTCCCCACCACTGCTATCTGAGGCAGCTGGATGATGTCTGATCCCACTGTGTTGAAGACATCTTGCAGCTTGTTTATTACAGGAATAAGAGCCTCCATGCTCGCTGTTTATGAATAAAAATTAATAAAACCGAGCTATTTTCGTGATGGAGCCAAAGTCATTCAATGTCCCACTACCGACACCACCATTGCAACAACACCCACTATGATATACGGTAGATGTTGTATGGTGTTGGGAGTTGTAGTTCTGGAATGGGGACCAGCTAAAATTTCTGCTGAGGAAAAGACTACAATTCTTGTGCTCTTCAAATAACGCGATAGTCTCATATTCTCGCGCATGCGTATTGTTGTTGTTGTTGATGACGGGTTAGCTTCATTAGCCGAGTAGACTGGGTGGCTTGGTCCGTCTAACCTTTAACTTACTGCCTTACTTCTAGTTGGTAAACTAGTCTGCTGTTGCCAGTCTTTCTTTACACCACCATGCTGCAGTTCCTGGTGAGTTGAATTGACGTTATCATGCATGACATTGAAGTTTATCAGGATGCTAAGATGCTAAACTAGCCGAGCTAACGTGTTAGCATCACTTGCTGTCAAAACTCTTGACGGAGTTAGTTGAATATCTCTTCATAAGTCAGATGCTTTGGCCTTAAAGGACATGTGTTGTTTGTCTTCCAGGCTGGGTTTACCTTGGGAAACGTTGTGGGGATGTACCTTGCTCAAAACTACGAGGTAAGTTTGTTATTTACTAAAGTTCAGATCAACATATGTTGAATTCAACGAGTTAAGAGAAGTTATCTGCTTTCCCTGCGTCAAACAAACCCGAGTGTGTCCAGACTGTCATCCGGGTACTGCAGGAGTTTCACTCCCCCAATGACGTCATGTACATTTGGTACACCTTCAATTAATGCAGTCCTGCAATGAATCCTCCCTTCATGAAGGTTATCATGCTGAGTTTTTGTTGAAACTGTTCTGGAGAAAGTTTAAAGTTAAAACAAACAACCATCATTTATAATCTTCATGTAGGTATAGGATTTATCACAGAACTGTTGTATTACACTGCATTAGTTTTAAAATAAGCTAAGATAAGATATTCCTTTATTAGTCCCGCAGTAGGGTTAATGTGCAGTGTACAGCAGCAAAGGGGATAGTGCAAAAAACAAGATGCATCAGCTAACACAGAAAAAAAAAAGAGCTAAACAAAGTGTAACAAAAATATGAACCATTTAAATAGAAGGAAGTATACAAATAGGAGCAGTATATACAATATTGACAATAAACAGACTATTAACAAAATTGCACAAGTGGAAAATTATATTGCACAGTGAGAATTAATGAAATGAAATTCCACCTGAAAATATCAGGCTATTGTCAGTTTTTGGTGTGTAAGTGGTCTACTGGGAGCAGTGCTGGTGCTGGAGTCTGACAGCTGCAGGAAGGAAGGACCTGTGATAGCGCTCCTTTACACACTTTGGGTGGAGCAGCCTGTCGCTGAAGGAGCTCTCCAGTGCTGAGATGGTGTCCTGCATGGGGTGGGAGTCATTCTCCATCATGTCTGACAGCTTAGCCATCATCCTCCTCTCTCCCACCACTAAAAACCCATCTCTATAGGCAAGCCTTTCTATAGGCCTCATCCATATGTGTGTTTGTCTGTTTTTGTTTGATCTGTTTCTCATTGTTTCTGTGTGTCGTATTGAAATTTTATTCTTGTTTTTTCATTGTTTGATGTTTCATTTGTGTGTGAAGCACTTTGTAACGGTGTGTTTTAAAAGGTGCTATATAAATAAAGCTTTACTTACTTACCTTCATGTAGGTATGGGATTTATCGCAGGACTGTTGTATTAGACTGCATTAGTTTTAGCAAGGTGTACCTAATAAACTGGCAACTGTATATGTTTATCAGATTGTATTTGACAGTACTGCTTTTTCCTCTGTAGGTTCCCAACATAGCCAAGAAATTCGACACCTTTAAGAAAGACGTGGAGGCCAAGAAGAAGCCCCCAGAGTGAGGAAACGGGACCATGTCGCAAGCAAGAACAGAAGCAATCTGGAGAGAAACTATTTATTTTACAGGGTTGTGGTACAATGAGTGTACATTTGCTAAAAGGATTGATCATGTAAAATATGTATGAGAGTATTAACAGTGCCTGGAATAGCATTTCTTCCCTTAGTTTTATAGGCATGTTCTCATTGTGGCCTATTTTTATAATATAAATTGCGCAAAGGCTGGATTTAAAGAATATTACAACTGACTAGTGGGATCACTTTAAGTCCAGTATCATGGCACTGTTGGCTGGCCTTTTCTAGGATGCACTGTGGTGTTTTAACTTGCACATTACATTCATTATCTTCACAATAGGTATATAATTATGTTCTCTAAAGTGAATATTAATAGAGTGTGAAATTGCTCTCTTCTGTTGTATTCCATAAAGATTTTCCTTCATAAGCTTCCAGTGTATCAATAACTGCCAAATTTTGACATTGGTGCAATTCTGAATCATTCAGCTTACAATAAAGTTGCTGTTTATGAATCTTAAAGTCTTTGTCTCATGAATGAAGTTAGGTTTTACTGGCACAAATTTGCACTGCTGTATGGATTTGTGGAAGAACAACAAAACATATCCATATTGTGGCATTGCACTGGTTCCAGCAGTCAAAACTTGGTATACTTGGGCTACGTCTCTACAAATGTGTCCACCAGATGGCGCCATTAGCAAAGCATTTAAATGTAACTCATTTCAACTAAAAAGACGAGAAATTCAATTAGGTTTGGCAAAATGTATAATTTACTATTGCTTCTTCCGTTTTGCTCCCTTCTTCTTTTTATCTGCATTTGGCCACCCAAATCCTCTGAACTTCAGACAGTCCACTGCGTTGTGAGAAATGTAGTAGACGTTCTCCATGGCTGCTGGGCCGAGGATGTCCACCTCTGTCTTGGTGGGTTTGGCACTGGCGGACCGATTTTTGGGTGTTTTTGGACTCCCAGTCTTCTTCGTGGGCCTAGAACTTTGTGACTTTGATTTCCTGGATTTGGTGGGCTGTAAAAAGAAAATACAAGTGGTTTATAAATCTAAGTTTAAAACAAGACTGACAGATGAACATTTAAATGACTCCATAAGAGTGAACCTAAGTGGATACACTCCAGCATACACCTCTCTTGTTGACTCCATGCAGTGCCAGTCATCTCACTAACTGTTATGCATGTGAACTACAGATGGTGAAGGGAAGTGATGTGATACAGTGATATGTGGACAGACAGAAAATAAGGACAAGTAAAATAAGTAACAGTGTTTTGTTTTCTATGACATTAAGCTGATGTGAATTTAATAATGTGAGCTTGACACATTGAAAATGTAAAGAAATGCATACAGAAAAAAACATGCACATGCTGAATTTAAGATGTTTTGATACAAAATGGGAGTGTTGGATATCAACATGTTCTAAATCATCACACAAAAGAAGCTTATTCAGCTGGTTTGTGTGGAGCTGAGGAATGTGAATAAATGTTACTAATAATATAAAATGTGAGTAGCTCTCAGCCACTTTCATTTCGTCAAAGTAGCTCTCAGAGGAAACAAAGTAGTATACTTTACCATGATGAAAGATGTCAAGGTCACTTCCAAAATGATGGGATTATTTACCCATCTGTAAAATGAGAAGTATACACAGAAGGATGATATAATTAATAGATCCATGCAGTACATGAAATTCAAGCTTTAGCACTTAAAATTGTCACAAATTAAAAATATACATGTACACCTTACCAGTTCTGGACTTGGCACTGTTGTAAGTGGCAACTGAATGGCTCCAGCTGGGACAGCGATACCCCATTTGTTTATGTTCTGTTGTCGTAGAGACAGATCAGACTGAATGAAGGGGTTGGCCCCTCCAAGCCTGTAAATTCTTTTGTTGCACCCAAGACGTAGTTAGCCCTCAAATACAACACAAAACTTAAGAGATGAGCGCAAAAGGCAAGAATTTAACATTTCAATTTAAATAAAAGCCAACAACAAGCTAGTATTTTTGCTTTTTTTTTATTTTTAGTGCAGTGGAATTCAACACTTGTTAAGACAATAAGCTTTCAAATTCTTTGGCAATTCTCACCAAATTCTCCTGATTTAAAAAGCCCTTGCATTCACAATGTGAAAGTGTAGTTTTTGACATCACTGTAACATTGAAATACATTCAGTGAATGTAAAAACAGCCGAATACCATGCAGAAGCTCTCGGATCTCTCAATCATGCAATACAAATAAATATTAACAACCATAGCAAGTATGCAGTCACTTTGAGTGTACGAAATCCAATATGGACCCAAGAAACTTCTCAGTTGTGAGCGAGACACGCACAACCCAAAATAAAAAATGCACTTTATACAAATTAAATGACACCGAATTCAACAACCAACCGTGTGCCAATTTACTGCACATACAGTAGTAGTATGGCATCAAGAAACAAGACCTCTTCTGTTGTTGAATTTAAGTGTCAAAATAAGACGCTTTTTTGTGGATCACCTGCATAGTGACTTATCTTTTTGTCTGAAGGCAGAATTTGGTTTAAAAAGCCTCCAGTGCAGCAACACAATAATAGCTTTGTACTTCATGTAAACTGATACTTATGATAAAGTGTCAGGTGGTGACAGCAGCACTTCAACCCGAGGACCTCCCTTCAAGTACAGCATGTACCCTGTTGATCTGTCTGTGATAGATGTGATACAAATTTGAACCAGTTGCAGGGTTGTTGACCCCCATGACATTATCAAAATCACTTTGTGGCAGTGATGCAGGAGCAGACAAACATTATTTTACTGCAGAGCTCCATGCATTTAAGCCCTTGAGGGTGACAAAAAAGGGTCGAAAGGGAGCGTTAAGTAGCAGAGCTACTGCGTAGAGACGAGGTGGACTATCATGTGGATGATGCGGGAGCCGCGGGGACAGCTGCACAGGTCCATGCTCGGGTTCCGGATTTTGTCCTCCAGCAGCTGGTCCAACTCCCAGCGCAGCTCCTTCACCAGCTCAGCCACCTGGATAACACACACACACAGTTTTTCCAACTTTACCTTTCTGTTCATCACTATGAATACAGAAATCATAGCAGTACACAAAGAATGTAGAATGTCATTTTGATTGTTATTATGCTTATTACTATGATGCCGTCTTTGGAGTCCTCGTAAAAGCCTTTTAAGCATATTAAACAAGTTTACAGACAGCTTTTACAACGTTAGCCCTCACACACAGGTTTGGGCTATGCTTATTTATCATCAAAATATCACAGTGTTACTAAATTTCAAACTAAAAAACATCTGCAAAGACACTTTTAATATATGTGCAAAGATATTCCAAACAGCTTTGTGCTTGTGATTCTAAACTATTAAAAGGTCCCATATTGTAAAAAGTGAGATTTTCATGTCTTTTATATTATAAAGCAGGGTTAAGTGCTTTATAAATACTGTTAAACTATCAAAATGCTCAATATACAGAGAAATACACACAGCCTGTATTCAGAAATTGTGCGTTTGAAACAAGCCGTTAGGATTTCTGTCTATTGTATATTTGTGATGTCACAAATATACAATATTTAGACCATTACACGGTTTTAAACATAAACATTCTAAATATGTCCCAGTTTATTTCCTGTTGCAGTGTATGTGAATAACATCAGCTGACAGGAAGTAAACATGGACCCAAGCTGTTGCCCAGCAACGCAATTCCGTTGAAATGCACTAAAACAGAGCGTTTCAGACAGAGGGTAAATACAGGTATATTCAGGCAGACAGTACGAGGAAAATAAAGTTGTTTTTTTACATTACAGCATGTAAACATGTTCTAGTAGAAACACAAGTATGAACCTGAAAATGAGCTGATATGGGACCTTTAAAACTCTGTTATCTCTGATCTCTGACCTGATGAGAAGCGGCAGCGAATCGGATCCATCCATCGTCGAGGGAGATGACAAACTCTCCCTTGTGCAGCTCCATGTTGACCTGCCCGCCTCCAAACAGCACAAGCGGGTAGACAGACACCATGCTGCAGTCCCTGATGAAGATACGGCTCGTCTTCACCTTCTCGTGGTAAACCAGGTAGGGGCTGTTATAGTGGCGAACCTGGAGCACAAAGGAGAGGGTCAAAGGGCTTGTTGCTCCAACTAGCTGTTGAATACAAAGCCACATCTTTTCTCTTTTCTCTCATCTCACTGTGTAGTTGACGGACGACGGGTGCACGTGGACGCAGCCGTCGTCCTTGGTCATGAAGCGGAGCTCGTTGGCTTTGGGCTGCATCTTCATCGCTCCTTTGCTGGTCATCTTGTAATTCCCCTGAGGAGATCGTACCTGGAACGAAAAGGTCAAACACAGGAGTGTGAAGCCAAGTAGAGATAACAGGCATGGGACAGTTTTAAAATGATTATACACTTGCTTCAGTTTCTTATTCTGATGACAGAGAGAATGAATATACACCTGGACCACGTTGGGGTAGAGGGCGGCACAAAGCATGGCGGACATCAGCCGGATGTTTTCCGAGTTCAAGTTAGCCTGGAAAGGAATGACGTTTATCATTATTATCAGAGGTTAGATTGTTGGGTATCTGTGTGCTTAAAAGCAGACTGAGATAAGTAAATTCCAAGTGACATATGCAGCTGATACTATTGAAATAAATTCTCTATAAAATGAGTGAGATAGAGGTGCTAAACACTAAATATTATACAACTGATATATTAACGTGTATTGGAACAACAAATAAAAACACCTCCAGCACTATGATGCATGTGTGTGTGTGTGTGTGTTACCTCGGGGCCAGTGGCCTCTAGAACACCATCGGTGCCTTTAGAGCTCATGCGCTCTATAGTCCTGGCCCTCAGTCCTTCCTTGATGAAGCCAATGTCAGACAGCAGCTCAGCAAACTGCCTCTTCAGACTGGCGATCTCCTGCACAGTTAACGCAACAGACATGTTTTTAAGAAATTAATGATTTGGGGGAATTTTTTTCACCTTTTTGTTACACAATTTTAAAAGATAAGATAATCCTTTATTAGTCCCACAGCGGGGAAATTTGTAGAAGAGAATGGATTAGGTCACTTCTGCCTCACCTGTAAGCCTCGCGAAGACAGGAAGTTCTCCCTGCAGTAAAGGTAGCCGGCCTGGTGGCCATTCTTTGCAGCACAGCACCATCCCTGCAAGAGAGGGAATATCCATCACATCGATCATTTGAAACATTCAGTCAACATTTCTACATATAAATGCTGGTTTTGCGTAATTTTACCACTAAGATAAGTCCAATCAGTACCAGGGTTATTATTGTAAAGTAAAACTGAAATTTAAATGAAAATAAGCAGCAAAAAATATTTTTAGTAAACTGAAACTAAATAAAAACTAAATTCTTTATGAAGAAATAAAACTAAACAGACACTATATTGCCTGGTAAAAAAAACTATTAAAAATAAAATAAAAATGAACATAAATTCATTTCAGTTTTTTAGTTATAATATATCATTACTGAAAAAAGGAGACAGTATGACACTGACCCACACTAATTGTACGGACTTAACATTCCAGGAGATGGCGCTATGTCGCAATTTCTTCACTAAAGTAGAGCGAGGAAATAACATTAAACACCATGACCATTCCTACACAGCTCTCAATATATTATGTACAGTATCTCCTGTATATGTAGCATTACATTATAACAAAAACTAAAACTACTGTAAAACTAAATATATAAAAACTAAAACTTTCTGAAAAACTGAAACTTAAATCTATCTAAATCTAGCAAACACACTCTGAAAACTAACTAAAACTAAAATGAAATGAAATCGAAAAGTCAAAACTAAAATAAAAACGATCAAAATGATCAGTACCTTGTATGCCTGTAACAAAGCTAGATGGTCACTACTGGCCAGAGCAAAGGCCTGTTTCTTTTCATTGGCTTCTTCCCGCTTATCCCATGGAGACACCTGGAAAACAGACAGAATAAGACACTTTTGATTACTAATAATCATTAAGTGGGTTCTTCTGTTAAAAAAAATAAAACTGGTTAAGGATACTAAATCAGCATTGTGATGCCAAAGAGTGACACATATGGTCTCTCAACAGTGGCAAGCCGTTTCTTACAAATGGTGATTTGAAGGCCAGACTGGCAGCGATGGTGAGTGCTGGGTCGAGGCAGCGAAAGATGGCACCGAACAGCATGAGTTTCCCGATTCTCACGTCGACGGGCAGGCAGGCCAGGTGGTAGCCCAGCGGGGTCAGTTTCTCATCTGCAGTTAGAGCTCCAAGGTCCCGCAGGCGCTGCTTGGCTGCGTCCAAGCTTCCCATAGCTGGGGGCTCGATGAGCCGAGAGAAGACGGACTCCAGCATCCGCTCGGCAAACACATCCAGGATCTTGATTCTGTCGGAGAGAGGGGGAAATGGTAAATACTAGCATGGGGAGATATTGTTTTGCATATCCTAAAATCTGACACGATGCTGTCTGAAGAGAAGACCCTCTCTTTTTCCCCTCTATTTCCAAGCATAAATCCCAATAATCAGGTCAATACATAAACCTCTATTGTTTGCATTTACAGACACACACAAAAGCAGGTTGGCATTGTGCAAAGAGCAAACAGATGGATCTACCGGAGGCAGAGCTGCTCTAGAGGCACTCTCTGGATCTCAGGCAGCTGTTGCTCAGCCAACTGGTGTTCGAAGCAGTGGCTGGTGAAGAGGTGGAAGCAGACCCCCGAGGCCACGCGACCTGCTCGACCCTTCCTCTGCAGAGCGTTGGCCCGAGAAACCCATGAGTCCTCCAGGCTCTCCATGCTTTTAGTCGCATCGTACCTGAAAATAGAGCCAAGAAGAAATGAGAAATGTAGATTTTAAAATAAGTCGTGCAACACTCTATCCACGTCAAATCAGATACGTAAGCAAATTATAAAACTACTGTTTGTTTGATTGTGTGTGGCAACAAAAATGTGGTACAATTAACAACCATTGTTCTCTAGAAATCACAAATTGACATACAGTTTATCCAAAGAATCAACATAACATCTGTTCACTTCACAGGTTACCTTTTCTCCTTCATCTTGCCAGAGTCGATGACATACACCACGTCGTCAATGGTTACCGAGGTCTCGGCGATGTTGGTGGAGATGATAATCTTTGTGACACCCTCTGGGGGCCGGCTGAAAACTGCCTGCTGCTCCTCATTGGACAAGGTTGAGTGGAGCGGGTACACCACACACCTAATGAGGGTAAAGTACATCCACATTAGTTACTGTAGCGTCTGTTTAGATTTCAAGCACAGCCAAAAATGTCCTGTGACTGGGACAAGTTTTCTTTCCATTTTATTGTGAGCTTGGTCTTTCACTATTGTATGTGCTAATTACAGCTATTTATTAAAAGGTGCAATCTGTAGACAAGGATCATATGTTTACAGTTTTTGGTTTTAAAAATCGTCAAGAAATTCAGGATTGCCCCAGAAAGGACAAAAAAAGAAATGAACATGGATGCTAACAATAACAGGAAGTGACTTTAGACACAGACCTGGTCCCCCTCCTGTTGTTGAACATTCTGTTGGACATGAGCTGCTCGTAAAGCGTCTTGATCTCAGCCAGGCCTGGCATAAACACGAGCACTGCACCTGGATACAGAAACCAAAAGGTTACACCAACATAATCAAAGTTCACACTGAAACTTCCAAACAGTCTTGAATTCACCTCGACTCGACTGAGTATACACGGGTGATTCTTACCTTCAGGGTAGTTGTGTTTTCCATCTACAATCCACTCCAGAAGGCTCTCCACCAGGTCCATGTTGATCTTATCCAGGTCCATAGCAGCAATAGTCTTCAGCACAGACTTCTTAGTATCTGAATAAACAGCAAAACAAAATGTAACATGTATGCATTAACAGGCAACAACTGATTGTTTCGATAAAAAAAAGTTTAAGAACCCATACAAGAGATCAGCTCAGTGTATGATACTTGTTCTTAAAACTCACCTTTGAATCTGACCGTGAGATCCTGCAGGCTGAGCTGCTGGTCTGGGATGGAGTCTTTGACAAAGTCCTTCTTAGAGAAAGACATGAAGTTCCACATGTCATCACCCAGGTCGTCCACCACGTCCCTTTGATCTCCTCTGTTTCCTCGTCCACCTGTGGAAGACGAATTCTGTTTCCCTGAGCGCATGTAAGGGCTGCCGTCCTCGATGACATAGCTGGGGAAAAAAAGTAAACGTATTCACAAGCTGAGTTTGGTTAAATATTTGTTGGAGAGAAGGCGGATGTACTTACCGAGTTTTATCGAGGGCATCTTCGAGGAAAAACTGGTCGACAGGAAAAGTACGCCCTGAAATGAGAGAAATTCACTGAGTGGGGAGAGAAACAACCTACGGAATGAGGAGTTGAACATGTAACATGTGTGTCATGTCTAAAATAGATACCACCAAGTGGCTAGTTAGTTACCTGGTATGTGGATAGTGGGACAGTCGTAATAATACTCAGAGAAGAGGTTGGCATTAAGCGTGGCACTCATTAGAATGATCTTCAGGTCTGGCCTCTGCATAAGCAGGTCTTTTAATACCAACAGCAGGAAGTCGCTGACAAAGAGAAGATGAAATAGAGACGGACAGTGACTAAGTTAAAAAGGAGTAAATATTACTTGCCTGTTTGAGAAGGTAACGTCTGTGCTTGACTGAATTACAAAAGCTATTTAGTGACGGCTCAAAACGCCTGAAGAAGGTGCACACGTTCTGTACCATATGTGAGTGATCTGCATAATCTCACCTCTCCTCCGTTCGCTCGTGCACCTCATCCACAATGACGTGTGTGACGCCTGTGAGGTCTGCCTCGCCCTCCAGTCTCCTCAGTAACACGCCGGTGGTGCAGTACAGCAGTCTGGTGGCAGACGTCTGACAGAGGAGAGCAGAGAGCAACATAAGAGAGGATATAAAGCTGGACTACATATACTCAGGATAGGACTCAGAATATGTTGCATATGATGAAGTCCTTTGGACCCAGTGACTATAAGCTGATACTACACACATGTACATGTCAAATGTGCCCGTACCCTAACTGTCTCCAAGCGGATCTGGTAGCCCACTGAGTTGCCCAGATTCTCTGCACGCTCCTGTGCTACTCTCTGGGCCACGGAGATGGCAGAGATGCGGCGTGGCTGAGTACAGATGATATTGGCCACCTGGTCCGCTGGACCGTCCAACGAGGCGTCCAGAATGAACTGAGGGATCTGAGTGGTCTTACCACACCTGCAGAGCAGTAACAGGAAACAAACATTAAACAGAATCATATCTGACACAGAGAGGTATGAATAGGCCAAGCATCTTTATATCTAGCAGATATGAGAAAAGGGAAAGAATAGAATGGCTGTGCAATTAAACAACACAACATGGAAAGAAAGTGTCAGAGTTATTAAAGTACTGTAAAGTCATATTTTTAAAATCTTTACATCAAGAGAGTGTATAAAATGTGGATTCAGTCTTGATAATCACATAATAGGAAAGTACTGAGGACCAGAATGTAGCACCAGTCACAATAAAAGCGTAAACATAAAAAAACACTTCAAATTTTCCATACACCGTCATCTATAACCAAATCACATATGTATAAATAGCATTTAGCCAATTTGAGCCTTTGTGAATACCAACACTTAACACTGCACTGTGTGACCCACCCAGTCATCCCGCTGATAACCAGCACCTGGCACCGGTCTAACACGTCAAGGATGTTTTCTTTTTCATTCCAAGCCGGCAGTTTCCTCCTCTGCTCCAACATGGACCTGAAACGCCCGGATGACTGGAGGGACAGAAGAACAGCAATCCATTAAAATACAAGCATCGTGTCAGAGAGGATGTGAAATAAAATAAAAGGTAAAGATCCGTCCTCTTTTTTTTTTTACCTGTTTCTTCTTAAACTCTCGGCACAGCTTGCCGTTTTCTTTCAGTAGGTTGTCTATCTTCAGGTTGTGCTTAGTCACCATCTTCTTCCTCAGATTGACGTAGCTCTCAGTCTCGACTGGAACAGCCTCATCCTCGTCGTCCTCATCCCTCTCATCCAGCTCCTCTGCCTCTCCCGTCTCTTTCACTTTAAACACAGTAGTGGGATTTCAGCTCGTATACACACACACAAATACAGTGTTCTATTTGGACAATAAATAATATATAGTAATTCATCTTGTTGACTCACGATCTGTGGGTCTCTGGTTGGTAGGTGGAGCAGTCCTTCTGCTGTTGGTATGATTGCTGCTATTGGTATTACTACTCCTGCTTTCCTCAGAAGCATTGCTCCTCACACTCTTACTCTTTGCCACAGCAAGAGGGGGTGGAGGAAGCACCACAACAGGCGGTGGTGTGCTGTATTTGTGATGACTGACAGCTAGCAGTTCATTCATGGTAGTTTCATTTTCACATAGGGTGATCAGAGTGTAAACAACAGGCTCGTTGTCCTCTGCTGCGGCCAGCGCTTCTCCGAACAATCTTTCAGTCACGCTGAGCCTCCCTGCAGCCCCGAAAGACTGGTCGGTGGTGCTGAAGGCAACTATTGGTGCCTGAAAAGGGTAACGGTTTCCTTTGGGGAATCGGACCTCTAGTTCATACTCGGGTGGAGAAAAGCTGCTGAAGCCCGGCTGGCTCGGGCCGTTCGGGTCGGGGGAACCAGCCCCAGATCTCCCTTTGGTGGGGAGCTCATGCTTAAACTTGCATTTGTTCCCAAACCGGCAGCCTTGCCCTTTCATAAAGAATCGGCAGACATCTCGGATGTTAACGGCTCCATCTCCACCACCTCGACTCCCAGCTTGACTACCATTCTTGACTGCATTGTCTGAGAGGAATAAGAGGTCCAGGGTTACTGACCAGACTGTATTGGCAATGCGCTCGCTGAAGCGCTCACCAAAAATGGCAGCTAAGGCCAGAGCTTCCTCCTGCCTCTGGCTCAAACACTCATCCATAGGAACCCCTTTAAGGCCATCGGGGGAAACTGCTTTCTGGCCGTAGCGCTCACTGAAAACCTGCTGGAGGAGCTGTTCCAAAGTGGCCCCGAAATCCCCTCCACCAGACTCCAATGCCCTCTTGCCGCGCTCCCTGTCAAACCCATACCTACAAAAAGATAAGATGAGAAAAACAAAGGGTAGGAAGATAAGGGAAATATTCATCCAACATTATTTTTTTTTAGGTTTCCGACAGGGACAATTGACAACTGTCAACTCCAAAATAAACAAACTGTGCTTCACCTGCAGAGTTTTCCTATGGCAAATAAGGAGATGACAGGTTCAGGGGTGGGCCGTTCATCATCAGACTCTGTCTCATATGCTGGGCTCTCTGCCTTCTCCAAAGGCTCATCATTAGTGGCCCAAAACTGGCCTTCGTCGCGGTGGTCCAGCTCATCAAATTCCTCCTCATTCTCTTCTCCCCCCGTATAATCTGAATCAGATTCACTGAGGCAAAGAGGATAATGAGTTCATGTGGAAAAACATCACTTAATTGAAACATGTTCTGGCATTCCAATGGGTCTATTTAAACAGATAAAGGGATGTAGCATATTTGATGTATATTTAGTAGAATAGACTCACTCATATGGCGCATCAAAGTCCTGGGCCTGCAGATTCCGCAGAAGCTCCTTGAGTTGCTCTTGGTTTTCATTAGTCATGAAGAGCTTCTGCAAGGGCATGGTGCTCATCTCCGGTCTGATGCCGTCACTTGGCTTTGGGCTCGTTCGTGGCCTCGCAAGGGACCTTGGGAGAGGCTTGCCGCTGCTTTTCCCACCGCCTCTGCTGTCCCTGTCTCGATCTCTACCTCCCCTTCCTCGACCTCCATCCCTTCCTCGGCCTCCATCCCTTCCTCGACCTCCATCCCTGCTGCCACCACCACCACCACGCCCGCTGGCACCGCCTCGTACTTTGGCAGGTCTGGAGGCAAAGCCAGGTAAACAGAGAGAGAGAGGGAGAGAGAGGGGAACAGGAGAAATGAGGTTAAAAGAGGAAATCGGCAGGAAATGAGCACACTGATAAATCTGATCATTCTTTCATTATAAATGCATACCTGCTGGGACGAGGGGGTCCAAAATCCACGCTGAAATCATCATCGTCATCCCAGCCACCAGCTCCTCCTTTCCTACCTCCACCTCCGCCACCACCACCTCCACCTCTACCTCCACCTCTTGGCTTGTTAAACTTCCCCCCTCCTCTGTTTGGCTTCCCGCCTCTTCTCCTTGCACTCATTTCTCTGTGAAAACACACATGAACAGTTTCATATAAATAATACATTTCAAGCAGTCTATCTTCAAAGCATCACCACCAACACAGCTGTTATCCCACAGTATACCCACCTACAATGAGTGTCCTCTCATAGCAGCAACCAACCTGTGAAGAGAGACATCAACTGCATAGTTTGAATGAATCTTCTCAGCCCTGGAAGTGTACAATAATCCTGGATAGAGTAGAGAGAGCTGCTGGTTGCAGGGCAGGCAGCTACTTTACATCTACTGCAGTGCACAGAGTCGCTCTTGGCTGTGTGGTGGCTCACTGTGGCAACTCAGTTCAAGTGCGAGCAATGTGATGGTGGCTGACACACACACAGCGCTGGTGGCTACAATTATGCAATCAAACGGAGAACTAACGACCCAACCAGGGCGAAGATCCACTTAACTCCACCCCCTGCCTGTCTGGCTGACAACGTGTTTAGTTTGCAAGTTATAAAAGCACATGACATAGCTGGCATCAGCAGTAACGTGGTATTGTGTCAAGCTTCTGCTAGCTAACAAGCTAACAGCTAGCACCCTCATTCATGATTTAACGAGTTAGCAGAGAGAAGCTGTCGCACTTTGTGAGTCAAGTCGAGAGGTTTAAATGCGTAAGAATGTATGTAATGTAATGTAAGAAATATATCATAAAGTCATAAAGTATAAAACGTACTTGAAAAACGTAACTTTCGTAACTAGTGTGGACAAACCTGAGCAGCTGTTCAACCACCGGTAGCCTGAAGCTCTCTCATTGGTCCAAGCTCAGAGATCAGAGGTTGTTTGTGATAATAACCGGAAGTGACGTTTCGAGGAACTAGTCCATGGAAAATTACTAATTTAAAAAAAAAGATTTTTTTTAACCAATATCTGTAGGTTGTTGGACTAAATTAAAGGCGACATATATTGAGTTAAACTACATTTTTATGAAAAAAAAACACTTTTGTAAGCTACCGTAAAGTAGTTAAGGTCTGCACCAAATCTTGTAACCATCAGTGATGGGAATTCCGGCTCTTTTTAGTGAGCCAGATCATTTGGCTCAGCTCACCAAGAAGAGCCGGCTCTTTCGGCTCCCAAACGGCTCTTCATTTTACCACTTCTGCAAATCTAGCGATGTTTTGACCTATAATTAGTATGTGTGCACATATATCACTTAAATTATTCAATTTAATTATACTAAACCTTATAATTTCCAGAATACCATAACTTTACATGCTGCTTAGTTTCCGACTGTCACTCATCTTGTCTGCTATTCGCGCACCACACTCCTCTCTTTTTCTCTCCTCCTCTTCCTCCTGCTCTGTACCTGTAGACCGTCAGCGTGCCGTGCACCCCCGCCTCTCCCTGCTTGATGGTATGATCATTGTCTGTCATCACCTGATTGGTCGCACGGACGTCATTAACACAACATTCAGTCAAAGTCAGTGCATGGAGTGGCTGTGGCGCAGAGAATATCATTCTATCATTCTGCCTTGAATTAATTAAAGAAAAAAGAAAAAAACGGCTCTCAGACGGGAGCCGGCTCTTATCGTTAACTTAAAAGAGTCGGCTCTTTGAACCAGCTCGTTCGCTACCGACACATCACTAGTAACCATGGCAACTAGAGTTTGCGTAGAGCTGGCTGCTACACAGAGCTGACCGCTTGTTTTTAGGGTGATTTACTGAACAAATAGGACTTTTCACATTCAGTAATTTGGCCGGTAACGGTACACAGCGTTTCCTGTCGGTTGTGACGACCATCTGCCAGCTGGAGGAAGCTGTCTCTGATGTCTGGTGGGGTGTGATTGTGATCTTCTAACACCCAGCAGCACACACACACACACACACACACAACTCCTTCTGTCTCTATCTCTATCTATCTCTATCTGCTGTCTAATGTTGTATCATCTTCACTCTTAGACAATAATAGAAGGGGTTCTTTAAAAAGTCAAGGTAAATAATATTTTATTTATTTTATTTTTATCTAAAAAATATAAGTTTCATACCTGCACATGTTGCTGACAGATGAGGTGCTTCAGGTAATACATATTTGTTTACAGGGGAAGGACCTATAAAGGTGTCTTACATTTTCCCAAATGAAGACAGATATGGTGAGTGATGATGCAACTTTACACTTTTACATCACAGTTACCATCTGTGTCAACTTCTCCTCTATTCTCCACAGAGGGGAAGTGCAGCAGTTGTGCATCAGGGGTGATGATGAGGAGCGGTACCGGTAAACACACCTCAGCAGGTGGCATCATATACACTGGAGAGTGGCTTGAAGACAAAGTATGTATTTACTTCTTCTGGTGTCTGTTATTAAAGACTGTATGGTTGTATTTTCCTCTGTGGTTAGTCATATGTGCTCGCTCTCTCTCTCTCTTTCTCACACAGATGCACGGTAGAGGCACCCTGCAGCATCCCTCTGGAGCACTATATGAAGGAGAATTCAAAGACAACATGTACCACGGCACGGGAACATATACCTTCCCTGACGGCTCTACTTACAAAGGTCACTTTCACAATAACAGGTAAAAGGCAATCCAATTTGGTGCTTACTGTGTCATTAATGTTTTTGGAAAAGAGCCATGTCCTTTAGGAGTTTCCAAATGATTATCCTGTAGGGATATGGTCTAATTGATGTGCAGCGGTTCGGGTTAGCCCTCTGTTATAACCACAATAAAGCAGCATTCCCAAAGCAATCACTTTAACATGACATTTCCCACTTACAGTGTTTCACATATTAGCCACTTGAACCCCAACATTTCAATATTCAGATCCAAGACTTACAATTATATCAAATGTGAGATTATGATGTCCTAACTGGTTGTGTTCCAGGTTGGTGGGAGACGGGGCATTCACAAACACAGAGGGACAGGTTTGGATGGGGGAGTTCCACGGCAAAGCAGCGCTGGGCCTGAAATTGCAGCACAATACTTAGGCAAAACAAGCGTTATTGTACTGCACTGTATAAAACACTGAAAATGAAAATTAAACTATATTTTAAAAAAGACTAAGCTCAAAATGTACATGCGTTCAGACTGTCTTTGTCTGTATATTTACTGTACTAAATGCTAACAGACAGAACCGTGTTTCTCACACACATGTATTTCTTTGCATTTGTGTTTAAATATCAATGCAATCATTGTCTTGTCTCTTGCCTGGACTCATTTTCTCAGCTGTATCTACTGCTTTACTGGTCGTGGTGCTCCTACACAGCTTCATTTCACTCCGAAAATATCACAATTTTTCTGGCCCTAACTCTGCTTTTATGTAGCAGCGACAGTCAAGGTGCATTACATGCTACACTTAGTAGCTAACTAAAATAAATCCAGGAATACTAGTGGCAAGTTTATGCAGTTATTTCATTGCACACTTTTTGTCATTTGACAAACCTGTGATTCCAAAAAATAAGCATAATTACCAATCAAATAGACAAAAACTGAACAAAACCCCCAACTATTTTAATATCTCTCTGGTTATCTTGACTCCATCAGGGTGAAGGTTGACATCATTACACCACCAGCCAATCACAAAGGGGGATATGCTCACATCCCCATCCACAACAGCTGTACCCGAACTGTTGGAACATTGGCCCCAGGAAAAGTGTGATGCGATGCGAGTGTGTGGTCAGTTTGACCTTCAGTGTTGGTGTGTGTGTGTGTATGCACAGCTTTGTGTGTGAACCAGCTCTCCACCCTCTGTACTCCCTCAGCTAATGAACAATTACTTCACAAAACAATCACAACTGTTCAATATTGTTTAATAAGCAACTCTGATATTGTACTTTGTCATTCCATTGAATAATGCCTCTATGGATCTGTAATTGCACATACCCCTGAACAAATTCAGTATTGAGTATTTCTCTAGACTATACAGATATGGAAATGTGTGTAACAAAAACACATATAGTAACACCCATACAATGCGAAACACTTCTGGTGAAATACTGTACCAGATACAAGAAACAGCTATTTTTCATTGATTGTACAGTTTTTCAGGTAGAAAATAACATTTTTGTATTGCAAACCTTTCAGTGGCGATTTGAATGGAAAACCTTACACATGATCATGGAGGCAACGACGATGAAATAAAAATAGAAAATGGCACTCAAATTTGGCACAAGATACAAAAAATACATCTGAACTTGAAATGTCGCTGACATAAATACAAACTCACGATGAGTTATTGTGTATAGTGAAAATGTACAGCCTATGCAGTAAATGTTTAGTGCTTCAGGTTGTTATTTTCATATGAGGATGTGATGATAAATGTGTATTCATCACTACAGGTAGTGAGCTAGATGATGGCAAGGAAGCTTTAAAACTTTTGCAATATATTATCTCCATAAACCTGAGAATCTATTAAGTATACAATATTATTTTTAAAGATTTCTCCTTCCTGAAGAAGACAAAAAACACCCTTGAAACATAGAACATTGTGACTTTGAGAGGAAAAAAGTACACTTCTAATTGTGCTGGAAACGTCAGACAAAAAAGCCATTCCAAAATCTGTATTTAAATGTGACCAGGTACTCAAAAACAAAGCAGTGGCCATGCACATTTCCACAGAGAAGCACAAGACTGAGTGTCAACATTATTGTTCTATGCAGAGCTAATAGATGACAGCTCTTGACCCCCTCGAGGTAAGCGGATAACGATCTGAACCGAGGCAAGAATTATATGAAAGAAGGGTGACCATGCTTTTTGTTCTTCTGTGCTTATTTCTGTGCTTCATTTCCAGGAAACAATCCAGAGCTCTCGACTCTGGAGCCCCCACTTAGGTAGCTGGATGTGAAGGAACGGTTAAGATACAGTGAAGACGAATAAGTAAAAACAGCACCCTTTTTGTGACAGCTGTGTTCTTCCAAGCAAGAGGTGGGCAAAGTGCTCACCAAGGCCACCACCAAGGAGCTCAGTGGTTTTACGTATTGTGCTGTTTGGTCGGGCAGATAGAGGGGGAGTCAGCGGGTTGAAGCAGGGAGTCATAATTGTTAATTATTCTGATCGTTGCTGAGGTTCGGTTAGCCCAGGATCGTTCCATAGAAAGGCTCAGGGAAGTGGCTTTTATCCACAAACGGCCACAAGGGGCAACAATGAGCCCAATCCACACTCGAAAACTAACCTCAAAAAGGTGATTTATGCTTTATCAGGAGTGTTTTCAAACAGTATTTTAGATTTTAAAAGAGAAAAGACTTCAAGGATGAAGACTTAGATGGTTGTTTTGGCAGATCTGGTTAATCAACCAGACAGTAAAGAAAGAGCTGCGCACATCGACCTCTCTGAGCTTTTCTATGGAACCACAACAGGTTTCCAGTTCCATATGTGAACATGAACAAATCCTGGATGAAATCAGTGATTACAGATTAGGTTATGTGATTTCTAGATTTAAAATTCAAAAAGGTACCAAAGTTTAAGATACCAGGAATAGCAAGGATTCTATACAAGGTAAAGATAGGATATAGTTTCTTACTTCAAACCATCCTCTACACTCTTCTTTTACATTTACAAACAAACCCATACACTTACAGCTGGTATATATATATATTTTTTTTTGGTGACATTTTATGTGAGATCACTATGCCATTAGTGGAAATCTCTCATGTCTACATTTGGACTATCAAAATGACCCTGTGATTTGCTTCCAAAAGGCCTTTTTTTCCTAGAAAATACAGTTTCCTAAAAATCCTTCACCCACAATCTACAACCCAATACTTACAGTAGGCCTTGTGTAAAAATAAAAAGACATGAACTGATTAAAAATCATATAAATTTTACATCTTAATAAAAAAAAGTATTTATCATAAAATGTTTAACGACACACATTGATACAAATAAATAGGAAAGCATCACTAAGGAGTCAAAAAAGCACCAACATTTTAAAAAGGGGGTGTGAAGATATTTTTTTGGGGGGGCAGTATAACTGACAGTCTCCTGCTACAGCGGCTTCTTATTAACTGCTACCTCTGTTCTTTGCCTGTCACGTCCGTGTGCGTTCACAGTAGTCATAGGCACATGTTAGGGTCAAGTGTGTGCGCGTGTGTGTGTGTGGCATCTATTTGTGCCGAGCTCCATTCGTTCGTCATATTTGCCCTTCATCTTCCATCTTCTCCCATCACTGGATAGACTGGGAGGTGGTTTCTCCATCTCCAGCTTCTTTCTCTCCACCCTCCCCCATCCCTCCATCACTGATGTCAAGTAGAACCCCCATTCCTGCCTACTCTACTCCGACTCCCATTTTTGCAGTAAGAATAAACCCTAAAACCATTCCGACAGCGTTGTGTGTGACCTCTCCACCGCCACATTGACCCCCTTCCACCCCCCCTGCTTTCTCCCTCCCCTCCATCACGGATTCTGCAGCAGCCCCTCCCACTGGATGGGCTGGGAGAAGACCTCTCTTTCCAGCCACATCTCGTAGCTGTAGTGGAAGTCCTCGGGCAGCTCCACACGCTGGCCCAGCACGCTCTGCAGGCAGTTGTCCACGGGCGCGAAGTCTCCGTTCTTGTTCTTGTCGTAGCGGCGGCTGTTGAACTTCTCGATGCTCTCCCGCAGGGCGCACTCCTCTGCCTGGAAGTCCCAGGGGCGTGCATCGATATCTGGGATGAGAGGAGAGAGGAGGGGATGTTTAATTAATATCAAGAACCCTTCTTTTATTATATGTTTGAATGTTCACACTTAGCCTTTTCCCCTTAAATCTAACATCCTTTTTCTCAGTGATGACACAATACGTGTGCCTGTATTGATCTTTTTTACCCTCTTTATATTTTCTTCCATTTCCTATCCTATTCTCTCCCTCTTTTTCCCTTCTATCCATCTTTCTCTCTAACACTCATGGTGACAGATCACTTGCTCTCCCGCGAGGGACGGTGACCCTGAGTAGTCCCCCTTTCTCTGTTGCTATGGCAACACAATCCAGGCTGTTCGCCAATGGCTGTTGGAGCATTATATTTCACACACGCACACGCACACAGTACATACATACAGACGGGTACATCAACAAAGATGTACACATCTACCATTAATTATACAATTTGAATTCATTAACCTGTATTAAATGTCATGTTCAAAGAGCCTTGGGAGAATGTATTCTTTATACTGCAGTCTCTGTTCTATTAATCAGCTGTGTGTGAGGGGTAGTGGAGGGCTGCTGGGACTCATTATCTCCGTGACCGTTTCATTTATGAAGATCTGAAAGGCCAACTCAGTTGTGGGTCCAAGCGAATGACAGAATACTTTCTTATTTTATTAAAGCTGCACCTGATAATTTTTTGATGATATTCTGCACCATAAATTATGAATTAGGGCTGTAACAAAGAAGAGCATCCTGTCTGTACTAACTGAAATGCTGTTTGAAAAAAGGGTAGAAATGGGTTGGAAAATAAGAAGAATACAGGTATAAAAAGGAACCAGCTTTTCCTCGCTCTTTAAATTGTTAGTATAAGACTAAAAAAAACAGTATTTTCCTGTTTATTTCCCTTTGCTGAACGACCCACTGGATACAGCATGTGACCGACAGGATAGAGCGAGCAACCCACCCACTGGATACAGCATGTGACCATCTGGATAGAGCGAACGACCCACTGGATAGAGCATGTGACCGACTGGATAGAGCGAACGACCCACTGGATAGAGCATGTGACCGACTGGATAGAGCGAACGACCCACTGTATAGAGCAAACGACCCACTGGATAGAGTGTGTGACCAACTGGATAGAGCGAGCGACCCACTGGATAGAGCGAGCGACCGACTGGATAGAGCGAGCGACCCACTGGATAGAGCGAGTGACCAACTGGATAGAGTGAGCGACCCACTGGATAGAGCGAGCGACCCACTGGATAGAGCGAGCGACCCACTGGATAGAGCGAGCGACCCACTGGATAGAGCGAGTGACCCACTGGATAGAGCGAGCGACCCACACGATAGAGCGAACACCCTACTGGATAGAGCATATGACGGACTGGATAGAGCATGTGACCGACTGGATAGAGCAAACGTCCCACTGGATAGAGCAAACAACTCACTGGATAGAGCGAGTGACCTACTAGATAGAGCAAACGACCCATTGGATAGAGCGTGCGACCAACTGGATAGAGCGACCGACCGACTGGATAGAGCATGTGACCTACTGAATAGAGCGAACGACCGACTGGATAGAGCGACCGACCGACTGGATAGAGCATGTGACCTACTGGATAGAGCGAACGACCGACTGGATAGAACAAGTGATCGACTGGATAGAACGAGCAACCGACTGGTTAGAGCGAGCGACCGACTGGATAGAGCGAGTGACCCACTGGATAGAGCGAGTGACCCACACGGTAGAGCGAACACCCTACTGGATAGAGCATATGACGGACTGGATAGAGCATGTGACCGACTGGATAGAGCAAACGTCCCACTGGATAGAGCAAACAACTCACTGGATAGAGCGAGTGACCTACTAGATAGAGCAAACGACCCATTGGATAGAGCGTGCGACCAACTGGATAGAGCGACCGACCGACTGGATAGAGCATGTGACCTACTGGATAGAGCGAACGACCGACTGGATAGAGCGACCGACCGACTGGATAGAGCATGTGACCTACTGGATAGAGCGAACGACCGACTGGATAGAACAAGTGACCGACTGGATAGAACGAGCAACCGACTGGTTAGAGCGAACGACCCACTGGATAGAGCAAGCAACTGACTGGATATTCCCAAAACTGAGCCCGCTACAGCCTCTGAAAGAGCAAAGTGCAGCCGGGCCCCCGGTGTGCTGTCAGATTTATTAGTAGTTAACACTTCATGGATCTGGTTACGCAGACAATTTACCATTTCCGTAGGCCCAGTCGTCATTGAGCCTGTGGCGGACCTTCTGGTAAATGGCTGACATGGTCTTCATGTTGCTCTTCCTCCACTGGCGGCCCAGGTACTTGGTCTGGATCTTAAGCAGCTTGAGGACGTAGAGCTGCATCATGGCCTGCTTCACCTTCAGAGCTCTCTTCAGGATGGGGGCAGACTTGAACACCACCAGCATCTGAGAAGAGAATACAAGTGACTAGAGGAGCATGTTTGATCATGCTGTGGTTTACCTGGCATACTGCAAACAAAACGCCCATCCACGAAGACCTTCATTGTGTAATATACCAATGAAAATGGACATGGACTGACTTTTCTGTGCGGATGGATTTGGATTTAGAATTACTCACCATGGTCCTGGAGTGTTTCCACTTGGTCAGCTTGTTTAATATTCTCAGCAGATTGATACAAGAAAACAGGTTTCTCCAACAGAACTGGTTGGTGTCTCCTGCTTCCTAAAAGACACAAACGCACACACAAAGGTCATGATAACACTTGGAAACCCTGACCTTCCTCCGGTGAGGATCAATCAGGTGTCGGGCTGACAGTGTATTTGACTCACCAGGCTCTCAGCTGTGAGCTCAGGCATCTCATGGACCACACAGTGAGGGAAGTCCAACACACATATACTGCAATGAAAACACACTGATCACTTTCCAAATCTACCCATCATGTTACACCCTGTAACATCACTTGAATCTGTCCAGTCTCCTTGACTTTTAGAACATCATTTTGGGCTGCAAAAGCTCTGATAGGGTCAAAGTACTACATCAATGTATGTGTGCTCAAAGTTTATACAGTCCAGAGTACTTTTCTACAGTATTGCACCTGAGATAAAACAGACTGGCCTGATCCTTTCACCTGCTGAGCAACACTCCTGTTTGTTTATTTTTTCTGTCACACCTGAATCTCCTGTCATTGCATTGCTGCTGTGATGCCATCTGTGCCACCTCCTGGAAGCCTGCTGATTCATGCAAGATTGCAGTCATGCCTGTAACACTTGTTTACCTGTCTTACCGGCAGTTCCTCAAAAACAACCCTTGTGTCTCCACCGAGCACATTTTTTAAAGGTACAGTAATAGTACTAAAGTGGCAGCCATTTCCAATATGAGTTACTGGAAATGGAGGCACAATTATACAAATGTCCTGTGTCTGTAGCACCAAACCGAACTTGTCTTTTGTTAGACAGCGACACAAGAAGTGTGGTGCTTTTTGTGACGGTAAGTGACGAGGATCCTACCTGTTTTTGGCACTGATATAGGACATGATGTTCTGATTGAAGAACTTGAGGATGAGTGGGATACAGTTGGCAAACACCAGGTGCTGGGAGACAATCTCAAACTGCAGGAAATGGGGAGGAGGAAGTGTGGAATAGTTAGAGTCCGGCAGTTGGGAAAAATTGAACTCTACTTCATTTGAATTGTTACATTTGGCCTAAAGTAGAAATAACACCACATAGATAGAAGTACTATTAAATGAGATAAATGACATTTCTGATTATGATGCTGATGGGACAAATCCCAGAAGGGGGAAATCCATATCTGAAGAAAGAATAGAGGAGAGAAAAAATAATCCTGTAGCCGATAATCCTGTATCATTGATGAGTTTCCTGTGTGGGGAGAAGGTCAGGAACCGGGGTTTCTATTCTCATGCAGCAGCTGTACAAATCCGTCACCTCATCTGAGAAGCTTTACTAAGATTAAAAACAGAGGCGATTCTGTTGCTGAATCATATTTCAGTATTTCATTGACTGTGGTTGTTTAAAATGTGCTATATTTTGACTCGTTTTCTGTATGTAACAATTGATTTTGTTATGTAGTAAATATATCCTCAAAACAATTCTTATCATACAGTGTTTGTGCGGTTGTCAAATAATTTACAAGACTAATCGATTTGATTTCTCACTGCAGCTGCATTCTGCTGATGTGCTGAGTGTGATCTTGTTTTGTGGCAGCAGAGGGCGCTGCCACTATAACCCCACAGAGTGTGGAGGAATGTCCCTTCCTAGCAACAGAAAATATCCCTGTCCCCATCCCACCGAACCGAAGTACAACTGATAAATAAAACAAGATACAAGCACTTGAAATGGGGCCAAATCTTCTATTAAAAAGAGAGCAGGTGCTCTCTTTCAATCCCTTTTTTGTCTCCATTGAGATGGGAGTCTATCAGGCTGACGCAGGAGGGCTGTGAGGGAGGGATGGAGGTCCAAAGGTGGGGGATGAAAGGAGGAAAGTAATGGAACGCTTGACCGGATAATCAGGTGGAGGGTAGTGACGGTAGCATGGGGGGGAGGTGCATGGATGTGTGTGTGCTGGGGGAAGGCGAGATGGAGAAAGAGAAGAATAATGTAAAAGGAGAGATGGTAATGTGAGGTGCCTGTAGGAGGGAGGATTGGATGTGTGTTTGTGTGTGTGTGTGTGTGTGTGTGTATAACCTGATAAATATGGTTGAGTTTGAGGTGTTTGAGGAGCAGCAGCAGCAGAGCAGAGATGGCCTTGACGATGATTTCCTTGTGACGGTTCACGTCAATTCCCAGCTTCATGCTCTGAAGGACGGTGATACTGGAGGACACACACACACAAACACAAACTGTAAGGCCTTCAGGTCTCTAATTAGAATACAGCTTTGTCTCAGTACAAGAAAAACAGAACTATTAAGAGACAGGCTGTTCGCTCTGCTTCGAAAACAAACCGATATTCTGATAAGTCTGTTGATGACAACAGAGAAGCTGTTTTTCAGCTCTCTGGTTGGTAGTCTAAAACTAGGCCATACTGCAGACCAAAAAATAAACCCAGACTAAGTGCTTTTTCAGTCTTATTCCATTAGCCCAAAAATGACATAAAAAACGTTTCTTGCTGGTGAATAAGAAGTACATAGAAGATCAGCCTGATTATCTCTAAATCTCTTGCAGGAGTTATGTGCAGCTGTAAATGGTGGTGACATTAGACAACATACATGTATCTTTTATCTTCAGCTGCCTTATATGAACGTGGCTCTAGATGTGTGCAAAAGCATAAAAAACAGCACTATTGGGAAAAGATTCAAATAGTAAAACTACATAAATCTTTCTACTACTTACGGCATCTCCTCAGGCAGCACGTCAGCCAAGATGTTAATGGAATCGGTTTTGGCTTTGGAGGTCGGAGCTGCAGCCAGCAGCAGCTTCAGGAGGGCAATCTGACACAGGTAACAATGCACAATATTAGACCCAAAATCTCTAAATCTATATTTTGTTGTGTAACAGGTAAAATGGGCTTTGGGTGATCTTAGATTGCTGCTAAGAATGCGTGATAATGATTTTGGGTTCACATAATTGTCTAGCTACAATATACTATATGTGCATCACTGCAGACGGGCTATTGATACTCCAAACTTTTCAATACTTCCTTACACCTCGATATTAATAATTCATTTTCCTTTTTTGACAGAGACCGTACCAACTGTACAACATAGATTTTGTGTTTCTAAAGGCTTTCTTCTAAGCCAAACAAAAACACATTTGGTAGCAAGGTGGTGTGAATCCATGGTGTAAAAAGTGGTGGCGAGTGACTATAAAAAAAACATATATTATGAGCCACTCACCACGTACTGGGAGAGGTTAGGAAGCATGCCCAGGTACAGCATCTCTGTTGGTGTCTCCTCCACATCCTCCTCGCCCTATACAACACAATACACACATCAAATCTTGCACACAAAACATCCACAAAACTCTCACATTTCAGGAACCAATAGCACAGCCTTGTTTCTATCTTGATTAAATATACACCACATTAATTATTCAGTTCATCTATCCATGTGTCATGATTGGGAAAATTATAGTTTACGGTGACAATACTGACCAGAGTCATTGGACACTGTTGCAGCTCGTCCTCCTTTTTGATCTGGACTTCAGCAATGGACACATATTTGTGCTGGAGAAGACAAGAAAACCATCAAAATATAACACATGTATATAAAAGGCGTTAGAAGAAGTGTTAATTAGCATTGCTAAGTGACACCCAGAGGGGTATTCCTTGGTGTATCTACACTTTTCAGTTTGTTAAATGATGGGAGGTGTATGGATTTTTAAGTTGGATTTCAACGTCGGGGGAATTTAGCAGAAAGGGAGTATTGATTAAGAAAACACTCCGAAGAGTGGAATAAAGAGTGAGTGAGATGCTACATGAGACAGTGATTTCCCCACTCACCTGCTTAAGAGTCTTGACGCTCTCATGGATGGGTCTGGGTAAGCCCACCAGGGTGTCTGTGTCACTACAAAACAATACACAGTTACACCAGACCGAAAGAAGACGACGTTTATTTTATTGTCTCAAATGAAATACCTACTTTCCCAGAGTGAAACCGATGAACTTGTTTCTACTGGTCTCAAGGAAGTGCTCGATGTCTTTCTCCCTGTACACACACACACACACAGATTTTGGATTCATTTGAGAACACCTGCTGCCACAGTTCTGCATATGAACAAGCAACCAAACAGGCATTTTTCCAGGGAGCACTCACATGTGTGCACACCACCCACACAAACAGCAACAGCACACTGCATTAGCTTCCTCAAATCTCATCAGTCACACTGTGTGCTGCTGCTCTCTGAGAGCCTCCTACTGATCAACACTTAATCAGCGCTGGATGTTGCACCACTCTGATCCAAAGACTTAGAGATACACACTTAATGATCAGGTTCATGAAAAGATAGACAGGATGTACATTTTTTCAGATAATGAACGCATGATGAATAGACTGCTATGAAGCATTTGTGTCCTCTCTCAGATTCATTATTCATGTCCCCAAAGCAGAGGCAGCACCCCGGGAAGACACCGCCCGCTACTACTGTCAGGAATACACAGATGGAGAGCGTATGGACGATGGCGAGGAGGGAGAACTGTGAGAAGGATTTGCTAATTTTATTTTAACTTGACTCAAATGGTGGCAACAAATTCAGGGTGGGAAACTGACACCAGCTGCAAGCCAAATGGTGTTAAGTCCCGGCTGTGTGTGGGAAGTTTTCTCTACTCTGTAGTGGTCAAAATGGCACGAGGCCATCCATCATTTAGAGGGTTTACTCAGTGGAATAAGAGCTAAATGCTTTGCCACAAACTAATAAAAAAATCTGGCAGGGATCATTTCTAGCAGCTACATTAATGAGTATCAGCATTATTTATTATAGAAAGGTCTCACTTAAGCTGTTTTTAATGTGTGCAGGATTTGTGTTAACACTTCCTTTCTGGCTTTGTGTGAACATAATCATTTATCCTGAAGTAAGGCTGTAAGAGGGCACTTTAAAAGCACTTTTTCAAACTTTGAAAAGAGGCATACAAGTCCAAATACTTTTTTTTAACCAGTATTTTACAGTTAATGGCTGTACTGCATATTTCAGAAATGAAAACGGTGCAATTAACCTGACTTTGGGGGCCCAGGGAAGGCCCTTGGGGAAGTTGACCCTTTCTGTGGGGGGTCTGAGGGGAGGCGGCGGAGGCGGGGGCTGGATGATGACATCGCGGTCCAAGGGGTCCACCTCGCCCTCGATGCCGCTGTCCGTGTCCTCGGGGTCCTCCTCCTCGTCCCGGGCGTCGTCGTTCTTGAAGGGGTCCCGCTCGTTGTACGTGTCCAGGCTGTCCTGCTTGACCAGGGGCTGGGAGAGAGAGAGAGTACAGGCGGTCAACTGCACTGGGAGGACTGCTTATGGCAAGGGCAATTAGCCCATCCCATATTTACAATGTAATATTCTTTTCAGCGGTAAAATTGCAAAACTGAGGAGGGACCCAAATCTGCACATAAACTTTACCTGATCGCGTATAAATTACCTTTAGCCCCTTAACAAGCACACTCAAACATAGTTCAAACTCACTTTATTTTCAAAAATAACAAATATGTCACAAAGTTTGGGCTCATTGTAAACATCATATAGCTTCAATTAAGAGTTGGGGATGAGCTGATACAGAATGCATACTGTGTGATGTTGTCAAATAGTGTGGAATCAAATCATTTTAACAATTTAAATCATACCTACAGAGGAAATCTCTGTTAGGCATTCAATTTCACTATCCTGATACTACAGTACTACAAAAGTCATGTCCTTTATTTTGAAGAGGTTAAATTAAGGGAGACTACTGATTTCATGTTGAGTTTGGCCAATATACTGGTGTCTACATCTAGTTTGCATTATTCCATTTTATTTTGCGATGCATTATACAGCAGGGTTTGATATCTTCCACTGACTGTATGAAGACATCCGCAGGAATAATGCAGAGTACACAGACACAGCAGGCTACAATCAAACTGCAGCTATAGTCTAAGCGGAACAAATACGATTTTTATTCCCTCAGGTAGGAAACAGTGATGTGTTTTTAATGACAGTACAACCTCAGTGTGAACCGTCACCCAGGTGAGCTTCTTGCAGACAGAGCATTACAGAAAGCTGCTGACAGAGTTATTCCTGATATATCAGATGCAGCCTAATAAATACTAACATTTAATCCCCATTTAGGCAATTGATAAAGATTAAGCATTAAGCTTCGCAGCGTGAATGTATCCTAAAGCAGTGGTTCCCAACCTATTTTCCCTGAAGCCCCCCCTACTTGTAACTAAGCTGAGCCCCCCACACCCACTCAACTCTCTCTAATAAATATAACTCGTCAGTTTTGTCAACATAAATAAAGCGATGACGTCTTAACGGATTCGCCAAGAGAATGCAAATAAATAATATGATATTTTTTATGTAATGAGTTAATTAAATTACTTTAATAGTATAAGGGCCAAAATAGAGATTTTATTATTGTGGTTTGATAAATGCAATTTATGGTGTTAGATTGCTGCTAGATCGTCCCTTTAATACAGGTGTATGCCTCCCTTTGTATGCTGTAAGCGGGAGAGAAAACAGGTTTTTCACCACAGTGGAAATGTTGTTTTTGAAAGGCTAAACGCCAACAATTATGGATTGAAGCAGAATATTTTGTTAGATAAAAACATGTGCATTTTGGAAATGATTACAGCTATTTTTTTTTATTTATAAATGTTGACTTTTGGACGTTACAACACTCTGAAATGTTTGAATCACATGAGTCGGAAACAGTCTTACACAGCCGCCACTGGAATCTAATTCTACAATAATACTAATAATAATAGTATAGCCTCAACTTTATCTGCAACTGTGTAGAAATACCGGGTTTAAACAGAATGCAGCCTACTAGGTAGCAAAAATATCTATATTTTAAATAGTTGTGTTATTAGTGTGTTATCATAATTTTAGTTATACATGTGTAAATCTAATTTTTACAAACTCAGAGCAGACAAATCCTGGCTCCCCCCATGTGATCTTTGGCGTCCCCCTTAAGGGGTCACAGACCCCAGATTGGGAACGCATCTTTACCAATTAAATTAGCTTGGCTTAGCATTAACAGCTAGGCTAGCCTGGCTCTGTCCAAAGGCAACCACAGCAACCGCAAGCAACATTTCAGATTGAACTTACCACACATCCGCACTTCAAAAGATACAGGGAAAATGCACATAATATGGCTAAGATTTCATATTGAGCTCTTATCTACCAACAAACCCAATTCAGTTAAAGTGCGAAACACACATACATGTACACACACAAAGTATCGCAGTTCAAACATATTCTCCGATGAATGACAATAGTGCAAGCATCAGGCATGAGTCAGCGTTCTGGACATTAGTTGAAATAGTGCAGTGGATGTATGGTGTGCCAGTGGCAGAACTAATGCTGGACTACAGTCAGTGAGGAGTATAGTGAGTGTATGGTGGGGAGGAAGGGAGGGAGGAGGAGGTGAAACCGTGTTGTGAGCCATTCTCTATGGAGAAGCCATTCTCTGCTATGTGGGAATGCTACTGGAGTGTTTGTTTTTTTCTATCAGGGTTAGGGGACAACCGCTTTCAATGCCATCCATGTAAGAGAGAGGTCAACTGAAACCCAACTACAACACCTGCAGAAGAGAAAGTAAGTTTATGACCATCTCAATTCACCTCCTCAATGAATGCATTTTAAGGACATTGACCCCTAGTCCAGAGGCTACAGTGCAAGGTGAATTTTTTGCGGCCAACCCTCGTAGCGATGTGATGAAGACTACAGGGGAGATGCTGCTACAGTAGATGTCTGAAGTGACTTTACGGGACAGTGGATAGTGACCGCTCCAGCGCCAATGACAACAGCCAGCAAGTCAGCCCTGTCTCTCAAACCCAACCTCCCTACCCCCCCCGGACTGAGCAGGCCACAGTGGAGGAGGAGGAGGAAGAGGAGGAGGAGGAGGAGAGAGGAGGAAGAGGAGAAAGAAATAGGGTGAGTGGAAGAAGGAGGGGACAGTATGAGGTGTAAGTGGATGATGAGGAAGGAGAAGGAGATGAAAATGGTGGAATAAGCACAGGAAGGAAGGGAGGGAGGAAGGAGGAGGAGAAAGGCAAGAAAAAGAGGAGACATATAAGGAGCAAAAGAAAGGAATAAGTGGAAAACAGAAGGAAGATTTGAGGGTACTAGGAGGATGGAGGAGTGGAGGGGAGAGGAGGAAAGAGGCATGTATGGGTGAGAACTCAATAGATAACCATTAAAAGGAGGATAAGCAGAAGTAAAGGGAGGATAGAAATATAGCGACAAAAGGAAAGGTGAAAAAACTAAGTGGAAGAAAACATGCAGGTGGCAATGATTAAATTAAAGGAATAGTTTGACATTTTGGGAAAAGTGTTTTTTTTTAAGCGTTAGATGAGAAGATAGACATCAATCTCATGTCTGTCGTCACCGTGGCGTTGCCAGGCAACCAGCGGAGACTTCAGGAAGTCACTGCCCCGGCCAAGAACCAGTTCCAGCACTTAACAGCCAGTAAAGTTAAAGACTGTTGTTTTTACGCTTCAGTATTTGTGCGGTTTTAAAACAAACGCAATATAATGTGCTAACAAGTGAGCTTTAGAGGTTTGGACAAGGCCAGGCTAGCTGTTTCCCCCTGTTTTCAGTCTTTATGCTAAGCTAAGCTGACTGTTTGCTTGCTGTAGCCTCATATTTAGCATTCAGACATAAAAGTGGTATCTATATTCTCATTTAACTCTCAGCAAAAATGTAAATAAATGTATTTCCCAAATGTCAAACTAGTCCTTTAAGTATTGGAAATGAGGCGGAGGATTGCACAGAAACCACTTGGAGCATTCAACTTTGGGTTTCTTTCATTAAACACTATAATTCTGTTGAATAGTTTGGATTGTCTGTCTAGACAGCATGCTCCCTACGCAGTGTAATTCAACTTCCTTTGCTAGAATAATTCAAAATTTGTCAGTGTGCAATATTAAATATTGCTTTCTCAGTTTCAGTGCATCTTGATATGATTGGATGAGGTTAAATGGAGGAGGAGGAGGAGGAAGAGAAGGAGAACAGACAAAGAAAGAAAAAAAAGAGGGCAAAAAGCAGAGAAAGAAAAGAAGGTGGCGAGGACGTGGGAGAAGGGGTGCAAAAAGTCCAGCTCAATGCAGAGAGAAAATGCAGAAGGAAAAGAGGGAATTTGTGGGTAAAGACCTGCTTCTTGGGAAAGGGACTGTCTCCTTCCAAGCTATCAACAAAGGCACTCTGTGGGGACACAAGGAAGAGGGGCAATGAGAAACCAGAGGGCAGTTAGATAGAGAGAGAGCCTGTCCAGTCAAAGGTCTACGAAAAACAGAGTCGTCCCAGCACCAATAACATCTCTGGCATCGCTGACTTACAACAGAGAACCAGGGATGTCGGCACTACGGAACTTATGGAAAGCCTGACCCAGAAAACAGTTAGAGGATGAGTTACAGGAGGAAGTCTACGGGATCACTTTAGAAACAGATGAAGCTGTTCAACAACAAAGAAATGCAAATAATGGAGAAATTAGTCTTCGGTAGCATTTACAATGTCATGTTAGTAAGGGAGTAAATATAATGTGTGACTGAAATTAGCAAACACTTCTGATAAGCTGTGAATGTGTGTGGTGTAAGTGTGGAGTGTGGGGTGGGGGGTCTGTACCCTGCGGCTGCGGCGGCCTCTCTTCTGCTGCTGCTGCTGTTCGATGAGCTCCATGGCAGAGGCCGGGGGCGAGGCTGCTCTCATGGCCCGGACCACCTTGATGCTGTCCTCCGGCAGCGGGGCCAGGTTCAGACGCTCTCGGCCTCGCACCTTCATCTCCTGGAGCTCCTCGAAACCCCCCTGGGTGAACTAGAAGATAGGAATGGAGACGGAAATGCGGTGATTCACAGGGCTTATGTGCAGAGAATCAAGGAGAGTCAGGAGGAACAGAATGCAGGTGGATGTGTTCACCAGACTGCAATTCATTATGTAAAAGACATTCAAAATTATTATATGGATAGGTGATTGTAATGCAATGGAAAATGTGTAAAAGGGTACATATACAATGCTATATATTAGGGCTGTCAATCGATTCAAATATTGAATCACGATTAATCGCATTATTGTCCATAGTTAATTGCGATTAATGGTAAATTAATCACATTCAAAATGCACCTTAGAGGGAGATTTATCAAGTATTTAACACTCTTATCAACACGGCAGTGGGCATATATGCTGATTTATGCCAATGTATGTAAATATTTATTAATGGAATTGAATTAACAACACAAAACAATGACAAATATTGTCCAGAAACCCTCACAGGTGCTGTACCTGTGAGGATTTCTGGACAATATTTGTCATTTAGCATAAAAAATATGCTCAAATCATAACATGGCAAACTGCAGCTCAACAGGCAACAACAGCTGTCAGTGTGCTGACTTGACTATGACTTGCCCCAAACTGCATGTGATTATCATAAAGTGGGCATGTCTGTAAAGGGGAGACTCGTGGGTACCCATAGAACCCATTTACATTCACATATCTTGAGGTCAGAGGTCAAGTTGCCAGTTTTTCCTGGCCAGTTTTTTTTTTTTGGAGCGTTACTTAGCCTCTTTCGCGACAAGCCCGCAAACACGAACATACTAACCTATGCACACAAACACAGATGCAGAAATAGATATGTGTCAACGTTTGAACGGTTCTAAGATACTAACCAGTATTGTCTTCCAGAGCAGCAGTAGTACTTTCTTCATGGGGAAGTGCGGGGCATTCATGCTGCAGAACTTGGTCACCATGGTGAAGAGGAGCAGGGCAAAGGGCTCTCCGTTGTACAGAGGTGAACCTGAGGGGTTAAAGGTCAAAGTCTGGATATATGAATGGCTATATGAAAGCAGTAGTCTGTATTGCACAAAGATGTGGTTGTGTGCAAAGTCAGCTCAAAGGAATGTACACACACCTAGCTCATTCTTGAAGGCTTCTCTTGCTGCTTTCCACTCAGGTCTGTCCTCCTCCATTTGAACTCTAATGGTCTCCACCATCAGGTACATGATGCTCAGTAGCACTCTGCAAAGAAAAGAAAACACACAGTTCTCAGCTTGTCCATACGTGGGTGTGTGTGTGGTAGGTATTTAACTTGTGCCTCGAACAATAATAATAATGGGCCTGAAAGGTCTACAAGTACAAGAGACAATACCATGATGGATGAAATGATGAGTGATAATGAGACGGGAGTGCAAGAAGCAGAGGAGGATTGTTTGCAACCTGCTTGTGCATACAAGCATGAGAAGAGACAATTTGTATTCTCTGACAGGATAATAATGCACCGTCCATTCACAATTACCTGATGTAAGTCAGGCGGTGTTTTATGCATTAAACACTTTGTTCGCTCAACAAGGCCTCTCAGTTCAAAATATCTATAATGGTTTTCAATTTTGTGGCAGCAATTAGGAGCAAATCTTCTCCTCAAGCCTGTAATTATTTGTTAGTGTGCGACTGGGGAATGCACAGACGGAGCTCTGTGTACGTGGGAACATACGAGTGTGCATATGTGTGTGTGGGTGTGTGTGTGCGGAGGGATGTTCAGCCTATTTTGTTAAAAAAATCAATTCCATTAAGCAGAAGCAGAAAGTGAATGAGGGGGAAAGGGACAAAGAATATAATTAAATTTTGCTGAATAGGTGTGTGTGTGTGTGTTTAAATGTGCCCTTGTGCAGACGACAGAAAGGTAAGAATGAGAAGTATTGAAGTGAATTGGGAAATTTTGAGGAATAAGAGCAGGGCGGGAGTCATAAAATTGAAGAACTGGAAGATATGTTTGTGCTTATTGGCTTTCCATCTTATGTGAAGTGAGAGGAATGTGGAGTAGGCTGTGAGTCATGTGGTCTTACCTGAGCTCTGTGCTGTCTGCAAGAGAGATGGCAGGCTTCCTCACCGCACTGCTGCACGCCTGGTTGTTACTGCACGCGCAAAACACACAAGTAAATAACTGCATTTTAGTGGTTTATTTGAAAAAAAAGAAGAGCCAGTTTATGCATACACATTCAAAATGACCAAAACATCATGATAATGACCCACTTTTTAAGCATACATACTCAAAAACAGACTCATACCCTCTTCATGCTTTTTGTATAAGCATCACCATGTGTTTGTTTGCCTGATTGGCTTGCTTACACTGCTTCGCTGTGCAGAGTGTTGATAGGCCAGACTGCACCACGATGCCTCAGAGCAGCTTATGTAACAACAAAGAAGCGCCGGATCCCAACTGAGGCCGACACCGGCAGCAACAAAGCCGACTTGAAGGAGCCAGTGCTGCACCGTGTCCTCAACGGAGGGTTTGAAGTGCGGATCACAGACGGTGTGTTTACTGTATTCCTGCATTCCAGTCCACCCACCACCCCCTCTCTCTCAATGTCTTTCTATCCCCATAAACCTTGGGAGTGAACAAGTGGATGTGCTGAAGGACGAGAGCTTCAATCATGGGAGGATACTAAGAGAATTCTGATCTTGTAAGCGAGAGAGAAACATTGACTCTTTCAGGGCTTGAACCTATGACCTTTCAGTAACAAGACAACAATCCCTTCCTTTATTGCCGCAGGCCTTCGCCCAAGGGGGGAAACACATTTAAAAAAAGATAAGAACGGTTTTGCACTTTGAAGGGCAAGGTGTGCCCCGCCTATTCCTCTGGTTTGCTTGCCCTTCATGATTTACCCTCTATTGTAAATACATGAGCAGCAGCAAGTCTGTAATCTTATCAAGCAAATCCAAGGTGAAAGTGACATTATGGTATTGTTGTTTGTGTCAAAGAAGAGGCTCATATACAGGGTCTGAAATCATCCAGCCAACTGCCACTTTGGCAGGCAAGGAAAACGCTGGAGAAGGGAATAGAGAATTGGTTCCTAGTTGTCCAATTCCTTGGCATCTCATGCCTCTGTGACCACCGATTCCTCTGTATTGATTCTTTCCGTTACGCATGCACAATGACGCATGTTCACGCTGTGTCATGTTTCAGTTTGTTTGGGACCGGAGCCACGGCGGAGAGAAAAAAAGCGCTCAAAAGCGTGGCGCTACTACTGCTAAACCCTATTTTTTCCCTGCTAATGCGACACTGTGAACAACAAATCTGTGTTGAAATCAGCAGGAGGAGAGCTGGTAACGTTACCTGTTTTACAACCGGTGGGCAGCACAGTCCTGCTTGACTAAATAACGGAGCTACTATCATTAACTGAGGTGCCATTAAATTACATTATGAGGCGTTCAAGCTCTGCTCAGTAAAAATTACTATTGGGCAGAGGTGAATTACAACGTTATCCTGATGTGTTTAAATGCAATCTCGTCAAAAATGTAGTTTTTGGTGAGAAACTCCCATCCCTGAAAAACAGGGCTCCCCCCGGAAGCTACGGTGTAATTCGAACACTGTAATTAACCGTGCATATATTATGTTTTTTTATGTAAAAATATATCGAACATTGTATGATATCAGATCTAAAATGTTATTCCATCATTTAGCGCAGAGATTTAAAAAATGCCAGATAAAATTTCTGAGTGGCAGACCCAGTGGCAGGCAGTGAACCCTGCTCATATACAGCATCCCCAGCACATTCGCTGTGTCCTACTCACTCTATCTCCATGCTGAGCAGCTCCAGCAGCGCCGTGAAGATGCCCATGTCGTAGAGCAGAAAGACATTGTGTCTGGACCAGTGGAGCACGTCCACCTCTGTGTCGCACTCGTCAAACACTCCTGGGGAAAAAGGTTTGGAGGGAAAAACAGGACACAAGAGGTGTGTTAAGATTGTTTTGTGTGCCCATTTTTCATGTTTCCAATTTGTTTGCACTTCACTTCTGGGTTTTTCATGTGATTTATATATCATATACTCTCACAAAACAGGTGTTTGACACTGTATAAATCATACATTTTACTATATATGAAATACATTGTGCTGACATTAGGAGCAAGGACCGTCTATTATCACGTGCAGAGCATAAACCTAAAGGCTTGTTCAAATGTATTTGCTGAAGGGCGCGTACGAAGGAGAGAATTTATCTTTTCCATCTCACTGTGCAGGGAATCGCAGACTTTGATATATTGCTGTTGTAGTTTTTTCACTTTGACTCTGCACTGAGCTCCTGTGCGCACAGATCCCTTCTCCTTCAGTTTATCTCCACAGCTTTTATAAAATTCACTATTTCTGTGGACTTTATTTAGAATATTCTGGACGTTCTCTTCGGACCAGGTGTCAAGCAAACATTGGACTTCTGCAGAAAGTCCAGGTCAGTCCTCTCCCACTCGTGTTAACCTGTCGTTTACCTGTGTCCGTCTCAACAAATGCCCACACAGGCAGCCTGCGTTTTGGTTCCCTTGGAAACAGTCTGAGACCGTGATTACTGCGTTCACATCTGCCCAAACGAACCGCACCGGGGTTGATTAAAACAGACTAAATGTTGGCTTTTGAAAGCACCCTTAGAAGCTAATTTATGTTAATGTAAAAAGTGTAGCAGTTTACAGCCATAAAGTAACTGTTAAGCACGGTACATAGACAGTAGAAAAAGCACAGGTGGACAAAATAAAAGCAATAATGGCTGAATTCCATTTCGTTCTGGTATCGGTGCATGCTGAATCACTGTCACACTTCATGGCTTACTAGGACACTAGGATAGAGCAGAGCCAAAATGCCTACTGCTGGTTGTACAGTATTGGGTCAACGCACCCTGAGCCAAGTAGAGGATTGCCCTGGCCACCTTCAGCCTCTTGTCTCTGTCCGTCACCTCCAGCGCGTCCAGCAGCCTCATCACATATGTCCTCTGCTCCTCCACCGTCAGCTCGATCCACCTCCTGCCTCGAGCTGCAGGAAGGACACGACGACACAGCGAGCAAGGTTATTTTCAGAAGCCCTTTTTTTCATCTTCTTCCTCTGGATTAGACAATTCAGTGTAGGCTACTATAATATGTGTCCACAGTGTGTCATTTTTGTCATTCTTCCTTTATTAACAGTGTAGAGATGGACATGAAACACAAGGACAAAGAGAGAACGGTTTGATTCCCCAGAGCCGTGTAGCTAAACTCTAAACAGATGCTAATCTAACAGTAGCACAAATGGAGAGTTCTAAAGAGTTATGAGAGTCAGGGGGGCTGCCAGCACTTCACACGTCGACTGTGAGACTCACGCTCTTACACCACAAGTCTATTTTCTCACACAGAGAAAAACAAATGTCAAACTGATAACATATGACGGAGGGTTTTTAAACCTGCAACAAGCTCAGCTGCTGCTGACTCGGGCAAAACGGGCTGATTACCATTTAATGTGTGCTGTTTTATTTAACATGTTAGGCTATTAATGATGCTTCATAGTTCATCCCGTCTTGTCCTCAGAATCAGCAGCTGTCAGTACTTTCTCTGCTCAGAGCGTTTGTTTTTATTAACCTCTTTATGGTTACTGCTGCTCTGAGCGTACAAGAAGACACCGCAGGCTCGTGAGTCATGAACCCAGCGGTGCAGCCAGTGCACCTTGCCAAGTGCGCTGGGAGTGTGCCACTTTTTATAATTTCGTGGGCCAGGCTCCCTTTGGCGCACCTGTGGCGCACTTAGGCACGGGGTGGAATCAGAAAGAACGCATTATTATTATTATTATTATTATTAGAGCATTATTATCCGCGTCATGACGCACTGACAGTTTGGGAAATACGCCTGTTGATGTGCAGAAGAAACTGTGTAGAATCATTAATCAAAACAACATCTGTGGTTATTTTATAGCAGTCTGGTTGCACAAAATGTAACCAGCAGAACTGCCTTGTGTGATTGTGGCTTAAAGGAGCAGTGTGTAGGATCTGGCAGTATCTAGCGGTGAACTGAAGCCTCTCCTGTGTGACCAAGCGTGTAGGGGAACTACGGCGGCCGACGTGAAAACGTGAATGGTGCTTTCTAGAGCCGGTTGTTGTAAGAGTAGCGTAGGGCATTTGGAGCAGAGCCAGTGTGTGTGTGTGTGTGTGTATATGTTGGAAGTGAGTGGTGAAGCAAGAGAGAGAGAGAGCGGCGGCAATATCGACTCCGGCCCAAGCAGGAAAAATTAACAGTGTTTGGTTTGTCCGTTCTACTGTAGAATTTCTGCCAATAGATCCTCCTAAAAGTTACAAGCTGTTCCTTTAACAGAGAGTACTTTACTTTCTCCATGTCATGTTGTACTTCTCATATCTGCTGCCTTCCTCCCCCATATCTCACATACTGTACAGTATTAAATTATTCAAACTCAGTGTGTTCGAGAAATCGGGTGACTGCAAATCATTTCAAACGTTTACCTTGATCTGGATATTCCCCGTAATCATGTTGTATGTGTGAATATAGAGACTGACTGCTGCTTTGATGTGTCTGACTGTCATTAGTTTTTAACATTGTGTTCAGGCCTACTGCATCAGTATATATACACAAAAAGTCTGCTACTACTACAAGTAATTGAAATGCAGGCCTGCTCTGGCAACGATTCAAGCCTATTTTTTTTTAACAGTATAAGTCTTCTATTCTTAGACTCTTCATTTGATTACGCTGACAGTAATAGGCATTAAAGCAGCGTAACATCATCATGATCGTCGGAGCTCAGTGCTTCTTCTACTTAAGATACTCTGACTAGCGCCGTCTACTCAAGTCAGGAAAACAAAAAACGCTTTCTAATTTCAGCACTGACCCTAAAAAAGCTTCCTTCTTCTTCAGGGAAGAGCTTAAATTAGACGTGTCGTGATAATCACAGTGATTTAGGTGAGTGACTGAATGGGAATTTATGGTGGAAAACACTGACGAGCACACTGTCAGTGGTCCTGTTATATATATACACACACAAACACAAAGAGCACAAGTCAAAGAGGAGAACCACCCTCTGACAACATACAGCGCTCCCTGACTGAACACACACGCTAATGAAAAGGCCGTAATGCAGAGAGGCAGCTCTGTGCTCTATCTCCCTAAAACAGCAGTCGGAGGAGCTCTCTTCTAATCCTGCTATTCATTACCGTTCAGCTCGGAGAGGAGGTGACAGATGAAGAGGATGAAGCACGTCTCGCTCTTTTTCTAGACCGAAAGGAAAGATGCCACAGCGGCTCGAGACCTTTATGGCTTCTTGCTCATTCTCAAAGTGATATCTGTGGTGCCTCCGTTGCAAACGAATATAAGCACCATGTGGGGGACAATTACAAGAAATTAAGATTCTTTATTCTCTCTTTTTTTTGGAATATTTCACTTAGAATCAAATCATTTCTACACAAGAAATATCCGGTAAAGAAAAATTGTGTTCATGCATAATCTCCTGTCAGGCAGTAACTCATGTTGGAAAAGCTGCTTTGTTCTTGGTAACCAAATATTAAATCACATGGTTAGGATAGGTCCTCCCATGTCCATCTGTGGGGATATTCATTCTTTGAACAGCTTAAAGGAGCGGAGCTTTGATGTGCCTGGTCACCCTCGCCTCACACAGGTCGGCTTAAAAAAAACCCACAGCGGCACACCGAAGAGCAACGCTGGCTTGTGTTGCACTTCAGAGGTGAGAAAACTGAACTGAACTGACCTCCTGTTACAGCTTTTAGTGTGAAGTCCAAAAATGCACTGGAGAAGTGAAACGGTTTCATGATCACAGGGACAATTTTGTAATCCTGGGAAAAAGAATTTGACTTGATGGGAATTTTTCAGTGGAAGGAAAAATGATAGAAATATATAAGCTGAAGTCTGAATGTTATGGAACCGACCAACGCTGAAATGTGAATATAATTTACTTTATCCTTCTATTCTAGGGCTGTCAAAGTTAATGCGATAATAACACGTTAAAGCAAATTAGTTTTAACGCCACAAATGTATTCGATGCATTAACGCTACTCGCGATTTCACGATTGGGCTCAGTTTTAAAGTTAAAGTGAAGAAACTGGCATCATATGAAACTAGAAAAACCTAAGGAATCCATCGGTACCAACCATGTCATACTAGCTTGTCGGGAAGGAGACTAAATAACGCTCCAAACTAAATATTGGCGAGGATAAACTGCCATGGCCATTTTCAAAGGGGTCCCTTGACCTCTGACCTCAAGATATGTGAATGAAAATTGGTTCTATGGGTACCCACGAGTCTCCCCTTTACAGACATGCCCACTTTATGATAATCACATGCAGTTTGGGGCAAGTCATAGTCAAGTCAGCACACTGACACACTGACAGCTGTTGTTGTCTGTTGGGCTGAAGTTGGCCATGTTATGATTTCAGGACATGATTGTTTGTTTCTGGACAATATTTGTCATTGTTTTATGTTGTTAATTGATTTCCAATAATAAATATATACATACATTTGCATAAAGCAACATATTTGTCCACTCCCATGTTGATAAGTGTATTAAATTCTTGACAAATCTCCCTTTAAGGTACATTTCCAACAGATAAGAAAAAATGTGCAATTAATTTGCGATTAATCGCGATTAAACATTTCGATTGACAGCCCTTATTTATTCATTTCACTTGCAATTCCCTTCAACACACATTCGATCATGTGTGTACGGTGTTGAGAATATTTCGTTTAGTTAACCTTCGCCAGCTCACTTATGGACTCAAGCACTAAGCCGGGGCCAACAGGGACATTCAGAGCTACACAAAAGGACTCCGTCCCGTTCTGTCAGTCAACAGCAAGTCGCGATGTTGGAGGAGACATCGATGTCTCTGTGATGAACAACAAGACTGGCTGTAGAATTCAGTGGGTTTGCCAGGACCCTACTTTGCTGTTGCCATATCAGTGAGGGCATCTGTGACACCGTTTTGTGCCTCAAACATGCTGCAGACAACTCAGTTTTTACTCTTCACATGACACACCTGCCCTACAGGTGATCTAAACACATTAAGGGATGTGCAAAGCTTATAAATTTAATAGATTTAATAATCTCACACACTCACACATGGACACAGTACCATGGCTCCTGAAGTCCTCCTCAAAGTAGTCTCTGTTCAGGGCAAACTCTGGCTCCTCTGTGTAACTGTAGAGCTCTGTGGACAGAAGATGATGCAACAGAATTAGAGATTGATCAATAAATCAAAATCATTTTCAAGCAAAAACTAATCGTTCTCTGGTCACAGCTTCTCCAAAGAGAGGAGTTGCTGCTTTTCTTGGTATTTTTTTCCACAATTTTTGGACGTTTTAATAAAACAGAGTAATCGATAATGAAACAAATGGTTAGTTGCAGCCCTAAACCGAATAAAAACAGGAGACAGGTACACTCCTGCAGGTAAACTGCGCTACCTTACATAACCAAAACAGACAAGCTCCTGTCTCCTCAGTGCTGATCTCATGTCTTTCATGCACAGTCTAACGACTCGTCACGTCACCATGCTTCTCCTCCTGTTCTGAGAGCAGTCGTCGCTCCTCGACCCCGAGGAGCCGTCGCTAGAAAAGCCGCTGTGACTGTCTGTCTGTTTGTGTGTGTGTTTGCCAATGTGACTAACGCTCAGCTGCCGCTCGCAATCTACCGGGAGAACAATCATTTTCAGTCTGAATTATACACTTGAAATAAACTATTGTACTGAAGTACAATCAGAAACATCTATCAGCATCGTTGAATTCACTTCTTCTGTCATTTATGCGTCTTCGGGCGTTTATAATTCAAGCTCCAAGTCACGCACGAGCTGTTACCAGATACACAGATGCTGGAACAATTCGGTAGTTCTGAATGTATAATCATAGTTCTTATGATTACGCATAACATTAGTCATACAATGTGTCCAATGTCTGGAAAAGAAGATTTTGTTCTGTGCCTTCAGCCATGTGTCAGCTCATTGTCTTGTTTTTGGTGAATAACACTGTAACATAAAACAGCTGAAGAAAACCTGAGGAATGCAGATGCAGCATTATATTTTTCCAATCAATAGCACATTGTAGTCTGTATGCTAAGTAGAACCAGCGGTGTTACTGCGGGAATGCTGTGAAAGAAATCTTGTGTCAACCATTCATAAATTTAGCTGTTAAGTCTGACTCAGTTTGACATGAGAAGAGAATAAGGATAAAAGCTATGGAAAGTGCAAACGGGACAGATTCAAGCGAGTAACCGGGCCAGATGTGTGCATGAAGGCACATGACAAACCAGATTTATGCTCAAAGGAGTCTCAAGCCCTGCTAGGGCTCTGTGAGACTGTATGAGCGCTGTTGTGCAATGAGCTACATGTTCACAAAAAACAATACTAAAGTGCTGATCCTATGCCTTATACTGTATATAAGAAGTGGACGTAGTCCCCCAATGGTTTGCGGATCGTTTTGAAGCCTCGAGTTCGGCATTTTGGCCGTCACAATCGTGGTTTTTGACCGTCGCGATCTTGGTTTTTTTTTGCAACCACAAGTGACACGAGAGGGTTGAGGGTTGAGAGGGAACAAGCGAACGCTGAATAAGACATTTTTAGGCGACCAAACTTCAACTTTCATGAGCTGAAAACACTCTGTGAAAGGGTTAAAGTTCTATGACGAAAACACGGAACACACCCAGACCGGACAACGCCGTGGTAGCAACCTGTCAATCACAAGATAGCCACCCTCTAAAGCATCCCCTGCTTTATGGTCTATCTGACTCTAAATTGGACCATAATTTACTAAATGAACATCATGCTGTATTGAAGAAGACTTGAAACTAGAGATTGAGACCATAAACTCATGTTTACAATGTTTACTGAGGTAATAAATCAAGTGAGAAGTAGGATAATTTCCTCATAGACTTGTATACAATCAGACTTCTTTTTGCAACCAGAGGAGTCGCCCCCTGCTGGCTATTAGAGAGAATGCTTAAAGTTTAAGGCACTTCTGCATTGGCTTCACTTTTCAGACCCGGAAGTTGCATGCTGTCCTATGCAGGTATAATTTTTACATTATGTTTTAGCATGTTAGCATGCCAACATGTGCCAGGCTGATGGAAAGGTCATTAGTTTTGCAGATATTTGGTCATAAACTTTTGGAAAGATTTCAACCTGACGGTGGCGCTAGAGGAAAAGTCAAGGGATCATCAAAGTCAATGGGATTCGTCCTCCCGGTTACCATGGATATCTGTGCAAAAATTCATGACAATCCATCTGATAGTTGTTGCGATATTTCAGTCTGGACCAAAGTGGTGGACCGACATCGCCATCACTACAGCCCTGTTGCTAAAATGGCTAAGAAAATGACATACACCCAGCATGGGAAAACAAATTTTTAGTGAACAACATGTAGCAGATATGAAAGCACAATCACTTCTTCTGAGACTACATACATTTATTATTTAACCACATCAACTCTTACCATTCTAGCAAAGAGTAAGTACACTGAATGCAGCGACTACTGTATGAGAGAAGTAAATGTGGTGCAAGCTTTTGTTGCAGTTATCGGGGACATCACGATTGATTTTCTAATCATTTGGTGTTTAGTAGCTGGTCAGTCCAGTCTTACCTGAAAGCTCAGCAGTCAGTGCGTCTGTGTCTCCGTACTCAAACTCCAGGTTGGGAGACTCCATGGAGCTCTGTGAAGAACAAAACACACATGAGCATGTATACATTATAGTATGACACTGAGCTCAGCTAAATCACAGATGTCCCGTCTCCCACGCACACACGTCAAACATACTGCAGGCTATTCACAATTTGCAACACCTACTGAAACACTACTCCATTTGTGGTCACACACTTCAACTGCACACATTCGCCCACGCACGCTCTTCAGGCTCGTTCACAGTTTTGTTTCATCATGTGTACATTTGGAGTTTTGATTGGCTGCTGGATATCCAGGCGGCGTTGATTAGTCATTTACATTTTTTTCCTCTCAGATCTCACTCACAATTACAGGTGCTCTATATGTCCACACACACACAGCTACAGCTTTGATCAGACTGATTGAACAGTAAAAGGATGCTCTCCATAACAAAGATCCAGATGCAGTAAACTGCAGTGAGGAAGGAGTGAGGAGAGAGGAGTCAACATGGCCCCTTGCTTCAGAGCAGATTAGCTCCTGTATGCAGTCGAGGGTCTCTCTTGGCTCTGACTTTAGTTTAAACCTGTGATCAGCACGAGACAGACTGCACACATCACGTTTCTATGAACACACTCACCGCCTACGTGCAATCGCAAAAATGTTTGCTGCAACATTGTTTATCCAGAATATCAACTCTCAAAAAAGACACGCCTTGTTTTTAGCTTGTTGACAAAGTGGTATCTGCAGGATTTTGAATGAAGAGCATGTGATCCATGAACACACACACATCTAGTTCATAACTTTAGAGCTTTAGAGGCCCAGATTCTTAACGCTGTATAAGAATTATTCCCTCCAAAATAGAGAAGCATACAATGAGACCCACATAGACCTGTTTTTGTCTTCTTTAGGGGGCTACAGGTGGTCTTATGGGGGAGATAGCAGGTCAACAATAGATGTCACATAGAAGTGGTGTACATCATCTTAAAGCTGGGAACCTGACGATTAATTTGAGATGCAGCTCAGCACTGTGTGTCAAGTTGTTCTAGACATGCATCAGAAATAAACATGAATTAATTAATTAATTAAAATAAATTGTAAAAGTGTATAAGAGCATAAAACATTATGATGGAATTATTTGATGATCATTCCCATGCTCTATTATGTCTCATAAGTTGTTGCAGCAAATTTTGGGTTGATACCATTTGTTACAAAGATTTGGTGCTAAATTTAACCATTTTTTACCAATCAAGAATTGATAAAAAATTATCAATAATCCCTCAAAAATACCACATTAAGAAACCAAGACCTTGAGGAACACCATAGAAAAAGCCATGCTGTGATTTGGTGTCAAAAACTTTTGACATTTGGAGATTTCTGCAAGAATTGCATTTTTCGGTGATTGGATGGTGAGCACTTCTGTTGTGTAAACTGCTCAGAAACCCCCTTATTGTCAATCTAGCTAGGAAAGCCATCCATCCTCTGAATGCTCTAGGTCTCTAGTTTGTGGTTATAAAGTTTCATGAGGCTGTGATTATCCTAGAGGTCACCACAGGTCATTTTATACAGTAAGGTATAAAAAATAGTCACACTGTGTGAAATGGCTACTATGGGGATTAAAATCATCATACATGAATACAATTGGACTCATTGGATACACAAGAGTCTCAGCTTTACAGTGATACCCAATTTATGCCCCAGTATGCAGAAATATTCAAACACAACGTTTTTAGAATAGGCGAAAATAACACATTTATACTGCATTCAAAACACTTAATTTTTGCCTCAAACTGCATGTGATTATCATAAAGTGGACATGTCTGTAAAGGGGAGACTCGTGGGTACCCATAGAACCCATTTTCATTCACATATTTTGAGGTGAGAGGTCAAGAAACCCCTTTGAAAATGGCCATGCCAATTTTTCCTCACCAAAATGTAGCCTAACTTTGGAGCGTTATTTAGCCTCCCTCCCTCTAACCTGGCATGGTCTTCTAGTTTCATAGGATACCAGTATCCTCACTCTAGCTCTAAAACCCGCTACAGCCTCTTAAAGACGGTAAAGTCGGTCAGGATCGTGGGTCTCAGAGAGTTAAGAACCTTGAGTGTAACCTTCTTATGAGTAATGACCGAGACAAATAGAAGCTTAATAGTAGTAAGAGAATTAGCCGGGTGACTGAAACAGTCTTGGTTTTTATCTCTTTATCTTTTTGGGTCGAGGATGTGAACTGATGAAATTCCCCTAAAGGGACGATTAAAGATTAATTTTATGTTAATGAGAATTTAAAAAAAATCCCTCCCGGCAGCACTGGGAGGCTCCAAGCTACGAGTGTTAGATTTGTTTAACCCTGTGAAAAGTGCCCCAGGGCCAGGACGGTAAATAAGGATGTGCTCTGAGTCAGCTATCCGGGTTAAACAACCGTGCATGCTGTCGTGTAACCGTATCCTATAAATACCTGCAGCATCCAAGGCAGCACCAGCTGAAATATACAGGCCGTCAGTCAGCCTTCAGTTTGTTTATGACAGCGAGCCGAAGCAATGAGATTTGATGTCATTACTGCACTTGTAAACCAGGAAATGAGAATCACTTGGGAGCGCACAGATGATTCAACAAAATGACCCACAACTCTCGAGTGCAAGTGAGGGAAGCCTGTGGGTGTTTGTGACCAGGTGCTGCCTCACTTTTACAATCTCCAACCAGTTCTGAAAATCATCATGAAATCAACTGTAGTGGCGTTTTATTTTGGAGGCGTCCAACTTGAAATACCCCTGGTACATTTAGAAGATGGAAGTATAGGATGGCCTTGCAGTTAAAAGCACTATAATGTCGCTTAAAATTATGATATTTAGTCTCCTCTTCAGTCCCTTCAGCTTCCTACACTACACATAAATATCACCATTATGTTGTTTATGACATGTACATAACTGCTTAATATCGATCCAGCTGCAAGAGGCCAATTACTGTAGGGACACCAGTCTCAGTAATCATTAGTCCATTTATAACATACATACATATACAATGTAAAATATTCTGATACTGTGTAATCAATGCCAATCAGCGAGCTCTAGAAAAGACCCACTTTTATCATCAGCCACCGTGGCTTCATATGACGACCGACCTCAGATATGCAATAGCTATTATTACAGTTGTGTGATATCATCTGTGCTGCAGGCGGCTATTCCAACGGCAACATTCATCCACTGCTCGTCTTTTAACACAAAAGTCATAAAAACACATGAGAGGCAAAATCAGAGCCCGTCTGTTCTGTAATCTATAGAAAACTGATAGCGTCCTTTGAACAGGACGTCCGGCTTACATTTCCTTTTTTAGTGAGGTGTTCTGTATACAGTGTAATAGTCCCACCTGTCAGTTACTGTATCTGCAGGGGTTTGAAAATTGTCACAAGACACCAAACAAATGCCGGAAAATTCTATTTACCATCAGGGACTTGTTTAACAAGTAATTTTACAGGTGAGCATCCATTTACCTGCCTAATGCAATGTAACTAAGTACATTTACTCAGGTAAATGGACTCACTCAAAGCGCTTTACACTACATGTCAGCATTCACACACATACACTGATGGCAGAGGCTGCTAAAATGCCAACATTGATCTAATCTAAATACTCATTTACACAATTTGGGGCTAAGTGTCTTGCTCAAGGACACATCGACATGTGACCTTGAGCCGGGGATCGAACCACCGACCTTCCGATTGGTGGACAACCTGCTCTACCCTCTGAGCCACAGCTGCCCTGTACTTCAGTACACCTTTGAGGTACTCAAGTCTTTTCTTTTCATGGCAAGAGCTTATAGAATATGAGGTTTTTCTTATAAATTAAACTACCCAACAGTAAATACAACTGATTGACAGAAATTAATTGGCAACTAGTCACTGCATAATCCCTCCCCATTCATCCTGCTGTCTGATGGTTCAGTATGTTAAAACAAATAGGGCTGAGACTAGTGATTATTTTCATTATTGACTCATGTGTTTCATTTGATCAGTCTATAAAATGGCATTTGTGAAAAAAAACATCACAATTTCCCAGAGGCCAAAGGGGGACGTCTTCAGATTTCCTGTTTTGTCCAACCAACAGACCATCAAACTTAAACACATTGAACACAGCTCTTATCCATCCATATTGTTTCTATAATACCATTATTTTTCATTCATTTTCAACCTAAACAAAATAACAAACAATGATGACATCACCAGCTTAACAAAATAACGCTGGTGATGTCATCAGAGTTATCTTGGCTTGGACTTGGAGAATTCTACATTACAAACTGGGTGCGTAGAGTTTGAAAGACATGGACATTTACCAGACAGAGGGGTTGAATGAAAAGATACTAATGGGTGCATTATGGGAAATGTAGGATCTAGTATTTTTTAAGCTTGACCCCCATACCTCAGACTAAAAATTATGAGAGCTCAACTGAATTGCTGCCCCTTTAACTCTTTTAACCAAAATTAATTCAAGATATTCAATATGCAACTATATAAAACAGCAAAAAGCAGCAAATCCTGCAGCAGGAACTAGAGAATGTTTGACAATTTTGCTTGATAAATGACTTCCACATATTTATTATCGTTGACGTCAATTACTTTAATTAATGAATCAAACAAGCAGCCTCATCCAGCATCCATCTGGTGAAGAGCCCACTGTCAGCGCAGAGGGACTCGACTTGTCCCTGAAACTGAAGTGACCGCTCGTTTCTTTCATTCCCATGAGCATCAACGCAGGAAAACCCTGCCTGTCTCTCTCTGTGCTTCTGCTGCTCATCCTCTCTCTCTCCTTCATTTTCTCATCCAGTCCTCATCACTGTCTCTCCTCCCAGTCTCTCTCCCCTCTCTCTGTCGCCAGCTGATAACGCCGTCCTCGCTCCAAACTGGCACCCGCTTCTGTGCTCCCACACTCTGCACCACATCAGTGTGCAAACACTGGGCACAATGTCAAGGCACGGGCCACCCCCACTCCTACCGACATATGTCACATAGACGAGAGACGACTGCTCTACCCGGCACAAACGACGGACGATTTACATACATGAGTGAATCAGATTTGAGGTTAACGGACAGTGCAGTAGCCAGGGAGTATCAGCATCAGCATATGGCTTTGACGTTGGGTGCTTTCAACGTCCATGTCATCCACCCACCCCCCCCATCCCCAAACCATCACAACCCCTCGACCCAGAATCCAACGGCTGTGAGATGAATATGCTCTAATTCCCTCCAAACCATTCAATGTGCTCAAACAACAACACACGCGTCAGTGGTGACTGGACATCAGCTCTGACTGCTTAACTTCTCTGATGGATCTGGGCTGAGCAACCCAGCAATGAAAACACATCTCCTCATTTTTTCATGAGGGGATGAATAATAGCTGCACGGCACTAAAAACAGTCATCATCAGACTGAACATGAGCCATGCAGCCTTCATGTTCAGAGAAGCAGAGGAGACTCACTGGGCCATATTTCAGATACTGGCTCCAAACACATAAAATCACATCAAGTCTGGTTGTAAGCTGGTACGTCTCAGCCTCTAGGATTGGATAAAAGGAAATCTTGTATGGTTGCAACTCACAACTAGTTTTATTATTGATCAATTTAGTATTTTTTTTTCACATTTTGATAATTTCTGTCATTTTTCAAGCAAAAATGACAAACAATTGATGGTTCCAGATTCTCAAATGTGAGGATTTGCTGTTTTTTTGTCATATATGATATTAAATTTGGGCTTTGAACTGCTGGTCACGTAAAATGAGCAATATAAATAAGTCACGTCGGGCTCTGAGAAAATATAATGTGCATTACTCACTATTTTCTATCGTGTTATGGAGAAAATGATTAAGTGATGAATGGAGAAGATTGTTAACAGATTAATCCATAATAAATTGTTAGTTGCTGCCTTAAATTAAATTCAAGTACAGTACAGTACAATAAACAAATCAGGCTCTTAAAAATACAAGATCAATGTCCATCACATGTTACCAGCATGGTTACTAGAAGTCAAAGTCAAGTCTTAAATTGGTCACAACCCCATCTATAATGATATGTGATAACTATTCTGTAAAGCCTTAACCTGCAAATGTTTACCATTAGTAGGTAACTTAATGATTGACTATCAAAATGTATTTAATTCTAGTCAACAAATCAATGAACTGAAGGTCAATGTCAACCAGGAGGGATAAGGATATTATGATTCAAGGAATAATCACCTACAAGAGGATAAAACCCCATAAATATTGAATGACAGTAATATTCAGCTGTGTTTTGGTAGTGGTGGTCCTGACAGCAGCAGTCAGTCTCATTTCACCACCTGCATTCTCCACGTTGAGCACCACTGTAGGATCACTGCTGGGTTATTTATAGGAGCCCGTTGCCAAAATAACACCTCGGTGTCTGCCTGCCTGCCTCTCTGCCTGCCTGCATGCTGTCCAGCTAAGACATGGACTCAGTGCATGGAGAGGACATTCAGACATGGACTCAGTGCATGGAGAGGACATTCAGACATGGACATGGACTCAGTGCATGGAGAGGACATTCAGACATGGACATGGACTCAGTGCATGGAGAGGACATTCAGACATGGACATTCAGACATGGACATGGACTCAGTGCATGGAGAGGACATTCAGACATGGACATTCAGACATGGACTCATTGCATGGAGAGGACATTCAGACATGGACATTCAGACATGGACTCAGTGCATGGAGAGGACATTCAGACATGGACATTCAGACATGGACTCAGTGCATGGAGAGGACATTCAGACATGGACTCATTGCATGGAGAGGACATTCAGACATGGACTCATTGCATGGAGAGGACATTCAGACATGGACATGGACTCAGTGCATGGAGAGGACATTCAGACATGGACATGGACTCAGTGCATGGAGAGGACATTCAGACATGGACTCAGTGCATGGAGAGGACATTCAGACATGGACTCAGTGCATGGAGAGGACATTCAGACATGGACATGGACTCAGTGCATGGAGAGGACATTCAGACATGGACATTCAGACATGGACTCATTGCATGGAGAGGACATTCAGACATGGACATTCAGACATGGACTCAGTGCATGGAGAGGACATTCAGACATGGACATGGACTCAGTGCATGGAGAGGACATTCAGACATGGACATGGACTCAGTGCATGGAGAGGACATTCAGACATGGACTCAGTGCATGGAGAGGACATTCAGACATGGACTCAGTGCATGGAGAGGACATTCAGACATGGACATGGACTCAGTGCATGGAGAGGACATTGAGCTGGTCTGAAAGCTCCCCAGCAACAACACACACACACATGGACAGACACTCACACACAGTGCCTCCTACTAAACCATAATCGGTTGTAACAGACTGTCCACAAACGCTTCCCCAAATTTACCTCCGACTCCTTCTGCTGATCCTTGAACACATCTTTCCCTTTCGGCCTCTGTCTGTCTCCGTTATCGTTAAGGTTATTAATGATCGGTACCTCCATGTCCTCCGCCTGCATCTTGCTCGGTCGGCTCGGTGAGGATCACTTCTCCCTCCGCGGATAGCGCATACCGGTCCGGTGGAGAGCTGTGTGTGACTGCACCGCGCCAGGAGCAGCACCGGCTCCTCCTGAGCCCAAGTTGAGGATCTCCTCCTCCTCCTCCTCCCTCTTCCTCCTGCTGCTGTCTGTTTGGTTCGCTGTCCCTGTGCGCCCCGAGAGGGCGGGGTTAGAGAGAGTCAACAGCAGAGAGGAGCATCAGCTGACCACAGGAGAGGAACCGAGGTGGTGTTACACAGGGTCAGTGCACTGAGGTAGAGAGGTAATGATGTCACATGCTAAAGGTATAATACACATCAACATCCTCATAGCAAAATGGTTAGAAAGATATATACAGGTGTATAGGGCTATGAAAGCATAGACGAAAAGTAAACATGACTAGCACACAAACATTTTAATTCCTGATTTTCACTGGAGGTGCATTCAAGGTCTGTAAATATGTTAATATTAAAGGTCCCATATTTTAAAAAGTGAGATTTTCATGTCTTTTACATTATAAAAGCAGGTTTAAGTGCTATATAAATACTGTTAAACTATCAAAACGCTCAATATATGGAGAAATACACACAGCCCGTATTCAGAAATTGTGCGTTTGAAACAAGCTGCTAGGATTTCTGTCCATTTGTGATGTCACAAATATACAATATTTAGACCATTACACGGTTTTAAACGTAAACATTTTAATGTGTCACAGTTTATTTCCTGTTTCAGCGTATGTAAATAACATCAGCTGACAGGAAGTAAACATGGACCCAAACTGTTGCCTAGCAATGGAATTCCATTGCAATTTCGTTGAAATGCACTAAAACAGAGCTTTTCAGACAGAGAGTAAATACAGGTATATTCAGGCAGACAGTATGAGGAAAATATATATATATTTTTTTAACATTGCAGCATGTAAACATGTTCTAGTAGAAACACAAAATACAAGTATCAACCTGAAAATGAGCATGATATGGGACCTTTAAACTTACAAAAGCTGGAGTACATGCATCGTTTCCTGTGAATCCCTTCTATTTGTGAAGGCAACTTGAATGGCGGACTCCGCCACTAACAGAGATAAATACAGAGAGTTAATTACAGAATGCAAATACATTGAATGGCTATTGCTGAAAATGCAGAAAACAGTTTTTTATTTCATAAAAATAAACAAAAATAAAAAGTATTAAAACTTTAAAGTTGTATGAAAAACAAATGAATTATTTGCATGTCAATGTTGCTACAAACTCAAACTAGAGACCGTCTTGTGATGAGATCACACCAGCCACAACACCAAATAGGGCCAGGGTCGTAAAGTAGGTGGCCAATGGCCCCTTCCCCACTTTCTACCCCCTATGGCGCCCTTGCTCGGACTACACCCACCTTTGAACTCGGCCTTCATTTTGATATCAACTACACACGACTCACAAGTTTCGTGACACTATTGTGTTGAAAAAATCTGTCCAAAGACAGACACATAAACACCTGGCAAAACCATTTCTGTGGTAGTTCCTGCCACAGTAGCTGTCCAATAGGACCACATTTGGCCATGATGACACACAGACAGACTCACAAAGTGAAAACAATACCAGCCACATGCTGTGGCGTCTGGTAATAAATCTGTAATTTAATACATTTGAATATGTTATAAAAAGGTCTCTTAACCACGTGACCTCCAGCAGTCAGAGGCTGAGATGACACTTACTGATACTACTAAAAATGATTTTTCAAAAACAGGAAAGAGGTATGAAAAAGTGTGTAAAACAGGTTCTGCTAAGATCTCATCAAGTAGCCTCAAATAGCCAGAGTGCAGTTACTGTGGTTTAGTTTTTAAATGTTTTGTAGCACTTCCAAATTTTCAAAAAGGTAATATTATGGTTACTGTGTTTTGGCTTGGTCGGGCAACATATTGTAGTTTGGTAACCGGTAGAAAAACACCAACAACCAAAATCTACTAGCTTTGTGTGATGGATGATGTTTCCCACCAGCTGTGTCAAACTGAATTAACATTAAACAACATTTTCTCCTTGGTAATAAAACGTCAAGTAATACAATCTGCTGTCAGGGGTCCAGATCAGTTCATGTCTGCCTCTTAATTTGTGTGACTCCTCCAGTTTAAAAGCTAGATGGAGGAGGAGGTGGAGGTGGAGGTGGAGGTGGCGGTGCAGGGCCCCCCTGCAGGCTCTTCACCTCCCGTCACCCTCCCTTCAGAGGAGCAAGTGAATTATTGATATGTGGAGGTGGGGGTTGGTGCTTAGGTTGCCAAACACTCAACTACCAACCAACACACACACAAACCCCCCTTTACTGTGAAAAACCACTTAAGGTGACATGATTGGATTGCACAGTTGAACGTAGGCTTGAGCTTCTGCTTCATGAACGTGACCACATGGCAGGACGGCGGGGGGACAAGTTCATAATTAAATAATTATTCACAGCGGGTTGAATCAATTTAGACTCAAGCCTGACAAAGCTATAAATCCATAGATACTTTGGATAATAATTAAAAAGTGTAAACCAATAAAACAGAACATCAATAAGGGAGAAAAGTTGCATTTCATAGAGAAGATCAGATTGTTAAAAATGTTATTTCTGCAGTTTGTTAGTGATTTTGAGGTAACCATTAACAATACCGCTTTTTAAGAAGATAAAGGGATTTTGCAAGAAAGATAATACCATTTCCTAACTATTATTACATGAAAAAAAGTGGCACACATATATATATATATATATATATATATATATTTTTAACTTTAAAGAAGTATTCCAGTAATTTAGTAGTGCACTTTTAAAAAGTTTGGGAGTCAAAATCAAAGTGCCAGGGTCCAAGATATCCTGACATTTAGTCTGGTAAAGCTCCAAAAACGCTGGAATACGATTCCCATAATGCCCACAGCCTTTGAACTCCATGCCCCCGAGTTTCTGGTGCAAGCTTTCCGTTATAATTAGTATTCTTCAAGCTGAAATAACCCTGGTGACATCATCAAGGTTATTTCCTCCAGATCCACAGATGACATTGTACAATTATATTCACAGGCTCAGAAGTTTGACATGAGGAAATTGATCTTGTATATTTTTGGAGTGCCCCTTTTAAATGATATCGTAGTGAAGCTTTTGCAGGAATTCTCTTTGTAATAAAATACAAAATATTCCCCTAAAATCCAGTGTGTAAAAGTCTACAGATAAGATTGACTAAATTGGATCTGGCTTTGAACGAGGAAATTAGCTTTTCGACAACTTTATTTATATCTCAAAATATGTTTCTGCCAAGTTATTTCTTGTCAAACTTTGTTCAAAAGGTTTTAGTTTTTTAAGGGGAAGGAACAGAAACGTTGAGAGAATAAATGCTGCTGACATTTGTAAATCTTTGAATCCTAGTTTGGTTTGTTGTAAATTTAATCCTGTGATGTTGATTTGTGTGTCCAGAATAAATAAAGGATCACAGCCAGCTGTTGATGCCAGAGATGTCTCTGTCTGTTCGCTGCTGGCTCAGATGAGATCACTGTGGCTGTGACAGACCTCAGCAGCTGCACACATGGGCTCCCCTTCCCCCCCGACACACGTCACATCAACACAACTATACTGAGAAATATGAAAAGAGACCGGAACAACACACATCAAACGCCTGCATAAGTGCCTAATTATGTGTTGCAAAGGAGTCAAATCAAGGAGACGCACACAAAGTGGTTACAATTTTTACATCTTTATTCATTAAGATTACAGAATGTTTTAAATTATTGCTCATCATCTACCATTATCACTTGCAATATTTAAACAAGGTTGTTTTTCTTCTTTATTAGACAACTTAAAACATGTTTGAGAATTTTGCCAGTTTGCACTGAATGAGGATTTACAACAATAAATACAGGAGTGGATTCTTCTTTTACCGTCCTATACTTTTAAAGGTTGTCGTATCTGTATATAGTATGTATATACATATACGATGCTGGTGTCTTCCCCTGCCCACCCGTCTGTTGGTCAGCTTACGGCTGACAAAACAAAAAATGGTTTCTCTCCCTAACGCACAGGCTAGGATCCTGAGGCAGCGGTTTAACGAAGCAACCATGGCCAACAAAAAGAGGATGCGTACAGACACAGAAAGACATTTACACGCACACACACACGTCATCATCTATAATCAGCTTTCTCTCAAGAGGTAACATACTCTTTTAACGCACATTCACACTTACAAAAAAGGGAAAAATAAGACTCAAGACGACAGGTTTAAGAGCTACACTGACAAGAGGTCACACTACTTTAAGAGGGGATTCTCAACAGCACAAGGAGACAGAGAAATGCACAAACATTGGCAGGGAACAAAGTGACATTGAGGTTGTGTGGGCCGTGACACAGTGTAGGATCTTGTCATTACATGGCGGCATATGGGCGTATGCTAGGTTTATCTAAGAAGTTCCTACGCACCTTTAAAATGTCTATTTCTTTAGACTTAAATTTGCTTTTACCAAATTTAAAAGGAATAGTTTGACATTTTGAGAAATACAGTTTCTTGTTGAGACTTACATGAGAAGATCAATCCCACTCTCATGTCTGTACGCTAAATATGTAGCTGGGGCAAGCTGCTAGTTAGCTTAGCTTAGCATAGAGACTGGAAGCAGATGGAAACAGCTAGCCTGAAGTAACAAAGTCCACCTACAAGCACCTTTAAAGCTCACTGATTAACATGTCAGTTTTGTTTAATTAATACAAAAACCCTAATTTAAAGGTGCTGTTAGTTGGATTTTGTTACCTTTATACTAACATATGCTAATTGGCTAATGGCTCCCAGCAGCATATTTCTCATATAAACATTAGAGAGGTTTACATGTTCACGGATATTTCCCAAAATTTCAAAAACATTCCTTTAAATACTTTGGTTGGTATTAAATATCATGTAATGATATTACTCATAATGTCACGACATAAATTGCATGAATTGTGCATATTTGTATTTTGAATGAGCCAAAGTATTCAACTGGTAAACAAAGATTTTTGTGCTATTACCTCTTGTTCAAAATCTGTAAACTGATTAAATTAATTTTCCATATACAGTACAGGACATTCTCAGACCTGGATAATGAGCTACCATATTTGTGTGTTTAAGCATTTGATCCCTCTCAGAGAGAGTAGAGCTGGCAGCGTCTCACAGCAGGTTAGCAGAGAACCTGATTGGTTCAGGTGCAGAGCCGGAGTAGCGGCGGGGTGCACTTGGCTGTCAGGTGAAATGACTGTCAGGACTTTCTAATTTCCACCGTCAGGTCAGCTGGGGACGAGCTGCCGAGGATGATGACTGTGCAGCTCATTGTACCGGTAGAATCTAAGCCTTTCAGGGGGGGAGGGGGGGCAGGAACTAAAATATATATCAGGGACAGCACGCCAAGTTTGGAGATCTTTAAAAAAAAAAAAAAAGGTGAAAAATCCCTTTACAAGCAAATGCACATGAATTTGCAGAGAAGGTAAATGTGCTTCTTGGATGGAAAGAAAATAAATCATAATGGAAATCAGATCCCAGATTGTATTGTTTAAACTGAACCCATTGACTGCATCTGTGAGTACCAAAGAGTTGTGTATGGTAAGTACAGTAAATCTTAACAGCACCATACTTTCCAATGAGGACCTGATTGAAGATATCTGTTTAAGTACCGGCCAGGTAGCGACTTGCTGCTCATTTGGTATCTCTGTAAATATTTTCTGTCACAGTATTCAAAGTGAAGGTTTAAGTACATTTATTACACTTATCATTAGAACATTTAATTGCTTATTTTTTATGACATATGTTGATTTCTTTTCAAAAGTAATGATGGCGCAGGAGAGAAAAAGATAGAAAATTCTTAAATTTCAATATAAATATCTAAATATACAGTATACCCCTTGTAATGATCTGACAGCCTGCCATGCTTCTAATACAGTATAGTCATTCGTGGTAAAAAGGAAGAGACAAAATGAAAAAGGTTAGCTCTCACAAGCTTGAAATACTTTTCATTACTTCAACACTGGCGCCGCGTGAGCAGCTGGAAGCCGAGAAAGAAGCAGCCAATGAGATGGTTTCACTGTGGCTTTGAGTGACAGGTGGGAAGAGCCGGCCACCGTCCAGTCATACTAAGAAAGGAGTTGTGACAAACTACAGGCTGATCCGAAGGGACAGAACGCATAAAAAAATGTTTAAAAACAGACACAACGGTGAATCTCAATGAAACGATCAAATAAAAGACATGATATGATTGGACCCTGAGATCCCACCTAACCCCGCCCATTAGGTCTAACCCCCGCCCTCGCAATATTACACAAGAGAAAATCACAGGTAGAAAAAGAAAAGACGACAACAAAAAAAAAGGACAGGAAAAAAGTGTCCGTCGCTAAATCTTCAACGGTCATCTTCATTCATACAGATTGTTTTTTTGTTTGTTTTTTTAAATCAAGTTGTTTTTTTTCTATAGTATATATCTTTTTAGCAACAATAATTTCATCTTTAATAGTTAAACAATAAAAGATCTGGCAATGGGAAGGGAGGATGGAGGATTTACATACAACTCGACACACAAATGAGCATCTAAAGAGAAAGAAATAATGGTGTTGAAATGACGAGAAGAAGGGAAGTAAAACATCTTCCAGGAGAAGACGTCGGGGAGCTAGCTAATGGCGAATGGCAGGAGCAGCTCCAGATTTAGAGTTAATGATATCAGAGTGTGAATAAATAAAACGGCTGCCATAAGCGCAGGGAAAGCCACGACCCCCCCCTTCCCCCTCAGGCTCAGTCAGAGCTCCTCCCCTACCCCCCCCCATATATAAAGCCGGTGTGTTCACTGTTCTGTCTGTCCGTCCTTCCTCCTGTTCTCCTCATCCTCCTCCTCCTCCTCTCCCTCTATGAGTCTGTGCCATTCATGGAGTATTTGTATTTCTTCAGTCCAACCCTGACCCTGGTTTAATACCTTAAGGAGAAAAAAGAGAAAGCAGTGAGTATGATAGTTGCTGTAGATATAAAAGGTGTTGCTACAACCTGAAAACAAATCCCAATCCTGTATGTGCAAGACTCAAACGTTACAGTAGCCGTGGTTCCATTCAATTTTCAAGCAAATTTTAAACAAACTGAAATTAAATGTTGCAAAAAGGTGCATTTCCATCCACTGGATTGGAGCAAATAAACTCAGCTACAGCGTAGTTTCATCAGAAGTTGGCGCTATAGGCTACGCAAGGCTGTAATGAATGTAATGTAAAGAAGTAGAGGTTGCGAACCGGAAATAAATTCAAACAAATTCCCAAAGACCTCTCTCCATTTTTCGCGTAAAAATGGAGAGGGGTATTTAGGAATTTGTTTGAATTGGGCAAGTATTAATTGTTCTTTCATGTCAGCTAATAGTGACCATGGTTCATGATGTTCGGAGACTCAGACAAGCATTTGCGCGTTATGGAAAAATCCGAGAAGACGCAGACAGCGGAAACAGTTGATCAGTCTTGTGAATTACATGTTCGCTATGTCAGAACTTATTGGTCAAAGGCGTTTCCATAATCCATTTAACGCATCAACTCTTTTTCGAAAAAGGCAAAAACCACCTCAAGCATTTTTGAAGTGGCAAGAATTACACATACTACCAGTTCCGATACCAGTATGGACATACAGATTTTCTAATGCGTTACTTCAAAAAGCACATCAAAATATGTGAATGGAAACACGTATAGTTTCTTCCCTTATACTATCATACTACAGGTATGTGTTGAAGTTGTTTCCTTACCTATAGTAGTTTGGCTTGAAGGGGCCGTTCTTGTTCAAGCCCAGATACTTGGCCTGCTCATCACTCAGCTCTGTGAGATGTGCGTCAAATGTAGGAAGATGTAGGCTGGCCACATATTCATCTGGAGGGCAAGAGAGAGGAAGGACATGTTAACATTCATCAGGCATCTGTGGTTGATTAATCATTCAAATGAGAAAAGGAAGTGGGAGGCTTCAGGGATTTATCGTCTCTCAATTTCTCTTTTCCTTCTTCCATCTTCCTCCTCATCTGCTTTCCTCTCCTCATCCTTCTTTTGTGTCTTTCCTTCCTTCATTTCTTTCCTCATCTCAGCTTTTCCTTTCATTGCTTCCTTCTTTCTCTCCATCATCCTTTCTGTCAGTGTGTGCCGTGGTAGCAGCAGCCGTCACTGACAGCGTGACCTACATTTGGCTCCCTGTTGTTTCTTTACTATGTATGTGCTCTGCTCTAACCCGCCGAGGGAACGCTTACAAATGTGACGGGCACACGCTGCAGACATGCTTCGGGCTGTGCACACGCACACATACACACAGGATTCATTCTACTGTGAATGATAAAGGAGACGACTCACGACTGAACAGATGAGACGGTGTTGTCTATTGAGATAAATGCAATATGCCTGCTGGCTCTCTGCCGGGGCAAGAACAAACTCTCTGTAATCACTTCCTGCTTGGTGGCTACTTAAGTACCAAACAAGGTTGTTTTGTGTCTCCCTGGCCTGGTATCTGGCTATGTTTGATCAGCATTTATACTTCTATTTTATGTATTTTTGTATTCTTGCATTCAGCAGTCTTTGTTCAAGTTTTATTCCCTTCAATTCTGAACTGACAAAAATCTTACCCATCTTCTTGGGCAGCAGGTAAACGTCCTGTTTGTAGCGTCCCTCTGGGGCATTGTACAGCTCTATCAGAGCCAGCGCCTGGGCAGAGACACACAAGAGTTACTCACACACACACAAAAACAACTTCTTGCATAGACATCTTTATTAGTGATAAACAGAAATAAAGTGAGAGCAAAGTACAAAATGTAAAATATTAGGGCTGTCAAATTTAACGCCACTAATTTCTTTAATGCATAAACGCAATTTGCGATTTTTAAGTTGTAGCAGGCTCAGTTTGGTATCATATGAAACAAGAAAACCCAAGAAATCCAGTGGTACCATGTCATACTAGCTTGTCGCGAAGGAGGTTAAATAACGCTCCAAACTTACACTCAATTTTGGGAAAAACTGACAAGGCCATTTTCAAAGGGGTGCTTTGACCTCTAACCTTAAGAAATGTGAATGTAAATGGGTTCTATGGGTACCCACGAGTCTCCCCTTTACAGACATGCCCACTTTATGATAATCACATGCAGTTTGGGGCAAGTCATAGTCAAGTCAGCACACTGACACACTGACAGCTGCTGTTGCTGTCTGTTGGGGCTTCAGTTTACCATGTTATGATTTGAGCATATTTCTTATGCTAAATGCAGTACCTATGAGGGTTTCTGGACAATATCTGTCATTGTTTTGTGTTGTTAATTGATTTCCAATAATAAATATATACATACATTTGCATAAAGCAGCATATTTGTCCACTCCCATGTTGATAAGAGTATTAAATACTTGACAAATCATTTTGAAAAGATTAAAAATGTCCGATTAATCGTGATTAAATATTTTAATTGATTGACAGCCCTAGTAGCAACAAATTGGTCAAAACTTAAACAGGAATTAAAATTCCAGTCTATAACAGAAAATATGTGCGATTAATCGCTATTAACAATGGACAATAATGCGATTAATCACAATTAAATATTTTAAATCGCATGACAGTCCTAGTAAAAATACAAATCTAAATTGTGTACAACAATGTGAATGAGACAGAAACTGATCTGCCGTTTTACCTGGGTGGTGGCGGTGATGGAGAGCACGAAGGTGGGCACAGTGGAACAGCTAAGGTTCAGCAGACGTCCCTGTGGAGGAAGACAAAGCAGTACAAGGTTAGAGTACACAGGGGAAAAGCACACGGGTTCTTAACTTTGCAGTTGAGAGAACAAAGTGTCAGGATGTGCAGTCTGGCTGAGATGATGTATGTGTTAGAAAAGAGAAACCTATTTCAGATCCCATACTAATAAGTTCCTGCTTTTAAAATCTCATAAGCGACTGTTTGTTTTCTCTCTCCTCTCTCTGACAGTTACTGCTGTGCAACATGTATTAAGAAAGATGATTTGTTTACCCAAAATACTGAACTGTTGCTGCTGCGTCTGAGATGCTGCATTGCAGAGAGATAATTTGTGAGATCCCAAGTGTTGCAGAAAATGAGGTAGTTGGTATGTAAAACTGAAACACCGCAGAAAGGAGGGAGGGGGAAAAGAGAAAGGTTGTATTGTTGTTGCGAGATAAAAAAGCAGAATTAAAACCGTTAATGAGGTTTTAATGTCCAGTGCACGCTAAAAATCACATGACTAATCAAACCTTTAATTAGCCTTAATGCTCTTTTAACATTGTGTGTTTTTAATTGGAGAAGAAGCTTTAGTTTCTTTATTGTGCTGTTTTGACCCCTCAGTACTGTACACAAAGAGCCTCCACAGCCGAGACTGTCTCATCTGACAAAACTGGTCTTCGTGGCCCGTTTCTCCCTCTCTCTGGTTTAGCAATACAGCTAAGCTTAGATCATGTATTTGTATGAATAAATATATGCGTGTATAGTATTACATTGTAAAACTAAGTTATGAAACAAAGAGGACGGAAAAAAGTATCTTTTTAAACTTTAAACAAAATCTAAAATGGTCTTTATTTCAGAGATACTGAATGATGATATTAAGATGATGTATTACTCATTTAAATAAATTATATTTTTTGGAACACAAACTCTATTTTGGATGAGAACTGATGGAACAGAGAGTGGTGACGGAGGAGTCGCAATTACTGATGTGGCTGAAACCTGCTGGAGATCAAACAGCAGCAGAGACAGACATGGATGGGCTGGCAGGTTGTCTGTCTGGCCGTGACAGACTGCTCTCATTCTGTCACGGCTTGTAACACACGCACACACACACACATACACAACCTGCAATGTGCATATGCCGGCTTTCTGTGTACGTATGTGTCTGTATGATCCCTCATTCGTTTTCTACAACTCAATTTGTTGATGAAATCTGAGTCCCATCATATCGGTGAAACTAAATAATAACAAACATCCAAAGAGGAATTTAAAGGTTCCTCAAAGAGGAATTTAAAGTTCCTCTACTGATGTGTTCTTTCAAAGTCCTCTGAGTAAGAATGTGTGCCAGTGTGTGTACCTCAGCCAGCAGCACTATCCTCTTGCCGTCGGGCCAGATGACGTGGTCCACCTGAGAGCGCACTCTCTCCCAGGTCAGTTCAGGAGTCCGCAGGCTTGCCTACAGGATGAGCACAACATCATGAGTGATTATTTGTTTTTGTGATTACTTTTTTCCATTCGTCTTCTTACATTTCTTATTTCTGTCGGGCTGAGCTGTCACACATCTATCATAACGGGCCAGAAGTTGACTCAGTGTGCTCGGTCTTTTCCAGGATAGGACCTTTAAGAAGTGAGTCACAACTTCCTCTAGTGTCTGAACTACTTCCACGATTTACTGTCTGCTTGAAAAAAAAAGCGCTTCTAGCGCTTCTGTCTCACCATTTTATGGTCAGGTGAATCTATATTAATGGTTGCTATTATGATTTTATTGTATTTTAATGCTGCACTCGCTGTAAGACACTCTGCATAAGCACAGGAGTAAAAAGCCTAAACGTCTTGTTTACTGCAGAACTAAGCTGTTCTAACAATGACACAAAGCAGTGGGATCATAACCTTCATTAAGGGATTGTGAAAGACCAAAGTGGTAAAACGTAGTAGTAAATTATGTTAATACTTAAAAACAGATTTATCAGCCACACTGCCCAGAGGAAAAAAAGTTTAATTAAGTTTTAGACGTATTGTTATGGATCATCGTTTGCTGAAGTCTACTGACCTCATTCTGACCACTACAGCATTTTACTGTCCGTCACATGTTATCAAGAACTGCTTTCCTTTTGTTTCTGTATTGCTGACTCTTGATTATGGTTTGATCTTCCATCATGTCTCTTGGTATACTCTTTATTATTATTCTTGTTACTTCAAAAGTCAATACAAGTTGGTAACTGACCACATCGATCTCGGTGTTGGAGTGTCCCATGTTGCAGACGATGCAGCCGTTCTTCATGCGGTCAAGGTATTCTCTCACCACCACGTTCTTATTGCCTGATGGAGGGAGGGAGAGAGATGATGAAGAGGAGGAAGAAAGACGAGGACAAATGCACAAAGAGCAAGAGGTTAAAACAGTGAGAAAGCAAAAATGTAAAATATTAGGGGTGTTAAAGTTAACGTGATAATAACGTGTTAACACATTAGTTATAACGCCACTAATTTCTTTAGCGCATCAACACGACTTGCGATTTTTACGTTGTACTGGCCTCAGTTTTAGAGCTAGAGTGAAGATACTGGTATCATAAGAAACTAGAAAAACCTAGTACCTGGTACCAACCATGTCTACATACTAGCTCGTCTAAATTTTGGCAAGGAAAAACTGTCATGGCCAGGGGTCCCTTGACCTCTGATCTCCCACTTTATGATAATCACATGCAGTTTGGGGCAAGTCACAGTCAAGTCAGCACACTGACACACTGACAGCTATTGTTGCCTGTTGGGCTGCAGTTTGCCATGTTATGATTTGAGCATATTGTTTATGCTAAATGCAGTACCTGTGAGGGTTTCTGGACAATATCTGTCATTGTTTTATGTTGTTAATTGATTTCCAATAATACATATATACATATATTTCCATAAAGCAGCATATTTGTCCACTCCCATGTTGATAAGAGTATTAAATACTTAACAAATCTCCCTGTAAGGTACATTTTGAACAGATAGAAAAATGATTAATTGCAATTAAATATTTTTAATCAATTGACAGCCCTATAAAATAGACATAAAAGATACACAAAGAAAGAGAGTAGAGTGTATTTGAAGTTTTAATTAAATGACATGTTGAAAAGGGACTCGAGACGGTTTAAAATCCTATATCCAGTTCTGTAAAATTAGGTTTTAATGACTTCTTATCTCACCATTTAGCATAGTTAATTAAGTCTGAAAATGTGATTTAGTTTGGAGTGCTCGACCTGTCTGTGTAGTGCATCTTTAAGACATATGCATAGGTAAAGTTACAGTTTTGTAAATGGGGAGCACGCTGAAGGATGACTTGAATATAGCTGCAAAGGATATGAATAATTTCATGCATGGTTTTTCAGCAGCAGAGAGGAAGATGTTCATTACTTTTTAAATCAACTGATAACTAATTTTGCCCGTATTTCACTACAGCTTTCTGAATTTTGCTGCGAGGGCTCTAATAAATTGACCTAGCTACCAATATTACCAGTACCTTATTAGAGCTAATGCTTGTCCTGTTTTATTTATTTTGCACCACTTTGTAACTTTATTAGGAAAATTCTTCTACCTTATTATCCTTTCTGTTCAATTGCAGTCACCCTTAAGAGAGCCCTCTGTTGCAGGCCTGCCAGCAGCATTAGGTAATGAAGCAGAGAGACAAGTAATTCTCTGCTCCAATTAAGTGTTCGGGACAACTCCCTGGCTGCTGAGCTGAGAACTTGATTAGTGGCTGTTAGACACTGATGACAACGACTGAAAACGTGTCCAGTCATCCTGAACGAACACTGACACAAGTTCCTTATGCCCTTCAACTTCGCCAGCCAAAAGTGAATGAGAGAAAATACAGAGAGCGACAGTGGCTGGACCCCGACCTGTGCAGGTGATGACGATGTCCACTTGTCTGATGACTTCGTTCAGTTTCACCAGCCTGAAGCCGTCCATGCTGTGTCGGGAGAAAGAGATAAAGAGCATAAGACTAATGTGATTGATGATGCGTCGACCCCAGCGGGGAGCCATAAGAAGCTCAACAAGCCGAGTCTTACCAGGCCTGCAAGGCACAGATGGGGTCGATCTCTGTGACGTAGACGATGGAGCCCATTGCTTTGAGGGCGGCACAGCAGCCTTTTCCCACCTGAGAATGAAAGACATGGGATATTATAATCAGTACAAAAGTAGGTTTCAACCATTTAACAATAATTTTTTTTAGCGATTGTGACTTCCCTGTATGCTTTGCTGGTTTTAAAGCACTCTCGATCACAGCAGCAGGTGGTGTTCAGGCGTCACTGCTGACTAAGGTTGTGTCCTGTGCAGTTGGCTAATCGCAGCTGGTATCTTACCAGCTATTATTTGTTTATTTTATCATTTGTTTTTATCTTCCTTTTAAAAATAGAAAAACATGTATTTTTTATTCCCCTGATAAAAGGCTAGCAAACCATGTGCCCTAGTCATCTTTAATACTGAACCCTTAATCAAAATATGATAAATGAGTTCTGGCAGAAGCTGTCAACAGCAGCTAGCCTCTGCTCCAGTCAGGGAGGATTTTCTGCATGCACAAAGCTCTCTAGTGATCTGTTCTACATTAATTAAGTTGCTTCAAGACAACTTTTGGAATACTAAATTGTGTGATGACATTTTGCAAAATCCCTGTCCCTACTTGCTTTGGTGCCTTAAAGGGTAAGTTTGGTATTTTTCAACCTGGGCCCTATTTCCCCATGTTTTTGTGTCTAAGTGACTAATGGGGGCAACAATTTTTGAAATTGGTCCAGTATTGAGGGATAACGCTGTAAATGGCAGCCGTGGAACGAGCAATTATGCATCGTCAATGTAATGTTACGTCCGCTAAAAGTGCTTGTCTTTGCCACTGACAGGCTCAGATTGTTATTATAAGTGTCTGACAACATTATGGAAAGGACCCTATAGAAAAAATGAAACTTTTTTCTTACCTTTCACTTGATCCGGTCTATTTGTTATTATGTCCAAGTCCTGCTCAAGGAGAAGTCTCATTGTGGAATCTGAATATTCGTAGACTTCTCCTTGAGCGAGACTCTTTCCATAATGTCAGACATTTATAATAACAACAATCAGAGCCCGTCATGGCAAAAACAAGCATTTTAGTGGATGTAAATGTCGGTGCCAGCTTGCCCAAATAGCACCATATTGCAACCATCGTTCGTATACAGCGCTCTCCCTCAATACTGGACCAATTTCAGAAATTGTCCCTATTAGTCAGGCACAAAAACACAATTAGATACAAAAACATGGGAAAATACAGGGAAACAATCATCTTACTTGTCTTCTAACCTACAGCTAAATCTCTCAATTTTCACAAGTGGATTTATAATAGCTGTGATGTAATTACACCTGACATGTAGACATAACACATAGGTTTCTCAGTGAACAAGCATTGTGTACGAGCCTGTATGAATATGTCCGCCTTACCTCTCCGTATCCACACACCACCACCTGTTTGCCTCCAAACATGACATCAGTGGTCCTCTTCAGGCTGAGGACAGAAACAGAATTATTTCACTGGCAGCCTAGTATTTACTCAGACTGTTTGGAGCAGCAGAGGGGAGGTGGGTGTTAATCGCCCTACAGCACTAAACGCTCAAGCAACAAACATGTTCTGTTTTATAATCCCTAATAAGGTTAAACGGGAGACAGTTTCATACCCGTCTAAGATGGACTCCCTGCAGCAGTAGAGGTTGTCAAACTTCTGCTTTGTCACGGAGTCGTTGACATTCATGGCTGGAACACAAAGCTTTCCTGCTTTGGACAGCTGGTACAACCTACAGGGATTACATTTTAAGACAGGCTTAAGTTTATCATATTAATTTATTCATTATTTTATCATTAAATGACTATTTAACATTCTACTCTTATACACACAGCAATGCCTCAATTGTGTAGTCATGGTGCACTGTTAATGGTAGGAACATTTTCACCACTAGATGGCGACGTTACCACACCAGAAACGATCCGAGTGTGTATGTCTGTGTTTTAGTGTGAGTTTAGTGTAAAAACGTACTTGTACATTCTCATTTAAAATACAGAGAACCTGTTTTACAGGAGGCAATTCAATATTTTACCAAAAACATTGCTTAAGACAACGACAAAGGGAAAGATGTGTGCATGTAGCGAGTCCCACCTGTGCACACCGGTAACACTCTCCTCTACAATGCCCTTGATCTTCTTGAACATGTTGGGGTATTTTTTATAGATCCAGTGAGTCAGGTCTCCTCCGTCATCCAAGATCTGACAGATAATAGGAGACGAAGACGAGGAAAGTGGAAGAGAGAGAAAGAGAGAGAGAGATTGAGGAAAAATACAAAGGTTAAGGTGACAAAGAACACAGACAAAGAAAGAAAGAACCTTATTAATACCTGATTGAATCTCAAACTTGTAGATTATTTGCAGGGTCAGTTAACACATTCTTAATTGGGTCAAGTGTTTTTTCTTTAACATTCAAAAGAAGGAACTCGGTTTAACCACAAGTCCATGAATAGATTTTTAATAACTTATTTCTGTACTTCTACCCAGTGTAAAAATAAATTCATTGTATTTAAAAAGATCTAGCCGTCTGGTGAAAATAGCAGCACCGCCGTCAGGGACTGCAGGATGGAAATAAAAAAGAAAAGATGCTTAAGTGAGCTTTATTTAGAATGTAGGTGTGCTACCATGTTGGGTTGCCAGCCTTCCACGTTGACACAGCGATCGATGCACCACCAGAAGTCGTCCTCTGACTCACCCTTCCATGCAAATACACTAAAACCTAGAAAGAGACAGGAAGCGTTTTATACATGGCAGACAGATAAAGAGCATCTGTATATTTTAAGGAGTGAAAGACAGGGGAGAAGAAAAGGGCAGGAACTCACCTCCCTCTGCCAGGGCAGCTGCCACTTCATTCTGGGTGGAGTAGATGTTGCAGGCTGCCCATCTGCACTGAGCCCCCAAAGCTGACAGAGTCTCCATCAGCACCTGAGGAGAAGAGGGTCAAGTTGAACTTTTTGGTTGTAGCTGCTGCAAGCTGTGTGTGTGTGTGTGTGTGTGTGTGTGTGTTTTGTATTCCTACTCACAGCAGTCTGGGCGGTGATATGGGTGCAGCCCACCACCTTGGCTCCAGCGAGGGGTTTCTCCCCCTGGGCTCGCTTCCTCAAAGCCATCAGGGCTGGCATCTCTGAAAGAGACGCCACAAACCAACAGATAAGTGGATAATCAGCTGGATGGTTGAGGAATTCCCATCATTTAATCCTTCTAATACTTCATCACTAATCCATCGACTCATCCAGATGAAGGAGTTACTGATGCTAATGGTGTGTGTGCGTGTGTGTATAGCCTGCAGGGTTTCAGCTGAGGCTCTCTGTATGTTCTGTGAAGTAATTAGAGGATGATCATGTGAATAATGTGTGTTAATGTGTTGGTTCTTAAATGGTGTTCACACTTGCAGTGGCTGGGGACATATGGCCACCTAGCAGTGTGGCGGAGGCAGCGCCCCACACACACACACACGCTCACACATAAAAACACTCTTTGAATCTAGTATGCCCCCACGTTTGTATTACTGCTGTTAAGGTTAAATTTTGCGCTACATATCGGGAATATCTCGGGAATACCGAGAGTCCAGTGTGCTGTGCTTTACGGAGACATGGTTGAAGGGGATTATACCAGATTGCTTAGTGGAACCGGAAGGCTTCACGGTGGTGCGAGCTGACAGAGACAAACAGAGCGGTAAAAAGAAAGGCGGAGGGCTTGCTGTCTTTGTTAACTCCAGATGGTGTAATCCCAGACACATCACCGTAAGGGAGCGCATCTGTACCCCGGACATTGAGCTGCTGGCTGTGAGTTTGAGGCCATATTATCTGCCTCGAGAGTTCTCATACTGCATCATAGTTACTGTTTACATTCAACCGATTGCTGTGGCGGCGCAGGCGAGTGACGTCATCCACTCCACCGTCGCGGGATTACAGACGAGGCACCCCAGCGCATTCATCATTGTAAATGGTGATTTTAACCATGTGAAGGTCTCCAGAGCCCTGTCGAACTTCACCCAGTATGTGACCTGTAACACCCGACACAATAAGACCCTGGACCTGCTGTATGCTAACATTAAGGAGGCATACAGCGCCACTGTTCTCTGTCCTTTGCACCTGGAGACATTGCAATATCCACCCTGATCATCACAAGGGGCCAGGTGAGGAAGCAGCTCTCAAAGATCAGCGTGAACAAGGCCAGGGGACCAGACAACATCAACCCCAGGGTGCTCAAGGTGTGTGCTGGGGAGCTGGCAGCAGCGTTCCAGCACCTCTTCAGCCTCTCCCTGAGGCTGAAGAAGGTTCCCCAGCTCTGGAAGACCTCCTGCATCGTCCCGGTGGCCAAGAAGGGACACCCCAGCACCCCCAATGACTACAGGCCAGTTGCTCTGACGTCACACGTCATGAAGATCTTTGAGAGACCGGTTCTGCAGCACCTCAAGCCCCTTGTGAGCGACTTCCCGGACCCCCTGCAGTTTGCATACCAGGAAAACATCGGTGTGGATGATGCCATCACCTACATGCTCCACAGAGCCTACACTCACCTGGAGAGGCCGCACAGCTCTGTAAGAATATTGTTCTTTGACTTCTCCAGTGCCTTCAACACCATCCTGCCACTCCGGCTAGCTGAGAAGCTCTCAGTGATGCAGGTAGATCATGGCCTGGTGGCCTGGATTACGGACTACCTCACCAGCAGACCACAGTATGTCAGACTGCAGGGCAGCCTGTCAGATGTGCTGGTGAGCAACACCGGCGCCCCCCAAGGAACTGTGCTGTCTCCCTTCCTGTTCACCACCTACACCTCCGACTTTCGCTTCCACTCGGGTACATGCCACCTACAGAAGTTCTCCGATGACTCCTCCATCGTCAGCTGCATCACAGATGACAACGAGGAGGAGTACAGAGCCCTGGTGGAGAACTTCATAGGGTGGTGTGATAACAATCACCTCCAGCTCAACATTGGAAAGACCAAGGAGCTGGTGGTGGACTTCCGGCGGAGCACGAGGCCCCCAACTCCCATCACCATCCGAGGGGAGGAGGTGGAGGTGGTGGACACCTACAAGTTCCTGGGAGTACATATGAACAGTAGACTTGACTGGACTGATAACACCGAGGCCCTCTACAGGAAGGGACAGAGCAAACTGTTCTTCCTGAGGAGGCTCAGGTCTTTTAATGTATGCAATAGGCTGCTGCAGATGTTTTACCAGTCTGTAGTAGCCAGTGTTCTCTTTTTTGCTGTGGTATGTTGGGGGGGTAACATGAACACAAGGGATGCCAACAGACTGAACAGGCTGGTGAGGAAGGCTGGCTCTGTGGTTGGATCTGAGCTGGACGGTCTGGAGGTGGTGGCAGAGGGCAGGATGAGGAGGAAGCTGGACGCTATCCTGGAAAACCCCTTCCACCCCCTCCATGATGAGCTAGTCAAGATGAGGAGCACCTTCAGCCACAGACTCATCCCTCCTCGGCACAACACAAAGCGCCTGGGTCAGTCCTTCATGCTGGTAGCCATCAGGATCCACAACCAAGGCTGACCCCCTTATGACAACTATTAGGACTTTTAAGAAATTTAAACATGCACTATCTGGTGCACTTTACACTCACTTTACACTATACATCCTATATACCACTTTATTGCTGACTGCACATATGTACATATTACATTTATTTATTTATTTATTTATTGTACATACTACATTTATTTATTGACGGACTGTACACACTATGTTCACCCATTCACTCTGTATCTTTTATATCTCTATTATTGTCTTTAGAATTTTTGTATACCTTTACCTCTCCTGTGATTCACTCTGTTTGCTGATGTTGCTGCTTTGACACCTGAATTTCCCTCCGGGGATTAATAAAGGTCCATCTTATCTTATCTTATCTTATCTTACATTTGGATGGGAACTTGTCTACCGACTAAAGTTCAACCTTTTTTTTAAAGTGAGCGGTGACGACGGAGTCGTTTGGTTTACCTTGCTCTGCGATCTCAATCTCTCTGCGGCCAAAGTCGGCCTGTTTGAGGTTTTTGATGCAGAAGTCTCCGTTGCCCTTGGAGTTCTTCTGCTGTTTGTCCCGAGGAGACGTCTCATCGTCGGAGCTGTCCGTGTATGACGCCGCTAAAAAAGAAACAAACATAGACAACGGTATTGTCAATGTCACATACACACATAAAAAGATACAATATTGACAGAAAAGTCTTGTTGCAATATGAGCATGTTTTTGTCACTTTTTCCTACTTTTCTTCCTACTCGTCTCAATCTACAACATGACACGTCTAGGTTGTGATCATCTACTTTGAACTGCCTCTGCTACCCACAATGTTAACACGACAGAAACAGTAACTTAGACTACTGACAGAATCGTGACCTGGACTGCCCTTTGCCCATGAGCTATCAGAATTGACGAAATGACTGTTTTATAATTTGTTACAGAAGATTGCTCGTACTCGAGACAAGGATATTCGCAATGGAGAAGTCTCCTGACCTCCACGACACGTCTGTGTTTATGCCCGCCCTTGGCTGTCCACATTGGCAACCTCAACATTACAACAGGAAAACAGGTTTGAACCTTTAATAAATCTCCATGAGGCAGAGGTGGAGATGATTACTCGTAAATTTGGACATGGAGTGTTATGAACGGTTTCATCCCACAGACAAAAAGGCAAATAAGTCTCAGACTTGAGTGCTAAAGCAGGATTTCATAGAACTGATAAACTGTCTGGACAAAACTGCCCAGTTATTTTGTTGTTGGTGGACTGCTGTCAACAGAGGGATCAACGGGTTCAGCAGACTATTAGGACTCAACAACACATGCCTCAGCAAAACCTGCGGTCTAATCTGGGGCTGCAGGCATCTGTTCGGGGCAGTTGAAGTACCCATGGAGCATTTTTGGTTCAGTCTGCGACACCCATTGGCCAGGCCTACGATGATACACCCAGACACGAGGCAGCCTCAGCGCCACAAAGACAAAACATCACAGCCTCAATGTTTACAGTGTTGACAACCAGCTTATGGATCAGTCGCTTAAATCCTCCTCCCTTCACTCTCCCCTCTCCCCTTTTTGGGACTCACTGATACAATGGCAGCGCTGGTTAACGCTGGCATCACATTCAGCCCCACCGGTCACCGCCACGTCGTCTGCCTCCACCAAGCACATTTTGTAACACCATTCACGCTGATCACAAAGACAACAAAAGGAGAGAAGACCTCGCTCTGCTCTGCTCGGGCTGATGAGACTCCCCCCTCCTCCCCTCTTACTGTAGGGACATCGCTAACAAACTAAGATGAGAGATTAAGGAACTGGATGTGACTCAATAGATGCCACTAAGCTGCATCCCAAATCATCAACACGAAGCAAGTCTGACGTCAGTGCAGACAGGAGAGAAGATGCCTACGACGGAGAGGGTCCTTGCTCCACTTCTACTACCCCCAATATGCCTCTTCTTTCTCTTGTTGGACATGGAGGATTCCTCACTAAGAGCAGGAGAGTGGATCACGTAGCTGCAGTTCTCTGATCTTTTCACTGGCTTCCTATGTGTAAAAGAATTGAATTTAAAACACCACTGTTGGTTCATAAAGCATTGGTTTAAGGCCAAAATACATATCTGATCTGGTGCTCTGTTATGAACCGTCCAGACCAGGTATGCTTACTGTCCCCAGAGTCAAAACTAAATGTGGAGAAGCAGTTTTCAGTTTGTATGCACCACATATCTGGAACAAACTCCCAGAAAATTTGAAGTCTGCTCTAACTCTCAGTTCTTTTAAATCAGAGCTTAAAACTTTTCTCTTCTTAAACTTTATTTCATATCTTGCTATGTAATATTTATTCTACTGTTTAATCTGTCTTATTGTATTTTATCTTATTTTAATCTTCCTTTTTAATCCTTTTAAATCCTATTTGTGTGTCTTTTTTTTATATTGCCTTGTGTTTCTTTTATATCTTAATGCCTTCATGTTTTATGTAAAGCACTTTGAATAAGGCAAGGCAAATGAATTTGTATGCAACAATAAGTCAAAGAGCTTTCAAGGTTTCAAAGTGCAGAACAAACACAATGTGCCTTTGGTTTCTTCACTATGAATAAAGCCTGTATTTTTCCCAACCCAGCAATTTGACTTTGGTAAGCCACAGCTTCTGCACTTTAATTGATTATAAAGCAGTCTGCAAACTCCTCTGCAAAATCTCCAGTCTCTTCCAACATAAGACTGCAGTAGAAAGTAAACACAGTACAAATGTGTTTTAACAGAAACCTGTCATAGAGAGGTATCGAAGCACCTCTGGGAGATATAGACAGTAGTGGCCACAGTGCAGCAGCATACTTAGTAATGAGATGCTTCCGTGTCTGGCACCAGCACTGTGTGCTTCCTGTGCTTCAGGCTGACTCACGACGCAGGTGCAGTCCCCTCTTGTGTAGAGCAGGTACACGGTGCCAACATCACTCCTCCTACCGCCCTTTCAAAATGACCATGGACCGGTACCAGATAACACTGAGTACCTCGCCAGCACTGTAACAATACTGAAGTTGCTGTACTGTGCCAGGAGGGGAAAGGCTTTAAAAAATAAAGGAGGTAATAATCCATGAGTCTACCATTTTCTTTTGAAATCTCCCATCCGTACTGACAGGAGGAAAGGGTGGGCCGAGGAGATCTTAGGGGTCATGAGGGTGGATGTACTGATACTTGCAAAGGATACTGGGACAAAGCCAAAGACAGTGTGTGCTGGTGAAGAAAAAAAAATCTTCTACATTCACACAGAAGGATTTTAGACACCTCCGAGAGCTAAAAAGAAGAATATACTTAACCTATCCCACAACTCAAACCTAATACTTGGTTTAATTATTAAAGTATCAGCCAGTAGCCTACTTAAGCCGAAGTTACGCGACGGTCCGCGTAATGTAAATGTAGCCATCCGAGCGTGTACGTGTAAGGCTCTGTGCGGACGTCTGCGTACTGCAAATTTGTTGTGACCGTGCCGACTTGTCCGTGTGGCCACTACGCTATAAACGGTAACGTAGCGATCTACTGTATGTGGAATGTGTCCTCCAAGTGGAAGGATCTCATCATGTGTGAATGCAGACAAGTGACCATCATCTGATGATCGCATAGAATGGAAGTGGCGGCTGTGGCTCAGAGGGTAGAGCGGAAGGTCAGTGGTTTGATCCCCGGCTCCTCCAGTCCATGTTGAGTGTTTGTGTCCTTGAGCAAGACACTTAACCCCAGATTGTGCCATTGGTGTGTGAATGAGTATTCAGGTTAGATCCTGATGAGCAGGTTGGCACCTTGCATGGCAGCCTCTGCCATCAGTGTATGAATGTGCGTGTGAATGGGTGAATGCTGACATGTAGTGTAAAGCGCTTTTGAGTGTTCGGAAGACTAGAGAGGGGCTATATAAATGCAAATGCATGTTCAAGTGAACAGGAGGTGAATGTTAATTTTGCGCATGTGGGACTGAGCCTTAAACAGAACGACTACGCATGCTTAGTGTCCACAGCTGTCTGTGTACTTGGGAGTATAAATAAGGCTTAAGACATATCATATTATATATAAAAAAAATAGTTGTGTATTAAAAGAGTACTCCATGGATTTAGCATTGCATACCTATAACATTGTTGCAATCTCAATGGACAGTTAAAAAAAAAACCACTACACTAGTACCCACAATGCAATTTGACCACCCAGAGTTCAGGTCAGATATTTGGGTGCGTTATGCTAGTAGCGACTAATGTAGCCTTTAGCCACTAGCATCAAGCAGAGATGAGCAGCCGGCTACAGAATTACCATAAATATGATGTTCAGCCCGAACAGAGTGACATCACTTGAGGACATTTATCAGACTTTATGCAGCTCCTGGAGCCACATAAGACTTTATACAATGTTTTCACACATGCAGTAGTACTCCCCAAGACCTGTAAACAGACCTTGATGTCTAAAAGTGGTTGAGCGTCGCTCAAAACAGTGAGGCGACACACGTCAGCTAAAACCACAATATCACTCTATATTTCAGCTGCTTGGCAGTAATGTTAGCTGACCAGATGAAGGTCTCTCCATGAATCAGTGCTGATCCTAGTGTTGGCTTTCCCTGCCTCAGCCTCCCGACCGCGGCCGGAGGGAACAGGGGAGACACCGGAGTTTTGGTCGGAGACGATAACGTTTCTCTCTGCGGAGCCCCGTCACTTCACAAGACACGGAAAACCTCTGTTGGTCTGGAGGAGCTGCAGCAGTTATTTCTAGACAAACATCCACTGAACATTCACTAGATATTCTCAGAGCTAAACTAACTCTTCTGCAGTGTGTAGTGTGCGCGTATGCATGTGAGAGTGGAGCGAAAGAGCGAGAACAAGTATGGTGTGTGAGTGAAGGCAGGCAGAGGAGCAGAGTACAGCACAGACTCCGGCCCTGGAGACCAAAGCTACGCGTCCTCCGACCGCGGCCAACACCGTTTTGCAAGACGGGCTTCACTAGATAGAACTTTGCGGTTTTGGTGCTTCCGTGTAGTTTGTGTTGGAGTCTTGTCTGAACAGCTAAGCCATACGCAAGCACGCATGGGTCACCAACCCGCAATGATTTATACGTGTAAGAAGTTACAAACAGTCCCTTTAAGTGTAATGTGATGACGTGACAATGATTTTGGTTGTTTTCATAACAACAACAATTAACGCAAACACATATTTCTTATTTTTCCTTCCAAAACACTGGCATGTTGTTGAAGTTATTACAAGGTGATTCATAAATCTGTCTGCTATGCTTTTACAGACTTGGACCACCAACTGAAAAGGAACCCTTATTAAACTAAATCTATACCAAAGGGGCCTTGGGAAAAGTACTACAAGTGTGTTCAGCGTGTCCTCTGCACTGTGGGAACCATCAGAGAAATAAGAGGCACTCTGGTGAGGGAATTATGGGAGAAGACAGGGAATCAGCAGAGAGAGGGGGAGAAAAAAAGAAAGAGCATAAGACAGAGGGTTCAAAAGGGAAGATAATAGGGCTGCACAAGTTTCTGGAAATAACCTTAATATTGGCAGACACATTTCACTCAATTTACAATCGCTGCTGTTAAGAATTGAGATGTTAAGATAAGAATCCAACAGCACTGGCAAAAATGAGCTTCTCAAATCATTAAAAAATGCGGATCATCACTTTAGTCATGATCCGACAGCCTCAGGCTGGAGACGAAGGTTCTTGGGAGGTCGAGAGTTTTAATGAGTCCTGATCTGGCCGCAAGAGGGGGGGTGAATAAGAGCTGAGGTGAGAGGAGAGAAGCAGAGAAAAGTGAAGAGAAAGAAGGAAGAAAGGAGAACATAAAGAACAGATGTGTGCTACGAGGAATTGGAACAAATCCAAATCTCACCTCGGAAAGGGACCCTAACATTGAGTGTGCCAATTTTGAAACAGCACTGGCAAAACAGCGGGATGCTTTTATTGTGAAGAAATTATAGAAAATTCAACGTTGTTTGTCACCAAGTTAGAGGAACTTCATTAGTGGTGCAACAAAAACCTGTGTAATCAACCAGTTATGGACATATTTGCCCTGTCTGGTCAGCAGATCAGTTTTAAGTATTGCAGGAAGAAATAGTAAAACAGCCACAGCGAGCTGAAAGGGGCCGCAAGTGACTGGTTTGTGACTATGGCTCGGCATGACTACCTCACCTCCTATAGAAAAACTCTATATGTGTGAAGTGATTTAAAAACATGCATTTTTAGCCTGATTTTTCATTTCCTGAAAGAAAGAAACAAGGTCATTTTCACAGCTGACACTGACTGGTGATACTTGACTACAAAAACATGTGGCAGCCTGCGAGTGTGCCAGTGGGAAGCCACAGGACCAAAATGTTTCATCCTTTCTCAGTTAGAGTACTCATTACTAGAAATTTTTAGCACCCCTGACCTGAAGGGCTCCATTACGGCCATCCACTGATACTGACTGAAAGTCCATTTGTCCATCTGCTGTCCATCTGTTTATCCATCATATTCTGTCACTAGACGTGACGCCGTCCAAGCAGTACAGATTAATTCATCATGTTAATGGTGTCATTAGAAGATGGTCTGCGAATGACCCTGACCGGCACACAGCAGGACCTCTAAAAGCAGAGTTTTAGAAAATGTTTGTACGCTGCATAAGCTGCTTCAACTTCGAAGGCTCTTTGAGTGGTGATGACAAGATGAGTGGGCAAAAGGTTAAGAGAGAGCAGGGAAGGGCAGAAAAGGAGAACAGGATTATTCATATCAGACTAAGTGCTCTCATCTTGATGCTGTCTGACTATTTCTCAATACTAAAGCCAGAATTTTTCTCTGGTATTTGTCTTACGTTAAAGGAATAATTTGACGTTTTAGGAAATGCAATACTCTTATTCGCTGTCCTGTATTCAGCCGCTGATTGCCTGGCAACCTCAAGGTGTTGACAAGGCTTCAGGAAGTCACTGCGCCGACAAAGAAATAGCTCAGCACTTAAACCTCCTGTAAAACCACACGTTGTGATTTTTACACATCGGGTTTTGTACGGATTAAACAAACAAATGTTTATTAATGTTTAATTGGTGAGCTTTAGAGGTGCTGGTAGACACATTTTGTTACCTTGGGAGAGAGGCAGAGAAGCCGTTTCCCTCCGTTTCCAGTCTTAATGCTAAACTATGCTAACCATGTCCCGGCTGTAGCTTCACATTCATGGGACAGGCATGAGCACTTTCCCTTGTTTACCTACATTATTTGACCTTCGTTCACCTCCCGCTGTTGTAAATGAACAAATAAAGCATACCCCACAAACTATATATGCTGCACACAAACTCATTTACACATTCCTCTCGCACCACTCGCTCTCTCTCCCCTCTCCAGCAGACCACCAGCAGCTAATCCTCCAACACACGGAGCCCCCAGTGTCAGAGTGTGAGGGTGAGAGGCGGAGAGACAAGGACACCGGTGAGCTGGGCAGAAAGTACAATCAGGCAATTACTCTTCCAGGTGAAACTATTATCTTTGGTGTCATAAAAAAACGTAATGGAAAACCTGTCATATCCACTAGTGGGGCAATTGAGATTGAGCAACAGGAAGAGAGAGTGTTTGTGTGTCTACCTGAACTGTAGCTGTCTGTGGAGGACTGGGAGATGGAGCGGGACAGGGAGCGCCGGCCGATCTTGGAGGGACGCTTGTTGAACTCCTGTTTCTGGTCCGCAAACTGGATCTGCTGGTGGATACGGAGCAGGAGAGGACAGAGATCAGAAGTCGATACAGATTTTACAAGTGGACACACATAAGGGATCCTCTTGGAAATAACCACCAGGTTTCGTACACATAATACAGTTTTTTTATAAGCACACAAATGCATTAGTCGTAATGTGAGGACACTTGAAATTCAATAGCCAACCATTAAGAGGAAACTTGGACTGTGTCTTTAATGGCTCCATTTCTTTTAAAGTCAGGTCATGTTGGGTTTATGCAAGGCCAGCAGAAGAACTATGACATGTTTTTAGAGATACAAGATAAAAAAAAAGGCTGATAAAAAAAGAAGAGACAGAACAAGTGCACTGGAAGGTTTGAGTTCACTCTGTCTTTAATAGATAATGGAGACAATGGCGCTATTATCAAGCGGCGACAAGGCCACACAGCCGACACAAGGTACAACAGTTCATTCTGGGTCTGTGAAATAGATGGGAGGTGTCTTGCTATTAACTGTAGTCAGGCCACAAACTGACCATGATTCTATCGCTTTGTTAATCTTTCCATTATTACAGAGTTAATAGCTTGGTGCATCATAATCCATGTACTGATAATATTAGAGTAGGAATAGCTAACTTATACCTACCATAAAAACGTGCAAGAACAAAGAACAAACATGCTAGTGGGGGTGTGTGCTGCGAAGCATGAAAACATTGTTTTTTCCATCTCTGACTGAGAAAAGTTGTTGAATGACGCCCACATATCAGTGGAAATCATTCCGTCAAGATAGGCATTGGGAAGTGAAAGATTTTCCCAATGCCACAGTCCTCTGACGGAGGTGGTGAAAAGCTTTCAAGACTTGATAAAAAGGAGCAGAATGAGTGTTCTTTATCATTGAAAAAGGCCGTCCTTGAGTACAGAACAAGCAAACGTTTTCAGGTTTTTATCAAAGAGAAATTACAAAAATGTCTGACATTCAAACACATTCTCTCTGTGTGTATGTACGTCATACCAGGGAGCTGTGTGTGTGGGTGGGTGGGTGTCTTCATTCACTCATTCACAGTGGTGGACCAAATATGCAAGTATGACCTAGAAATGTATTTAAAAGTATTAAAAGAAAAAGTAATCAATGCAGACAAATGGCCCCTTTGATCGTTAAACTATTTTATTACACAGCGTTGTTGAATACTCAATTCTGATTGGTCAATTACGGCATTCTATGGTCTGTTATTTCTTTATATTAGACTATATGGACGCAGTTCTGATCTCCATACACAGCGAGCAGACTTTATTTTGTGAACCCCTTCACCTGCTCACTGTACATTATCCCTTACATATATTATATCATCAGATTATTATTACTCATGCACTAATGTAAAAGCAGGATCTTACCGTTTTAGTAGAACTAATGATTATTTTCATTATGGATTAATCTGCTGATTATTTTTCCATTAATCAATTGATTGTTTGGTTTGTAAAAATTCTGAAAATACTGAGATCACATTTTCCCAGAGCCCAAAGTGACATCTCCATAAGGTTTATTTTGTCCAAGCAATAATAAAAAACTCAAAATGATAAAAGAAATACTTTAAAATTATTACAACAATTACAACAATAATTTTCTGTCACTTGATTAATCATTTCAGCTGCAATTATATAAACTTTTGGGTAGTTTAATTTATAACACCTCATATTTTATAAGCTCTTCTTATGTTTTGTATGCAAAAATCTTGATTTGTAAAGCAACTACAAAATAACTAAAGCTGTCAAATAATTGAACTGAAGTAAAAAGTAAAATATTTCCCTCTGAAATGCAAGGGAGTAGAGGTAGAAAGTACCACAAAAAGAAAAGACCCAAGTAAAGTACAAGTACCTTAAATTTGTACTTAAGTACAGTACATGAGTAAATGTACTTAGTTACATTCCACCATTGCTCATTCATATTAACAATGTGCTAGACATTCAGCAAATGACACAAGGTAGAGCTGCTGTTCAATCACAAAGAATATTGAGTCAACATAACCAGAGGTCTTACGTCGACACACGGGAAAAAGGTTTATACTGTTGATGACTTAATTTCTGTATATTGCCTTTTCTCTCAGTTCAGTGATTTCTTTTCTAAAGTAGTGCCTCATGGCTATAATTCAGTCTGGATCAACAACACCTTTCCAAACAGGCATGTTTGGTCCATAAAGGAAACATTATAGCTCTCGGAGAACAACACAATCAACCATATCACATAGAGACAAGCCGGGAAACAATTTCCTGACACTGAGATTGTTCAAATCCAAGTACACTGTTAGCTTACTTTTACTTCCAATATCAGCCAACTGTTGGCTATTGAGTTTTTTCAGCTATTTCAGCTCCGTCCAGGACCCGATATTCTGAACCTCCAGAAACTGACGTTAGGGCATCACCTTACAGTACTACAGCCCACTGTAAAGCCAAACTAATCCATCGTCTGCTTGCGTTCTGTCCTTACCTTTTTCACACAGGGCTCAGTGCTTTCCCCACTCTTTTTCTTCTTCAACATTGCCACATATGTGTGGGGGTGTGCGATGAAGTTGTGAATATGATGCCTGTCTGATTCAAGGCCTTGTGCATTGAGGGGTCTTGTCTTTCAAGGTCTGATCATTTCATAGGGCTACCTCTTCCTCCTCCTCCTCTTTTTAGCTTCCGCTTTCCCGCAATCCAGCCCAAACTGGTCCAACCATGTGCCAGCAAACACAATGCGATGAATTGTTTCCCCATCCTTTCTTTTTCCCTCCCTCTCTCCTACCTCTGTATTCTTGTTTAATTGTTGATTGTTCCAAGAGATTGGGGTCCCTGAAAACCAAAGCTGAACTTAGCCTCTGCTGACCCAAGATGGTTATGATGTGGAATATCGGGACACGCGTATTGAAAAAGTGATGGGAAAACTGAATACAAAATTCACAGCTCAAAATCTAGGGTGGGACTGGAATTTTTAAATTGGAGCACAAATTGGAGCACAAAAAAACTTGTTATCTAAACGACTTTCTATACAAAAGCTTCCAGCTTCCTAAAATCAGAAATGAATAATAATAAATAAATAAGTGACTCGATAAATAAACATGTCATAAAATGTACCAAAAGTAATTTTACAAATAAATTAAGTCATTAATAAATTCACAAGATGTGACATAAATTGAAATTTCTGTTTCAATTTGCTTCTTTATTTATCTACCTTTGTAATAATTCCCTTATTTATTTAGTCTTGAGTTTAATTTTCCATTTTATTTGTTTATGTATTTATTTATTTTTATTTTCCATTGGATTTCACCCCTACTTTATTTTCCAAAACGTATGTGTATTATTTCTTTATGCATCTCTTTATGTATTTCTGCCTCATTATGCAAATGAGGGGCTATCACTCAACTTGTGTCCTCATGGGGTCAGGGTGCATGACTATATGCTAGCAAAAATAACTAAATAGATACAAAATTAAAAAAAAAAAAAAAAACATAAATAAATAAAAGGGAAAATTAAACAGAAGAGTAAATCAATAAAGAAGCAAATTAAAACAGAATATCGATTTATGTCACATTATCAATTAATTAATAACTACATTTATTTTTAATATTATTTTTGGTACATTTAATGGCATATTTATTCATTCATCGAGTCATTTATTTATATATTTCTGATTTTGGCAGGTTCCATCCTCCATACCAGAGTCATGCTAATGATACAAAACACACAAAAACACTAATTAACTTTTACTACATACAAGTTAGAAGATGAAGAAGAATAAAGTGATGCTCCTTGGAAAGACAACTTCTAAACTACTGTTGGACAAAGCTAATGTCGGAGTGCAGCTGATGGTGCTAATAACCCTGACCCCCATAACGGGCTATAATACGGCTATTGGTCTCTTCAGGTTTATCGGATGGAGGTTAGATGAGGGGCTTTAGGAGCTCAGAGTTACAGCGAAGGATTGGGGGTCATTTTTGGGAGCTCAGGAGGAGGGGATACAGGGGCTTATGACACATTGTTTTGGGTCAACAAGGTTATGACAGGTTAGCTCAGGTCTCAGAACAGGGGGTACTGCCAGAGAAAATGAAACAGTGGTTTGCTTATTGCTCTCACTGTTTGGGCCTTTCTCAAAGTACTGCTCTGTACACATATTACATGCAAATCCATACTTATAATAAGGATTTGATTTGTATTCTGCAGCTGGTCCTTGGTAAGCAAATACTAAATCTTCTGAATTATTCATATTACACATTATAGCGTGAACGAGCAATAGATGCAAGTACAAATCATGGTGCAGATTTCTGTTATTATTAACCATCCTTTCACCTATAACAGGCCATAAAATCTTGTCAATAAAATCTCTATTTAATGCAGCAATGAGACTTAACGATTTATTTCAAGGCAGTGAATGAGCTGATGTTCTTATCCATAGCCGCTTACGGTAACCCGCCAACCAAATGCTGGTCAGCTGTTCCTGCAGCTTACTACCCTGCTCCGAGTCTCTCTGTATCTATGAATGAAGTGTGTCGCATTATGAGCGGCCACATGCTGATATGATCTTTTTTTTTAAAAAGGTAACTACTAGGTGACCTGGGCTAACATTACAAACACGACTTCATACAGTCCTGACATGACAGAGCTGCATCATAGAGAGGTTTATTATGTCTTATGTAAGAAAGCCACTGAGGACAACTAATAGGAGACAGCAACACTCTGCTCCTGTACTAGTACGCCGATTAGGTCTAAATGACCCAGCAACACTGGCTGCTTTATTGGAAAAGTGGAGTTCATTCAATCTGTCTAAAATTAAGAGAGCAGCTGGGTCTTTATGACAACCAAAAATCTCCTAATATTTACAGCACAACTGGGTTTGATTTCCTTTGATGCAAACTAGACTTTTTTTTTTCTCTGTCAAGTCTCTTTCCCGCCACCATTTTCCCCTTTTGTGACATTTACAATCTTCCACCTTCTCTCTAACCTCGCAGTACACTCCTTTACATTATGAATGGTGACTGATAGGGAACCTAATGACATGTGAATAATGAATGTTAACCAAATACTGTCTAGGACACATGGGAGCTCACCCAAGACTGCCACCTTCCACTCATCTGTGTGTGTGTATGCGTGTTTCACAATTAAATTAGACTGCAGGGAACCAAGTTGTTGTTGAGTTGCTCAAACTTGATTTTCTACTGATGAGAAAACACAGTAGCAGAGGGGATGTGGGATACTGGGAGTGAAGCCAGGTGTAGGCAATCCCACTGAGGTGGACTGTGATGGCTGGCAAGGATGACTTGGACAGCATGTTCACACTTGTTTTTGACGCTGTCCTATACAAATGAATGTGCACAATACACATAATAGTTCCCAATGTTGCTAGGCAACTATTACAAAATCAGTTTCACACATGGTGCTCTTTTGCCACACACTGGCAATTGCATTTCCTTTTCCTTGGTTTTCATTGAAAATGTTGCTGAAGTGTACCAAGGCCGAGCCCTTATCGCAGCGGCCGGCGTTCGAATCCAACCCGCAGCCCTTTGTCGTCCCCTCGCTCACCCCCTTCCCTGTCGATCACTCCGTCCTGTCCAATAAAAGGTAAAAAAGCCAAAGAAAATCTTTTTAAAAATGAACATGTTGCTGAAAAACTTGGCAGACTCCCCCCTGATTCGGAGGACATCTCAAACAAATTTATATTGGGTGAAAAAAAAAACTCCACACTATGAGATTCCTCAAGGAAATGAGGTCAAGAATGGAACTAAGTGGCTTAATTTGTTAAACACTCAAGCTTAATAAGGAAATATGCCTATTTGCTTTCTTGCCGAGAATTAGATGACGAGTTGGGTGACAAGATCGATACCACTCTCATATCGGTCTTTTAAAAATAAAACAATTTCTCATTTAAATGAAAGGATCATGATGCTGCCAAGCTAGAGGAGAAATGTATTTCATTTCATTCATATCCTTTTAACTCCAACAAAATGCCCTAAAGCAGCACCCATGCAAAAGCAAATGCATATCTGCCTTCAGAGATCACACGCACACGCACACGCACGCACACACACACACACACACACACACACACACACACACACACACACACACACACACACACACACACAGGCTGTGTGTTCCATCTGCTTATCTAACTCATGATACTATACAGTGATATAAATACCACCATAAAATACTAGATAATCTAAATCCTGGCCCCTGCCATCACCAGCATGGGCTCTTTTGCCCTCCCCGGAAGGGCATGGTTTGCTCCAACTCTGTGGTAAGCAGTCATGTTTCAGGACAGGGCAGGGGATCTCTAGCTGAACAACAAGCTAGCTGAACGCTGCTGGGTTTGTGGCACAGGGCAGGGAGAGCGTCTGGGCCGGCCCGATGAAACAACAGAAACCCCTCTGGGTGAGAGACAAGGAAAACAAACAGGCACAGATGTACTGTAGCAGCAAATGTGATGACATGCGATACTGTACGGTTTCACCACAGCCATGTAGTGGAGAGGCAGCTCATCCTGCTGAAATGGCAACTTCCTCGACTAAAATCATCAGAAATAAAAGTAGTTGTACGCAGACATGAGGTCATTTTTAAGTGTTTAATAATGCAGTTTTGTCACCTATTGTAACTTCTAGGACGACATATTTTATAATTATTACCACTGTGTTTTCCTATAGAATAAATTCTTTAAAAGATTTTTCTGTGTAAAGAGCAACTAACAGCAGATGAACAAACAGGACGTTTTGACAGATCTACTTCCTTTAACAAATTAGTGTATCTTTTGGTAAAATTGAAAAAACATCAGCCGTTTATATTATACTAAAAATACTAACAGCCTTCAGTGTATTCATGCCCTGAGTGGCACCACCATGAATCCTCAGCATTACCTTGATGTGATAAGATTCTCTTCTCCTCTCCGTCGTCTTGAGACCCATCAGGTTACACACTCTCCTCATTTCCTTTACAGCCCAATTCAATCACAAACTCCAATTCAAAATTCACCGGGATGCAAACGCTTCAGTAACACTTTGACAACATATGGCACAAAATAAAGTTCTCTCTGCTTGCACAGACCGTACCCTCACTAAGACGCAGACAGAACAAAATATTAACAGACGCTGTTGCAAAAACAATGCAAGGTGGGTGGATTTGATTTGGTTACAGGTAGGGAGGTGTTTGTGTATGAAACTTGAGTCTTGTACGGAAAAGAGGTGGCACGCAGCCTTTTGTAAGAATATTACTTCAGATCTACCTGAAAATCAGCAGTGGTGGGGTGTTAAAGAAAGACACATAAATATGCCAAGGTGAGAAATCAACATCAACAGGCCAATTTCAGGTTAAAAGCTAAACGTTTTTATGTTCTAAATAGGAGGTCAATGTAAGTCACCTTTCTCTTCTACAAAGCAGCTTGGTAAAATCACTAATAACAGTTTTCTCCATAAGAAAAACGCACAAATTAAGTGCAAAATGCCAAGGCCTCTCTGTATTTCAGCTGTACTCAATAAGCCTTTGGCATGACTCCAAGAGGACAAAAAATGAATGTTTAGCTAAAATGTTTCCAAGTCTTTGCAAGCAAAATGAAATCCAGAGGTAAAACCTTGGAAGATTAGTTTGAGGTTTTGGCCAAACGTCAGCAGTGAATGACGTCTTTAAATAGTCAAACAGTACCTCTGATATCACGAAGTTAACGGACCCTCGACTGCAGCAGAGCTCCAGTTTGACGTCATCTGTGATGTCATTGACTGATGAGCCGACTCTATCAAAACACATTTGTAACTAAATGAACACAGGCCGGACATCACACACATTTCTTTGGCTTGTGTTTTAACCAGGGAGGCTTGAATGAGCGTGCCTGCATGCCCAAAATCTGGCACATACCCACACCTTTGAAGTGACTAGTAATATGACCAGTGCGCGGTCCTGTTGAGGTTAGGGTTGGGCATAAAAGCAAATTGATATTATTTGCTGGTTTTCTTCATCTTCTGAGAGAAAATTGAATAACTTTTGGTTTTGGACTGTTGGTCGGGTGAAACAAGAATTTGAAAACATTGCCTTGGACTCAGGGGCAATGTGATGTAAGCTGCAGCCCTTTATAGGATAATAGGGAATGAGTTACTAATTAAATGTGCACTAATCATCATTCTATCCTTTCTTTGTTTTTTCCTCCAGTTATGATTCTTGCTGGAAAACAACAAGCTCCTTCCCCTGAAATTCATGCCATCAGCCACATGTTTTACATATAAAGAAGGCTTTGGTGATGCTGAAATGTGTTGCGACTCTACGCTGCATGTGTGTGTACTCAGCTGTACCTGTAGGGATACAAGCTGGTATGCGATGCTAAAGACATACAGCAATGTCTTCACAGCTGCATTGTCTGCAGGGTGTCCACACATGAATTCCCTCCTTCAAGTTTCTGCAGAAGAAATGAACATTTTGGTTTCTCAAAATACAGCACTTGACTCCACAACTATAACAAAACGTATTCATATCACTGTACATGAGCTTTTCCTGTGCTTACACAGTCGATCCTTACCAGAAGAAATTAATCTTCTGTATGTTTCCACACCTGTGTCAGAAGGAACCTGATGCTAATCAAACACAATGGGGTCATGGGATGAAGACCCCTGCAGCAACCCAACACTGGGCCTCTCGAGCCGTCAGCTGGGTCTGTGGTCCTCTCTCAAGCCCTGCACATGGAAACATATCACTACGGGCATTTGGTTGCAAAATTGTCTTGCAACCAAAACGCAAATTATAAGGAATACATCCAACTTTGAAACAAATTCTTTTGATTTCATTTGTGTTTCTTTGTTCAGTGGCCAATGGCCTCGCCAAATCCAAAAGATCATTTTAGCAGCCAGTTATGACACTTATTATTAGAATGGTTACCTCATAAAACTGCACATACATTGGATGAACTTATCAGGCAGTTTGAAATCAACCTTTATCATTAATCTACATGAATATTCTACAGGCCTACAGCTTCTGGGCAGACAGTAACCGCGTGGCGCGTTCACAGATTGCCATGTTTGCCGAGTTGAGAAACCATAAGGGAGAGACAGAAAGCAGGGTTAGAGAATCACTGCTGACAAGCTCTTATGAAGCGGTAATGTACTAGAAAGAAAATTGAAATGTGATGATGTTTCATTAATGCAAAATGGCCAGCTCGCTTTGGCTTCATTTGCTGCGATGCGCACAGACTGATATAATTTGTACAATGCCTTGAGTTGTTTAGCTCCCCACAATCCAGCATCACCTTGAACTGGTCTACAAGGTCATGAGTTTGGTTGCATGTTTCCTCCGGCTTACATGTTTCTGATTCATTTCTTTGTTTACATTGCGCTTTGTGCTCATTTCTATTAATTTCATCCAAGCTTGAGGCTGTGGTTGCATGACTATACAAAGCAGGGGCTGAAAAAAACAGCGATCCCTCCCGTTTCACAGGGGACTCATTTGTCAGCTCTTCCATCTGGTGCCAAATGTCATTATATAAACAGACCTCAAATGGCACTGATAAACAGATATTTGTATGCAGTGTGTCATAGCGTAACAGGAATGAGAGAGGAACGTCTCCGGTGAACCGAGGACAGCGGAGAAGAGCGAGTGAGGAAGTAGAGTGTCAATATAATGAGGACAAAAGAAGACAAGCCCTGTCTCTCACCATAATCATAATTTCAAAACACTCCCACACACCTCTGCATTTTTAGCACCTCAAGGAAGCCTTTCAAGCGGCAAGACGTCCATAATTACTGCCCTAAATGACACAAAATCACAATCAACTTAAGACAGCTGTCTACTGTTTTCTAGACCTCCACCTCGAAGAGCTGCCACAACATTCAACCCCCCTCCATCCCAAACCAAAGAGCCATTGTCTACAGAGACAAAACTGAATGTGAGAAACTTTGTGTTTGTCTTTGCGTCAGACACTGAGAGCCCATGTGCAGTGAACTGGAGCCATCTAATTGTGTGCGCGTTTCCTTGATTGAGAAAACTCTGCTAGCGGCTGTGATCCTTCCATAATGGCAGTGTAAATATTCAGGAACAAGGGCATCCAACAGAAGAAAATAGAGCACATTGTGTTGTTGTCCACTTGTCTGTACAACAACTGTACAAGCTTTCTGCAAGGTCATGAGATGATGCTATGTAAAATAAGGTTGTTAGGACGCTGATATTCATAGCACTATTAATCACACTACAAAGACATTTTGAGGAGTTAGTTAAGCACCTTGACACATTTTAAAAGCTAATAACATTTTAACATGGAGCAGGAATTACAGGACCTAAGGGGGCTATGACCTCCATCCTACTAAGGATTTATGTTTCTCGGCTTCGTGGTTCCGAAAATGGGTTTTGAATTAGTTGCAGGACAGCGGCTCCCCGTAGACCTTTTAGATTCTATCATTTGGTGACTTAACACTTCTGTCAACATCTTTCAGTCTGCCTGAATCTGATTCAAGGAAGAGAGATGCACTAGAGGCAAACTGGGCCGGGCCAGCAGAGACCTGTTGCACGGTCCTTTGTGGTGAAACCCAAAGGGAGAGAATGGAAGGAAGTGTTCTCCATCAGGCCCATTGGGAAACTGGCTGTTTATACCTCCTCACTGCTGCTCCCCTCTGGGGGAACCCATCCTCCGTCGCTGGCAACACAACCTGAGCTCCAGCCAAAGAACACACACTGAATGGGTATATGTGCCAGGACTGGGCATTAAAAAACAAAAACCTATTATCATTCTGGTTTGTGTATTTTCTATATTGATTATTATTCTTGACAGAAATCTCAGCCTGATGTTTCGGCAAGTTGGACCTTATGACCACAGAGCAGAGAGTAGCAGAGAATGGCCAGTGAATTTGGGTGCCTATAAATATTCTCTTGGCATTGATTTTCAAAACAACAAATGGTGTGAACAAGCTTGGACATTTTGCATTCTTAAGTTTACTTTTACTTTATATTTATTTCACAGGGGACAACCATTAATTTTTAAAACTAAATAATAATAAAAAAGATATAATTGCTACATAGCAATAAAAAAAATACTCTTTATCTACAGGACTAAATTTTCTTAGTCGACCATCGTCTAACAACTCATTATTTACCTAAAACAGATCAATCTTTTTTTGCTATTTTTAAGGGGAGTGATAATCATTACAAGGAAATGCCAGTCACATCTTTGGCATCACATTAATATTCAAGTATGCTTTAGTCATACTAATGCACCAGATTTTTCTTAAATCTGATCTTGGAGAAGAAATGTGCTGAATAAGATACACGAGCCCTTTATCAAGACTGAATCGGACAGTCGGGTGCATTGGACCAAAACGAAAAACCCAATGTACCAGTGACCCATTTCAATGTCTCTCAATTCAATGTTAACTGAAAACTTGAATTGCTACTACAGTACGGTAAGTGTTGTGTCAACACCTGCTCCGTTCTGGGAAGCTAGCACTGACCAGGAAATCTCATATTACCAGACAGACACAAAGTCTGTATCGGTAATGGGAGGATGATTGTGTTGGCAACAGGCAGCTCAGTCAGGCAGTAGGCTTTCCATCCAGATATAAAGGAGTGGAAGCGAGGTGTCCTATAACTGGCAAGTCCTCAAATAAGGGTTAACAAAGTTTGTGGATTCAGCTCAATAACGATTTTAGAAGACAACGTGACCCGTAATAAGGTCACGAGAAACGATACTTTGGTACCAAGTCGATGCCAAAATTCGGAAAATGTGACAATACTTGTTTTTCTGGTATCATCGTGCCAGGAACGATAGAACATGTGTTTGTGACGTAGTAAACTCACTATCGCTGCGTCCAGAGAATGCACCCTATTTTTCCCTGATACTGCCAAATTGCGAACAACAGATCTGTGTCTAAATCGGCAGGAGGAGAGCTAGTTAACGCTAGCAGCCGGTAAGCAGCAGCAGCACAGTCCCCCAAGGAACTAACAGCTAACGTTAATGAGAGATGCCATTATGTTACATACATTATGATGTGTTCAGGCTCTATTCAGTAAAAATGAGGCGAAGGAAAATTCTAACGCTATCATGATGTGTTCACATGTAATCTCGTAAAATGTTGTTTTTGGCGAGAAACTTAAATAGTTTGAAGATGTTTTCACAGCGGTATAAAATAGATAATAAAGAAGGAATTATGACCTGTTTAACTTCCTAACAAAAAGCAGTTACAAATGGGAATAAAGGTGTGTATGTTAAAGTGATGGGATTTATTGTTTTACTTTTTTAACGTGGTATTGAATTGGTATCGAGAATCGTGGATTTTCACTGGTATCAACTACTAAAATTCTGGTATAATGGCATCCCTAAATAAGACAATTATCAAAGTTCCTGGTGGACAAACTTTGCAGCCACAGCCAACTTTCACCAGTATATGGCCTGCGTTTGGCTTTTTCCATAGTGCCTGGCTGGGTATCAGGCCAAAGTGTCCATGTGATGATAGCTGTAGAAAAGCTGATGATGACTAAACAAAGTTAAAAGGACAACCCACAGGCACAGGAGATGAGACAGGCTAAGTGCAAGGAGGGGTACTCTCAAATCAAAGTGCCAATGGGCTTTTAATAGCTTTATGTTTGGATGTCGTCTGCCAAAAGGTCTGGAAGAGTGAGTGATGGCATTAAAAAAAAAAGACTGCAGGGAGAGGAAAAGAGGAACATCTCCTGTTAAGTCACGGCTTAACGCAATATAAACAAATGTCTGGAAATATCCTCAAAGCAAAATCCTAAAAGTGCTTCTGCCAGGCTGCCCCAAATCTGGGAGTAATTTAGGGGGAAAAAAGCATACCTAAAACAACTCCACAAAATCTTCTGAAAGAGAAGTAAAACGAATAAGATGCCTGTATGCCAAGAAGTGTAAAAACAAAATGACAACTCACATAAAATACTATACATCTAATATTAAAATCAATTAAAGCGGGACTTATTTCTATAAAAGTCTCTAAGACAGGGTAAGGGCCTTTAAAAACCTTGTTAATTTTACGTGTTGAAAGGGGTATTCCAGCAATTTAGTATTGCTCTTCCATAAAGAGGGGCAGAAGCGATATGAAATATCCTGACTGTCAAGTTCCAAAAACACTGGATCCTACATTTCCCATAATGCAACACATTGCTTTTATTAGGCACTAATGACTTGGCAACCCTTTTACAAAAACATGGCATGCATGTATTTTGTGTACGATCAATATAGAGTGTTGAAATGAAACTCCTGTTCACACGTGCTATATACACACACACTCACACAGAGGCTTGTTGGCAGTCACAGCAAAGTGTTTACCCCAGGGGAACAAATAAATAGCAATGTGTCATCCCATTATCAGAAGGGTAGTACAAAGGATCCATTGGCAGCAAAGAGCAGTCAAGATACATTGATGGAAAAGCATATTGTTGTGACATCTCTTGTTACCTGTGCATTTTGCCGTGGCTCTTAAAGCAGCGGGGGTCCTTTTGTTTAGCCGTCTTTAGGCCTATACGGTATGAGAGGCTACTGGACAAAGCAACGGATGTCTTGTTTTTCAGATCTCCCACGCACAGCACTCTGTGGAGGACGTGCACTTGTTCTGCTTTCTTCTCCCTTCATTTTAGTCATTTGGCGCTCTTCTTCTTTCTCCTTTCCTTCTTTCCTACAGCCACAACACTCGTCCTCATACAACTTGACAAACTGAAGAGTGAACCACAGTTTATTATGTGCATGATTTTAGGAAGCCGTTGGATGACACATCAAAAGAGTTGTTGACTGTGGATGTGTTTCTCTATGCTTTCAATTGCTATTCCTGGATTACTATTGCGCTTGTGTACAAGAAAAACTAAAATAGACTGTAGCAGACAGAAGGGTGCCTATGTTTTTCTTCTTCTGTCTTTCTCTCTTTGTCTTTCTACCACCACTACACACACACAGTCTCACCCTATTCACAACTTCCCTGCCTCCCTAATTGAAAGCTAGATCAAACACAATCACAGCTAGCCCGGGATACAGCGCCCTCTGATTCAACTCGCACTACATCAATGTCCGAGGATGAAAAAAGTACAGCCTGTACTGTACACTGCCTCAGACTGGTGTGGCAAAAAACAAAAAAGGACTTTTTTTTATCTTTTATTTTTGATTGCCACCCTTTCACAGCAGGGTCAAAATACAGGTCAGCTTCCAAACACCGTAACAATTTGTTGTGACATTGTTATCTGGTGCAACAGCTCACCATGTCAGAGCTGACAGGTTTCCTGGTCTTGACAGAGCACACTGCTGTTGACCACATTGGCTGACAATCCATTACTGTTGAGTACAGGACAGTCAGTCCCACCCGAGGCCATGCTGCCCCTGTATGACTACGGTCTTCAGTTAGACACAAGAGCAGCAAATTTTGATTTATTGTTTTAGAACTTAGAAATGTTTACCAAGCTGTATGAGCAGTGGTTTCAACCTCTTTAATAGGGATGTAACAATACGTTTTTACAACGATACGTATCACTTTCCATGGTTCCGATAAGTTTGACTTTTTGCTCATCTAGAGCAATACGATATGATACGATTCAATGACTTGAAATCTATTCAGTAAATGGTTTTTTTTTGCCAAAAATTCAATCAGTGTGACTGTGAAATAAATATCTGGATACTGGACAGTGTAGGTCAGGATTCCTTAAAAGTCTTTCTTGTAAGGGAATCAGGGATAAATTCATTATGGATATAAACAAGTAAACACTGATTAATAGCAAATACATACACCTTTAATTTGAAAATAATAAAAAATGCAAGTTCAGTACCCGTTGCTTCAGTTCTCAGGATACAAGGCAGTGCAATATTTACCAAAAAATAAAATAAACCAACTTCTATTCAAGTTAAATGAACAGTGGTTTAACCTGTTGCTTCTGTTCTCATTTCCAATATAAACGGTAGAGCAATAATATGGCCGTCTCAGTAGGTGCATCGTAAGACTGGTTGTGTTGCCGTTGTATTTTAGCTGGCCTTTGCATATTCTGCAAACATCGAGCGATTTATCAAGGACATCTCCCTTTCTGCAAAAGCCAAAATGTTTCCACACGCTGGACCTCAAACAAAAGCTTGAAAATCTCTCACTAGTCTGGCTCTTCCCTGCTGTCATCCATGCTTAGTTTTGTTGTCGTCTTTCTGAGATTGGCGATGCTGACGCATGACGATGACGTCATACACAGGGAGTTAACCGGAGTAACGTTTAACTTTTCTTTACTATTAAAAGTGCTAAAAAATATATTCATATAACGTTTTTTGAGCTTAAATACTAGGTGCAAATTCTTAGTTTCGAATTTCGATACAATAGATTATTTACCTTGCAAATCGATTTTAGATTGATATATGTCCCCCATGAAGGACAACTTGACGAGTACCGTCAATTGTCGATGTGGTTGGAACGTAGGAATATAAATCAATACATTGATGTAGTAGATGAATCGTTACACCCCTACTCTTTAATGTGTTACCATCATAGGAAACAGTAGGGGGGAAGCAGTGTTCATTTCATTAATACCAGTGATATTCATGAAACAAGCCCTGTGAGATCATCTGCATGAATTATGGCACCTGAAATCCATCAAAAATGTATGCTTTTAGTATTTCACTGCATTCACTTGAGGTACCGCTTTATTTTCCTGATCATATAACTGAGCACTGCTTTGAATAGTAACCGCCATCATGAGGAATATAAATGCATAAATCTACAAGAAATTGCATATATTCAATTTCTTCAATGCATTCATCCACATGCTGGACAGACAGAGAATCACAACTATGATTTCAGTTTCAATATTCCTCTACTGTTGTGCAGTAGGTTATTATTCAACAGTTCTCTGCAGTTTCAGCACAGTCCATTAAACCAAACAGGCCAGCAATGGGCATGTTTATCACCCCTGTGTTCACCTTTTGTCTGAGTAATGCCCACTTTCTGAGTCAAGTTACTGTCTAACACATTACAAACACATGCAAGCAGTAGTCAGCTAATGAGAAACTGCTCTGTCAGATTGAAATTAGAAGCAACAGCAGCGAGAAAAAAAACATTTCTCCAGCAGTGGCACAGCATTGAGAAAGAGTTTGTTAAGATTTCAGATTTTGGGTGGAAACAATTGCTCCTGGAAAAAGCCAGCAGCAGAGACCATGTCCTCAAGTAAGACCACAGGAAAGACCAGACACTTTGCTGGACAGACACAAAAACAGGCGTACAACTCTGGCAGAGAGGCCTGGCTATTAGTGAAAGAACTGTGGAGTTGTTAAGCTCTGGCAGCCACGCAGACGGACAGGCAAGTAAAAGCAGAGAGGTGCTCGGGCTAGCACAGAGCAGCACAGACAAGAAACACATACTAAAAGATAAACACATACATCTTCACAAGTGCATGCACAGATTACTAATGTATGCCCGTCAGTGTATGTCTCTGTGTAATGTTCATGTGTACAGATGGGAGATGTGAGAGGGGAGCCAGCTGTTACGACCTTGACACAACATTTCCATACTATAAGGTCAATATGGCGGTGTGTCCCACAAAGTGCTTTTATGCAACATATGAGATACAACAGGCTGCTAGCATGTCTGTGTGCACAGTGAGGCTGAAAGAGGGACAGGAAATGAAAAAGGTAGAGCTCAAGAGCGTGAGTACAAGAAAATCCTGAAAGAGAAGGTGGCTGCTCCAGTCATGGCTCAATCACCATCCACTCATCCAATAGTGAAGACTTTAGGACCCCTCTGACCAATAGAAGGAAGGAGGAAGCAGCTAGTGTGAGGTGGTGTGCATTAGTGTGCGTATCACAGCGCAGCCTTGAGGGTGGCTGTGATGTAAGAATGGGTGCTGCTGATTTATATACACAGACAAGTGCTCTCATACACACACTACCGAGTCACACACACCCATTACCATGCATACACTTGGCAGTTACCGAGCCCACACGCAATTACCAGTGGCCTAACACGTGCCCACACACACACAACACATATATCGCCAGAGGCTCCGTGCCAACACGGGGCTTCACTACAGTCAGTGCAGCCACGGCACCAGCAGCAGCACCAGAGGAAGCCATCCACTGCTCTTTCACTCTGACCCTACATACAGCCGGTGTCAGTATATACAATGTAAAGGAAGAACACACAGATACATTATGCCGATGAAGGGCAAACAGCAAAAGTACCTGCTGCTTGACAGACTGGAGATCATGTTTAACAAATTGATGTTATGGGAAGAGTAAAGCTGCACAATTTGTTGTGTTACAATTGCAATCTTGCTTAATAAGTCAAATTGAATGTATATGTGGTTTGTATTATTGTTCACCTGCCTGGGGACTGGGGATGAATATTAGCTTTAAGCTAGAGCTACAATGATTAATCAATTAGTTGTTAACTATTAAATTAATCAGCAACTATTTTGATAATTGATTTACCAGTTTGAGTAATTTTTTAAGACAAATTGTGAATGTGAATATTTTCTGGTTTCTTTACTCCTCTATGACAATAAACTGAATATCGTTGAGTTGTGGACAAAACAAGACATTTGAAGACGTCATCTTGGGCCTTGGGAAACACTGACTGACATTTTTCACAATTTTCTGACATTTTATAGACCAAACGACTAATTGATTAATCAAGAAAATAATTGACAGATTAATTGACAATGAAAATAATCATTAGTTGCAGACGTACTTTTAGCTATATTGAAATTTATGCTTATTATACGCGGTACCTGTCAAATAAACATATTAATAATATTAATTAATTAATAAAAAATTCTAAAAAATCTGGATCATAAACCAAACAATTCTGCATCAATTGCATTTAAACAATTCATATATTATAATGTGTCCCCTTATTGAGTGCAATAAATGACGTTGTGCTACATAAATACAAGCAACAAACAAAACTAAGAGTCTACAGTTATGCCATGCAAACAATAATGCCAACATGCTGATGTTTAGTAGTGATACTGTTTAACATATTCACTATACTATATTATTTTAGCGCGCTATCATGCTAAAAATAGTTATTTAGCACTAAACACAAAGTACAACTGAGGCTGATGGGAATGACTTTAGTTTTACATGTACTATGTGGTCATAAACCAAAGTATCAGATATATCAAAGTTTTGACTTGACGATGGCACAATGGAAAGGCATCACCAAGCGATTCATCCTGAGGGGAACATGAATGTCTGTACAATATTACATTGCAATCCATCTAATAGTTGTTGAGATATTTTGCGACCAAAATGGTGGACTGACCGACACTGCCACACCTAAAGCCATACCGCTGAGCGTGGCTGAACATTTTTTAACTCTCATTCACAACTGAACAGTCTAAATGCTAAGAACTGTAGATAAGAATCATAATTTGACGCCAAAAAACTGGGATTTCCAATTACGCTAGCTTCCCTTTGGATGGGTCAAACTGACTGCTAAGGCCCTGAATAATCGCAGTGCTGCTATAAACTATGGAAAGTATGCAGGACCGTCTACACTGAGCACTGCCCACTAGAACAATCCTTGTCCTCTGATATGGTCTGATAGTCTCTGTTGAAGCCAGGGACACTGATACTAGGGGAGAACAGGCAATGAATGATGGGGCTTAGTGACAGATTAAACCCTATATACCTGCTTCTCAACAGAGAGGGGGAGAGGAGAGCAGCCAACACACTCTGGGCTTCCTGTAACTTCTCGTTCACATGCCTTTCCCTTCTTATCTGCCACTGAGTGGAGGAAGAGTGCCAAGACTGCATGCTTCACATGTCATTCAAGGACATCCTCAAGTTTCTGTTTTCAAAATGTTCAATTTGAGATTTTTTTGTGACTAGGTCAGCTACAGGTATATGGTTTTCCTCTAAAAAGGCAACTAATTATTTTATTATCCTCGTCTAATCTGGGCTATATCTCCCTCTCTCATATACACAGAAAAGCACACTTCAGTTGTGTAACAGGGTCTTGTTGCCTATGTAGACCAAACTAGGGTACAGTTTGGAGCCCCAAGGCTTAGTGATCGCATCCAATGACACCAACAGCACAGTGATCAGCATTACTATCGATCAAATCACTTAAAAAGCTATTGTTTCCGATGGCTCTCAAATCTGAGAGAAAACTAATTACAGCATACAGTAGATGATGATCTAGTGGTGGATCAACAATGCCGAGGCTTTTACGTGAATTAAACAGCAAGCCGTATCTACTGCATGTATACATATCCATCCACTCATCTATTTACCCATCCAAACATCAATCTCCATCAGTGCAGGCTTTTCATCATATTGGTCACATTTTTTTAACCAGTCCAGGTCTGACAAGTAAAATCCTTTCACAGTACCAAATATCTTTAGATTTAACAGCAGCAAAAGTCTCAAAAATGAAATGGTCCGTTTTCTGTAACTTCATGTTTGCGTTTTTTTTCTCCCCTCCTCTTGAATTGCCAAAAATAGCCCTCTCTCCTTCTGGGGAAGGTATAATTACATCAAAGGCAAACAGACGGGGGTGATGCTGGTCTATTTTTGAATAAACCCATTATGGGGTCAATGATCTAAGTTTAATTAGGAGTGTGAAGCAATTCTTAATCAGTTATTAGGCTGGATTTGGATTTTTTGTTATCCTCTTGACAAAAGCTCTAGATGCTAGCAAAAAACTAAACTGTGGAATGTGAGGAAATGGAAGCTGTTTAAAGCTGCTCTTATTCATATATATTTTCATTTCAACTACAGATTAAATAACTATGTAATGTGAAAGCGATGTGATAATTATCACCCAACTCTCCCCTCAGCTCTACGGGACGTTTTAGCCTCTTTTTTTTGTTTTGCTGCCCGCAACTTTACCGTTTTGATTCACTATAAATTGCTCTCATCAGCATCAGTTCCAGCAGCAGCAGGTTGTCAACAAAAAAAGTCTGCTAAACCCTCTGTATGCTACTTGCCCAGCACCAAACACCAGACAAAGTTAGCTAGTGAAGATAGTGGAGCATCTAAAGGCACTGACACACCAAGCTGACGGTCGGCCGTCAGCCAATGTCGGGTCTGCTGCCCTAGTTTTTGCAGTTTGTCCTGCACCGTTAGCTCTAGTCTGCCCGCATTGGAGTTTTTTTGGCAGATTCAGCATGTTGAATCGGTGGCAGAGCCCATTGATGAGAAATCATTCTGATTGGCGGTTCAGCTTAAGCGACTCAGTGCAGGAGGAGGAGGAGGAGAGACACGGAAGGAGAAACTGTTTTGTTTCATCTATGTATCATAACAACGGCTTGTATATCCGCCATCCTCGGTCTTCCCTTTTTGAATGACGAATACTGACTACCGCCGCCTGCTGGTTTGGAGAGTTATTTCATCTTATGCAGGCGCAGGACGTACATGGTAGTTGGCCGTCGGCTGTAGTCTTTGAGGTGTGTTCGAGTGCAACTTTTTGACAAAGACACAGGCAAGGTGAGACAACGCAACGGGCGGCCTTTGTTGGCGCTAGTTCTCTGATGTCGGTTTGGTGCGTCTGGGCCTGAGACTGCTAAAAAGAGCCAATATTTCCCTCATGAGTTGGTGGATACCAAAGAAGAGCTGAAAGGAGAGTGACTATTGGACTTACAGTCATTGAGTGGCCAGAAACAACTCCAAATGAATGATAATGTTGCCCCATATTTGTTGGATAGAAATACATATAAGGCTGATCGTATATATCCATTTCCCAGCCCTAGGCTGTTTCAGGCCTAAACAGCTATTTCCTCTGTATGCCAGGGGTTGGTGGTTTGGCCTGACTAATAGGAAGCAGGGCAGACGGATGGGTGTGTAGGGGTTCATTTCAGGCTTTGTGAGGGCCCTTTTGTGAGGCAGCACTTTTTGAACACAATGTTGGCCCTTTGTTCACATGCAATGCTCGAATATGGAGCTGCATTCCTCGTCATGCTGTATAGCCAGTTCAGTGTTAATGTCCACAACTGTCTACTGATCCTCATGTAAACTCAACACTGTGGGTTAGTGAGCACACACACACCGACTGGGTTGGTGCTCTCTCACTTATTCAACAGTACCTAAACCAACGGGTTTAAAATTTCACACCATGCTGGCTTCGTGTGGACACACAGGTTCCAGGAAAAGTGAGCGCTCTCCTCCTTTCCCAATCGTTCTGTTTACTTCTCTGTCCTACAGTAAGAACCTGAGCCTTGTAAAAAGCTTTTTGATGGTGTAACTCAATGAGCTGTACACGCTAAGTGATAGCAAGCTGCGATGACGAGGCAGGAAATGAATGTCAACCGGGGAGTCACAGATGCACATGTGTGGGTGGTGGTACACTCAGGAACGGGGAAGCACAGATATCGGCACTGCCAATAACACCAGCATAAAACCAGAGCAAAGCTACGCTATTCTCTGCCTTGGGACAGGTGTTAATATACAATATAGTGAGTGTGGAAATTGATTTTGGCATGTCAAGCACAGCACTGGGTGCTCAGTTCTTCCTGCCATTGGAAAGTCAAGTAAGACAGCCGACATAATATAGGTGCATGCAGTGTAGTGGCAGAAACTGGCAGAATTAATACACAGGAGCAAGCAGGTAGAGTACACTATCTTAATGTCAAGGTAACGCTAATTAAATATTGTTTTGAAATGTCACAAAAGGTGTGATTTGATCAGCACAAGAGCTACTGGCCAAAAGACAAATTTCTCTGACATTTAGGAAAAATGCATTAACATTTGAACATGGGTTTATTTTAATAGAATTAATTAAAGCTAATAGAATAGTTTTGCTTGATATTGGTTTGACTTTACATCTCCGCAAAGGCACAGCTGAACACGCTCATTGGCACCCCGACACAGATTAGCCATACGTGTGTGTTCATGCCATTGACTGTATCGAAAAATGGACAACGCGTCTCCACTTCCTCCCACTGTACAGAAGTAAAGACAAAATATCCCAGATACAGGAGCTGCCATCTTGAGATTTTGACATAATTTGGAGCAAGAGTCTGCGCAGTAGTGATCGGGTGGTGGAGCCATGGTAACAAGGTTTTCATTAATATAGGTATACCCGTGTGTTGATACTGTGTCAGAAAGGTGTTGAGGTGTTTGGAGGCTGACAAATGTGACTGGAAGAAATGTTTGCCATTTAAAAAAATATTTTGTTCCTAAGAATTGTGAGATCAAGAGAAAATTGTGATCTCAAATCCAATCATGCAGCCCTACAGCAATGTAGCTGCTAGAGCATCCCGTCTGGACAGTGATGAAGAGATCACTATGTGGCACCCTGGGGGTGAGAGAAACTCAAACTGGTGTAAAGTACCAACAGTCCATTTCCTGAGTCGGCCACTGTGGCGTGGATGAAGATGGTTAGGGAGGTGTGATCTCACACATGCCTTTGCTGTGTGGTGCTGAGATTTACAGGACGCACAGCACATGAAGACAATGAGAGAGAGAAAGCTAGACAGGGGCTCAAAAACCAAACAATAAAAACAACGGAGGAAGTGGCGTCCTGGGGCGGGTGTAGTTTGCAACTCAGACAGATGAGTAAGTGATGAGTATTGGTTTATTTCAAGTTTACTGTCAACCCACTTTATGAAGGGTACACACATTATTGTGAAAGTAACACAGGGCAAACAAGTCCGGCAGAAACAGAGAGGAGAAGATGCAAAAATAAAAGTGTTGTGACATGGTAATTCGAGGAAGAGGAGAGTGAGAGTACCAAAGAAAGATCAGATAAATCAGGATTTCACTCATAGGTCATTATAAACCACGATAAACCATGGCTAAGTGCACTGAGGGCAAAGCTGGCCAAATATACACCCTCTTCCATGAGTGGCAGAGGCAGCTAAGACATAACAAATTACACGACACCACTGACTTCCTATAAGAATTTATTTTAAGACACATTTCTTGTTCTGCTGCCTGGTAGAGATTCACAGTAGTCCAGACTTACAACTCTCTATTCCTTTAAGTTTACAGTATTTTTCCTACATAGTTAAAACAACACTGCCCACCCACTGATGATCCGCTAGATATTGTGATTCATTTGGGAGTTCAGGTACTAAAGCCCATATATTAAAAAAAAAAAAAATGAGGTTAACTTTACTGATCCCATAGAAATTGAAGTGTCACAGCAGCAAAATGAACAAGAACGCATCCATTGTATAGATAAATAACAAAAAATACTATACTCCTTGAGAGCATGTACTATACAGAATGAGGAATTTAAAAATAAGAACAATATGGCACTAAATAATATACATATACATAAATAGCTAATGTAATACACAAACACCCTGACTTATTAATATTTCTCCCAACACATTATGCCACCTACCCATCTATAATCCAGTAGCTACAGCCTTTAATGTATGTAATGGGGATGCAAATTTTCCACAATTTCTTAAATCCATCATCAGCCACAATATAATCCATGATTGTTCATGACTCTAGAGCTGATGTCCGGAGGATACGTAAATACTGAAGCCAACTTGTATCCTTGATTGATCCATTTCTTACCAGTGACTAACTGATCATCGATAAATCATTAACATTCAAGGTATGCACTCCAGTAAACATGTAAAAACCTCTATCCAATCCCCACCCCCATTTCTCAGTACAGCCGTAAACCAAGCATGCAATATCATTAAGAAGTGCTTCATATGCAGGCCTGTCTGAGACTCTACACTACATCCTCTCTCTCCCATCTCTGTTGCGCTATTCACATCCGCCGGGTCACGATCTGTCCCTCATCCTCCCTGCTTCCCCGGCGACCCCAGCAGTGACCTCTTGACAGTGGTCAAAACTTACTTGCTGTCCTCCAACAGCCAATGAAAGCTCCTGTCAGCACAATAACCAACACAGCAGTATTTAATCCATTACAGGGCTACACAGAAATAGCAAGGCACACTCCTGTCACTCAGTTTCCAAAACAATATACTCTTAAAGAAGATAGAAGAAGATTTGAGGAGAAGTTTAAGTGGGTCAATGCTCATACCACTCTCAAATGTGTTAAACAATTTCTACATCTATTTCCTCTCTAGTGTGTGTTGGAAGTCATTAAATAACCCCTCCATCAACATTAAATTGTTTAGAAAGGTGACATGATAGTGAGAAACCTACTGACAGTTTTTCCAAGAACAGAAGTGGATATGGATGTGGCAACTGCAATGCTTTCAGCAAAACCCTGTGATCTCCACAAGTATGGGGTCAGAGTTTGGGATTGGATTAGGACAATCTAACAGCCACACAGAAACTGGGTAGTTCGTTTTTCCTTTGAGCTTAACATCCATGGAAATAGGGGTGGAAGACTGAGGGACAGCTGGATTTGGATCCAATGCTCCCTTTCTCTCCTTCGCTCTCTCTCAGGGCATTTCTCAGATTTCACACCAGGGCTCCACATTCCCCGTGTCAACACGCAGCAAAAGGATGCGTGCATGTGTGTTTGTTTGCCTTAAAAGACACTCTCTAACTGTCTAATGTGGTAAAGTGTCTAAGGCTAGCAGTATACTCCAAATGAAATCACATTTGGCTCTTTTTATCTCGCTGCCAGAGACAGCGCAGCTGGCAAATGCTGGTATACTCACTGTGACTCGAGATGTGGGGGGGTTTTATGCCGTTTTTATCTATTGGCATTCCATCCACATTAAAATGGCATTTTGCACCTCTGAAACTAAAATGTATAAATGTTACACTTGTGTTGTAATGTGTGGACGGGGGGAAACAGATCTTTTCAAGTATAACAGTCAACCTCTCACAAACATGACCATCTTCCTAGCTCTTCCTAGCCTCCTAGCTGCCAACCTTTCTGTTGGTCTCTGTTCTGATGTAAACAAATACAGTCTATCACACTGTTGATTACTATAAAGGCCAAAAGTTACACAAGTTGGTGTACAGTCCAAGAGGGGACTGTTTTCAGAAGTAGATATTCTCAAAACCACTACATAAAGACAAAAGTGAGATTAGGCTATGACTACATTTTGACTCCAACAAAAGAAGACACAGACACATACAGACCAGCTCAGTCATAGAGGTGACTCACAAATGAGAGTGCACAGGGGAAAGAAAGTGACATGTTCTTCTTTAGTCAAGGGCAGTTGAAGATGTTCAATGATCTTGGATGAAGAAGAAAATGCTGACAATCCACAGTACCGTGACGTCTTATCTTTTACTAGATAACTTTGTACAGTCACGAGAATATGAAAGGAACTAATGAACAAACTGACTAAAGACCTAACTAAACTCTATGACCTTCTGTTAGGTTTATTAATTTCTTCATTAACCATTTACCTTTAGCTATAATGGGTTCAACAAGTTATACTTGCTTGCCCACCTATCCCACCACAATGAAATCACTGTAGTGAAACAACATGACCAGCTGGCTCAGACAACAAAAGTTTAAAGAAAATGGCATCAATACAAATTCTTAGGGATTACATTTGAGCAACACCAAATGCAATACATACTATGTTCCCAAAAAGGCTTCCAATGGGCCACTAAAGCAGAGTAGGTGGAATTGATGCAAATGCAGAATCAGACTGGAGAGGGTGGCACAGCCACAGGTCACTGTAAGCCTGTTTATCAGTGAGCATTACCAGGAACACCAGCTTAGTGGGTGACATAACATTACGGAGAGAGATGACCTTACGAACACACTGTTCCCTGGTCATTCAAAAATATCGCTGTGCATACTTTCCTAAAACATGTTAGGAAGTTTAGTTCAGTCCTTGCCAAATGTCAAAGGTCAGGGGAGAATTGCTTAAGTCAGAACTATGATGGCTTACAAGGTGAAAAAGTCTTGTGTTTGGTCAGTATGCCCACCAGGAGGTAAACCATCTTCTTCAAAAAAGGCCTCAGTACAGCCATTCAGGCAGGTGACTCTATTGACCTGATATGAGATTAAAACAAGGCTTGCCGCAGCCTTAGCTAATAGCCACAAACTGTAGCCATGCTAGCAACTAGGCCTGCTGTCTGCAGAGCTCCCTGCCAGTTTACTTCGCTTCCCATCTGGAGGTACCACCATGGACTTACCAGAAGCTGGGCATGTTCGTGCCAAGCCATGTGTGTTACAATGAAATTCATCTCTGGATTCAAAAAGCTTACATCTGGACCCACCTACAGCAGAGAGCTGGCCTTTTAATCCCCTTATGTGGTGACATGATAAAGGCATGGATTAAAAGATAGCCAGTCATCCAGTCAGTCCGTCAGTCAGCACTGCTGCCTGCATACTTACATCAGCTCCACTGCTTCACTTACCCTTTACTGCACTGAACAAGCAGAATTCAGCAGATGCGCAAGGCCAGGCTGTGGTCGTATATCTATAATGCAGCGAGTGTGCCATAAGACCCACTATGCCTTGTGATCTATAAATAGGTTTGAGGCAACCTTCTGTCCCAGTGGATATACACTAAAGAGGTTGATCAAACAAATGCAGTGACAACAGAGTCTTTAAATTAATATAATGGACGGATATCCGCCCCAATGTATTTAGAGCATCTATTATGCATTACTCAGGCTTACTGATCTCTGCATTACATGAATTAAAAATACACAACAACCTTTGACCCTAAAAATTCAGGTTAAAATGATCCCTGTTGTACAGTTTCTCTTTACATTAACATGATCTCTTTAAATTAAAATGGACACAGAGAGAACATCCTACACGTCACTATCATTATTAATTTAACATAAAAATGATCACTGTTCTTATTAAATATAAACAGAGTGACTACATTGCCCAAAATAAAAACGATATAGAGCCTCCAGCTTAAACTTCAAGTAGCTTGAATACTAAAAATAATCGATAGATATTTTTTGCATCAAGGATTCCTTTAACCCCCTTCGCCCTCACAGATATTATTCTATTCAATTTAAGCAATAAAAATGTAGATTTTTCTAAAAAGGAAAGCAATTAGTTGTTCCATCTTACTGGTATTTTCTCTTTTGTATATTACTTTTGCTCCTTAATAAAGCCAAAGTATTTTTATTTGATTACTTGATTAATGGATGGAATAATCGGTAGAATACTTGATATAAGTAAGTGCTAGCGTCAGCCCTACTATAACCACAAGTTTTATTGCAACATAAAATACTTTGCATTTGTTAAAGTACATTTAGCCTTAGAGAGCATAAAAAGTACAGATATAAAACAACTTTGATGCAACTTTAAGGAATGTTTAAGTAATAAGTACAAGTACATTTTGTCAATAACACTACCCAGAAGCTAGTTTCTTTATTTCAAGACAAACTACTGATCCATACCGATATTTTTTACAAAATAAAATGAAAACATAACATTTTGGAAATTAACTTTTTGTACCATGTTCCTGTCTGCGAAATGGGTCTCCTCAATAATCCAGATGTGGCTGTTGCTGTCCGGTACATCTGGTTTTCTGTCCCCCAAATGTGGATCAGCCTGTGGGCCCAGTGTTCCTGACTGCTGCTTTACTTCCATATGCCCGCTCGATGTGACAGTCGGAGGTACATAAAGCAATCTGCTCTGAGCTGCTGTCGATGTGCAATCCATTCTCACACTGTACTACCCGGCTCCCCTCCTATGGGTCTTCTACTGGGGTTCCCTTAGGGGTTGCCTAACGGGGTAGGATCATTGTGAATGGGTAGTAGAGGGTGTGGGTGGAAAGTATACCCGATACAAGTGTATCGACTTGTTCTGTCCCTATAGACTTCACCCTGACAATCACCAAAACTTTTGGTCAAGAGGTTCATAGTGAAAACACACTAAACAAGTATTCTGCATTGATGTCACAGGGGGAGCACAAACTGGCCAACACACGGAGTAAAGCCCATTTCAAAACCTTTTCTTTGTTAAGACCACATATCTAATCTAAAATAAATTGATGAATCTGACCATCACTGATAAAGTGATTAAACTGATTAAACTACAGGCAATAAATTACTATCAACTATTAATAATAACGCCGATCAAAGGGTTAGAGCTGGAAGCTTCCTCAAATGACTCCTTATCAAAATTCTTCATTCCTTGAACTTTGCCCTTCATATCTCCACTTCTGTTCTAATCAAGACTTTGTGAGATACAAAAAAGATAAGATGCATTTAGGGTCACAAACAGAGCCAAGCAGTTCTTGGATCCTTGCTCGCCAAGGAAAAGACACGTCAGTCTGACCTCTGAATTAAGCCACAAGGGCAGGAACTCCCTTCACTGAAGTGTAGGTGCTCTAAAGGCTAAATCAGGCACGAGAAAACTAGGTGACAGAAGTGCTCCGGGGTCAGAGATTACTGACTACTGTTATGTCTGAGTTAGATCACACACCTTGGGTGGCACTGCATCAACAACACCAAGATTACCAATTCAATATACTAACCTGAGGTCAAGCAAGAAGCAAAGATCATTTGAGCTACATAGCAGATGCAACAAGTTGAAGCAGTCCGTCACGTTGAGAGACACACACCAGCACCAATATAGTTTACTCTACTTTACTGCATCGAAATCATTAAGTTACTTCAAAAATGTTTGCCAAATAAGAAAACTACTGAAAACAGCTATACACATATATCATGTGCTGACACTGTGCTGCCAGAGGGTTTCATTTGCCCCAAAGAGTGGAAGTTACTAAATTGTCATTTTTCTTGTTGACCAAGCACAAATGGTAATTAATAAAGCAAACGAGCAAAGACAGCAACTTAAGCTTCAAGTCAAGAGACTGACACTGCTTATTTTCGCTATATTCTGTATTTCATGTAAGGTTATGGTTACCAAGCAGGTGCAACAAGTTAAAGTCACCTTGAGACACACACAGCAGCACCAATATAGTTAATTCTACTTTACTGTATCTAAGTTACTTCAAAAATGTTTGCCAAATAAGATAACTACTGAAAACAGCTATATATATATATATATATATATATATATATATATATATATATAGCATGTGCTGACACAGTGCTGCAACAGGGTCCCATTAGAGTGGAAGTTACTAAATTGTAATTTTTCTTGTTGACCAAGCACAAATGGTAATTATTAAAGCAAACTAGCAAAGACAGCAACTTAAACTTCCAGTCAAGTGATTGACACTGTCATATTCTGTATTTTAATGAGGTTATGGTTATAGCCACATCCACAAAACAACAACAATGTGAGCTGTGTGTTTTTAAACTAGCAATACTCACAAAACTTGTGAGAGCAGTGTGGGTACTTTTATCCAGCTACTGAGTTCATATCCTAAAGATCTAGCTATGCCAGCCTTTACTTTACTGTATTTAAGCTACTTCAAAAATGTTTGCCAAATAAGATAACTACTGAAAACAGCTATATATCATGTGCTGACACAGTGCTGCAACAGGGTCCCATTACAGTGGAAGTTACTAAATTGACATTTTTCTTGTTGACCAAGCACAAATGGTAATTACTAAAGCAAACTAGCAGCAATTTAAGCTTCCAGTCAAGTGACACTGCTTATGCATCATATTCTGTATTAGATGTGAGGTTATGGTTATGCTAAGGTTATGGTTACAGCCACATCCACAAAGCAACCAAAGTGTGAGCTATGTTTGTAAACTATCAACACTCAATCTCAAAACTTGTGAGAGCAGTGTGGTACTTTTATCCAGCTACTGAGTTCATATCCTAAAGATCTAGCTATGTCAGCCTAAACTAAATGAGTAAACCTGTTTTAAAAACAGTGTTTAGCGCTTATTACACCCTCCACAGTGTTATTAGCATCGAGGACCATCATTACATGAAGCAGCTAGCTTGTTAGCATCGTCACACACAATGCCAGCTCTCCCAGCAGCTCGCTGCTCATAGCGGTTGGTCCGGTAACACCGTCGCTATGGAGAGAAAACGTTGTTCTCACTCGCCTTTTTCATCCGCGGAGCCTCGGCCACGGTCCCGTCCCGGTTGACGAAAGCCTCTCCGCCGTTCTGCTGCGGGTCCGTCCGCTTCATAGCCGACGCCTGCGGCATCTTGGCGGGGTTGGGGGTGAGCAGACCCAGGCTGCTGCCGTCCTGCCCGGCTTTAGCCCCGGAGGACAGCTCCGCTGTCGGGGACGCGGCGGCGGAGGAGGACCCGGCCTCGTGTGGGTCGGTCCGGGCGAGGACGCTCTTGCCCTCCGAGGTCGGTGGTGTCACCGGGGAACCCGCCGGTAAGTCTTTGCCGGTGGGGACGTCTTTGAGTTCGACCTCTGCCATTTTCGCTGCCACAACCTGGACTGACATCTCGCTGCAGTTTCACAAAGTCCCTTTTTCCAACACAAATAGCGAGTCAAGCGGATGTGAGCGGAGGAGCGACTGTGCCCAAATGCATGATGGTCCTTGTAGTTTATATAAGTAATCTCATTTCCCCCCGTAGGCCACCTCTAATGCCAATGATAGGCACATCTGACATTTTACAAAACGTTAGTCAACATGGGGAAAAACAGTAAAACCATTAATATGTGCATTTTATGCTGAGTGCTGTTGTTGAAATTGTTTTTTTTTTGTTTTTCTTCTTTTGTATTTATTTATTTATTATTTAATAATAAAATAAAATAACTTAATAAAATATTTAATAATAAAATAAAATAATTAATAAAATAAAATAAAAATTACTAATAAAATAAAATAATTTAATAAAATATGTATTTATTTATTATTTAATTATTTAATTATTTAGTCTTATCTCTTATTTTATTTGTTTTCTTTGTTAGATAAGTGAAATACATGAAATATCATGTCTCTCTCTCTCTTTGAAATTCTGACTAAACATTTCATTGTATAATTTAACTATTAATATTGTTAGTCTGTCTGTATATGTATATATGTCTATATGTAAAATTCAATAAAAATATTGTTTAAAAAAAACAAAAAACATGTGCATTTTATTTAGCTGAAAATGAGTCCTAATCGATAAAGTGACTATATCTCAATTTCCCCCCATAGGCCACCTCTAATGCCAATGATAGGCACATATCTGACATTTTACAAAACGTTAGTCAACATGGGGAAAAACAATAAAACCATTAACATATGCATTTTATGAAATTGTTGTGTTGTGTTTTTTTTTGTTTTTGTTTTTTTTATCCTTCTTCTTTGAGGTATTTATTTATTGTGTCTTATCTTTTATTTTTTTCTTTGTTAGATAAGTGAAATACATGGAATGTCATGTCTCTCTTTCTTTGAAATTCTGACTAAACATTTCATTGTATAATTTAATTATTAATATTGTTAGTCTGTCTGTATGTATGTATGTATATATATATATATGTCTATATGTAAAATTCAATAAAAATATTGTTTAAAAAAAACAAACAAAAACGTGCATTTTATTTAGCTGAAAATGAGTCCTAATGGATAAAGTGACTACATTGCCCACCAGGAAAAGCTACACTGTGAACTGCATTATGGGAAATTAAGTTTGTCATAAAAGAGGACGACACTAAACTACAAAACAAAGCCAGATAATGCTGTCTGCTCACAGTATAACATTTATAAATGTTTTTTTTAAATCAGTCATTTTCAATTTTCTGTGTGAGATTTACCATCACCAGGGTGCAGTTAATCACATGTAATATTACATTATGAAGGAATTTCCCAACAAAAACAATTTGTCCTCAACCAATGTTGACACAAAATGATTTTAATAATACTTGAAATTGTCAGTCAGCATTGTTATCCAGCCTCAAGTCATTCACTGGACGTTGCTGCCCATGATACTGCATCACATTACAGTGCTGCACTGTGGATATCATGCAGTATGTCATATAAGAAAAGAGACCAGGAGTAAGGTCAAATCTTAAAAAATGAACTGTACTGCCACCTAGTGGATGCTTTTCATAGTCAAAAAATAACTGACACACTTCAACTGTTTTTTTTCAATATCTCAATTTTATTTTCAAGTCTTGAGACAAATGCAAAATGGCATTATTGAAAACAAGCAAACATGTAGAAGGTTTGACATTTAACAAATGGATTCTGTAAAAGACATTATATTCAGAAAAAAAAGACTTTGGTGATTCAAAGGCTTTTCATTTGTTCTCCATCGCATATCAAAAGAATTAACACTGTACATAGTTGTGTGTTGCATTGCAGCCTAGTACTATAGGAAAGTTCGCTACTACAGAATACAGCAATACATGAACTTATTGTGTATTGCTTCTGTTTTCACAAGTCCAATTTCTGCAAGTGACTTCAAGCATGTCAGGATCATCCCTACTACGGTAGACAATCATTCGACTACAGGAAGAAAACAGCATACCAGTTGCAACAGGTTATTGAAGCTTTGAGAAAACAAAAGTCAAGTCCACACACACTATATTTACATTCATGCTGAGCCCTTTACATTTCACCAGATGAATCTGAGGTATATTATTTACAAGGCTGCCATGCTGGTACATTCTCAAAATACAAAACCAGAAACCCAAACAATGTTAAAAAATACAGCTCTGCAGTCAGTGTATCATAAGCACGCTGTGGTGCAACAGAAATGTGTCCTTAAAATGACAATACAGAATGTTACCAATTTGTACACTAAAAAATGAGAAAATGTCCAAAAATATGCATTTATTGTCTTTCAAAGTGAAGTGCTGCTTTTCTGGTGTGCCCCTGAAAGAGCGGTCCTTAAGTTGGTATTCCAACCAGTGTAGCCACACAGCATTGTGGGGAGAAAAATCCACTTGCAGCTTTTTGTTGCTTGGTAAATGATGACGCATCAGTTCTCAAATATCCATAAGATGTTCACACCAGAGAGGCCCAGATTTACTCTCCTGAAGAAAATATGATAAGCAATTTAATAATCCTACAGAAGACAAGCCAAGGTCAAACCGATCATTTTAAATCAAAATGCAATCTGCGCTTTGGTGTATGACCTTTCTGTTGAAAATTAATCAATATTTCATTATACTCTTGAAATGGCATGTACTATACGAGCTAGCCGGCCTTTAACAGGATTTTAGTAGCAGAGGTAGAAGCACTCACCCCAGCATCCCTGACTCCTTAGTCTTGATGACATAGAGGAACATGAGGATTGTGTGGAACAGGTTGTTCCTGCCCTGTAATAGAGGTCAAGATGGTTTTGTGTTATTGCAGTCAAAGCGTAACGGAAGAGGAAGACATCCTGATTTGTTTATGAATGAGATGTCTGTTCTGGTGCCCTGAGTGTCTTGGCGTTTCTCAGGGATATTTGTAACATATGTGGGGATTACCGGTGTGATGAAGGCCCCTAGATACAGAGCACTCTATGCTTTATCAGTGTATAACAAGGCAAAGTCCAATGCAGCTGACACAAAACTCTTGATCGAGAGGAACATTCAAAACATGAGGTGGGACCCGCTTACAAGCGAACAATAAAATGGACAAAAAAAAATTGAAATTCTTTCATTAAAAGGTCAGAAAAACAGCTATCATTCAGTTTTATCTTTGGCCAAAAATCATTAAATTCTAACAGTGGATCTCAACCACAAGATGCTGTAAGGACACAAGTATTAACAAGCTTACAGAGCGCTGAAAAACAGATTTATTCTCAAATGTACTGACGTAGAATATAATTTCTTGTTGTTGGAAATGTGTACTACATTGTTATTTTTATGTGCTTTGTATTTATTATTCTGCATTTTATAAGCATTTGACAAGTTCAAACCTTAAGGGATTCTGTAAGAATGATTTGATCTTATGTTTGAGGGAGATCTATAAATAGTACAACTTAGAAAACTGTCTTCTTTGGGGATTTGAAGGGCAAAATAAAAGCACAAACTGTTTTGTAAGAGCCTGAAAAATAAAAAAACAGAGAAATTATTTTGAAAAGAAAAAGAGTGAGAAGACTTGGTTGTTTGGTTTGGTTGAGAAGGTTGTTTTTGCTGTCACCTTGGGTAGACTGTAGATGTGTCCCTGGTAGATGAGCTGGTAGTGAGGGGGAGTGGTGCTGCTTTGGTGGACGCAGAAGAGGCTCTCCTTTGTAACATCTACGAGAGTGAACAGACAGAGGGACACAAGAACAGAAACAGCATGAAGACGTGAAGTAAAAATAGAAAGTAGATGTTGTGTTTCAAGAATTTTATTATTCTTCCTTCCTGTTTGGCTAGTGTGTGTGTGTGTGTGTGTGTGTGTGTGTGTGTGTGTGTGTGTGTGTGTGTGTGTGTGTGTTTACCAGGTTTGTCTGGGGTGTGGCTGAAGTGCTGCGAAGTGAAAGTCTTCCCGTCTGGGTACTTTGGATGTGGGGGCAGTCTGGAGTCCAAGTACGTACAAAACATATGCATGAGGATCTAGAGGGACACACAAAGTATTTAGGTATTTGGCTGGTGATCCACCACTGATGAGAAAAGACACCCAAACTGCTACTGCATATATACTGTATTATTAAGCTGTCTGTAAACTGACACATTTGCATGTATTTGAAAAGTGAAACAAGTTGTTGCACTAACTAGTCCCAACCTGAGGAGCCTGCTCTCTTACTGATATTTGTATTAGGACCTGTCTTATCCATACAAGAAAAATGAAAACCTTTTGATGACGAGAATGTAACACTGTTGCGACTATGAAATTTGAATTTTCATGTTATTACGTCATCACCCTGAAAAAAATAATAATCCTTGAACAAAAAACCCTCAATTTGAATAAAGTGATTCATCTGATTGAATGAGTTAGTCTTTTATTAAACTTTCTTTAATGAATATGAATCGTCAGTGCGTGCGTGTGTACATAGCAAGCGGTAGAGCAAATCATTTTTTGGCCGCAGTGAAAATGTTGTTTTTGAAAGGCTAAACGCCAACAAATATGGATTAAAGCCAAATATTTCGTTAAATAAAAACATGTGAATTTTGGAAATGATTATATGTATTTTTTTTTTCAATAAATATTGACTTTTGAACTTTACCACGCTCTGGAGTTTTTGGAAATGTTTGGATCACATGAGTCGTAAACAATCCCACGCAGCCACCACTTGAATCTTATTCTACAAAATAGTATAATACTAATCATATTAGTGTAGCCTGATCTTTATCAGCAACTGTGCACAAATATAAGATTTAAACAGAGTGAATACTTGCAACAACAACAAAAAAAGAAAGCTGCGCAGCATTCGAATGTTGATTTAGAATTTGAATGTCAATGTTATGAATGAAGCTTTGAAGCGTCTTACTATTCAGCCCTAAAAATATCTGAATATCTTTGGACAAAACAAGGCATTAGAGGACATCAAACATCATCATGCTTCACTTGTGATGTGCATATTTCACAATTTTATGGACCAAATGTGTTATGTGTGTAGACTCACAGCACAGTCCGTGGGGAGGTCTGTGTCCCACTTCCTGTTCTTCAGATCACCACCACCATTCCAGCGAAATGAGCTCATGCAGCCGCTGTGAGCCAGCTCTGACAGAACACAATACACAAAGCACAGGAAAAACACACATGAATAAAAAATGTCTTCCACTATACCACCATGAAATTCGATTTTTTTTTTTTCCCCTTACACTCACACACCATCACATTGAGCGTACATCAAATGTCAGGCGCACACACACACGTACTGTATTGTTGAACCTACCCTTCACGCGGTCCACTAGATACTCCTGGTTGGGAGTGATGTCCAGATACTGAACAATAGAGTTCATAGTGGGGATGGACGAGGCTTTCATCACTGCTGCCTGTTTCAGGCTGCTTATGCTGGCCTCTGGTGGAGGAAAGAGTGAAAACTAGTGAGACTCCATAATCCATATTTCAGAAGAGGTTTTTTGCATTGAATTGGAAATGTGTGTTACACACTTCCCTAAACAAACTGCTTTCTTGCTGTTGATTGTACTTGTCGGCATATTCATTTACATTTTTGAGACGCTCAAGAAAATAAAAATAAAAAATCAGCTCTGCTGCGGTAACATGAAAATATTTTGCATGTTCATTTAGATAGCCAAGTTCATTGTTTTTTGTGCAATAAAACATATAAAACCCATATGTTTCTATAAGGTATAGTTCTCACTATGGCTGAGCAATAAGCAGATTTTCTAAATTTATAAAAATGTATTTTTAACATTTTCATCCAATGGCATATTAATATAATATTACTTACAAAAATATAATATTTCTATGACAAAAGTTTATCATTTAGTCCTCTGTGACTGGCACTTTCCATTGACCCATCAGCGGTGTGAGGACAGAGCACATTTCCAATGACTCATGTTCTCAGATGGTTTATCTTAGAGCTGAAACGATTAATCGATTAGTTGTCAACTATTAAGTTAATCGCCAACTATTTTGATGAACAATTAATCAGTCCGAGTAATTTTTAAGAAAACATAAGTCAAAATTCTCTGATTCCAGCTTCTTAAATGTGAATATTTTCTGGTTTCTTTCCTCCTCTGTGACAGTAAACTGAATATGTTTGAGTTGTGGACAAAACAAGTCATTTGAGGACGTCATCTTGGGCTTTGGGGAACCCTGATCGACATTTTTCACCATTTTCTGACATTTTATAGCCCAAACAACTAATCGATTAAACAAGAAAATAATCATCAGATGAATCGACACAATGAAAATAGCTATAGTTTACCTCCTATCTGGAGCTCAGGGCAGCCCATCCTCCTGAGCTGACTGTTGATAGAGTCTGTCTCCTTGACCAGGGAGACCAAGATGGTGTCACTGATCCACTGCAAAAGACACAAATAGATTTATGTTCTGATGTATTTTCTTACTAAATTCAAATTTAGGTGGAACAAAAATCATGCATTCAACTTTTTCATAAACAAAGTTTTTTGAGTATGTAGTTCTGTAATTATGTTTGAACACTCACATTTCTAAGCTTGGCTGTCCAGCTATCAATGCGGTCCACTACCGGGCGACTGGTTGTGATTCTGGCCCACACCTACATTACAGGAAGGGAAACATGCCAATAATCACATTCTACTCCGACACCGACAGACTCACACGTCTCACTTTGAAAAACAATATTATTTTGTCTGTATTAGGGCACAAAAACAATGACAGACCTCCTCTGCAGCCTGTTTGGAGCCCAGGTCCGTCTCATCCTTGTGGGCAGATGGCGCCTGAGAGCGGCAGGCCGGCTGGTACAGGAACTTCCTCAGGCTCTGGGCGTAATCTCCCACTGAGCGGTTGTAGTTCCAAAACGTTGGGCTGTGGCTCGGAGACACAGACTCTGGACTCCCTACAGTGAGCACCAGTTCAATATGATATCATTCTATGATCACATTAACTCAGATTGAGATGATAACTAATAAATCATCAAAAGAATTGATTGGCAAAAGCTTGCGAATACAAACATCTGCCTGTCTGAGATATGCCAGTGACTCTGGGTGAATAAAGTTTATATTAGCAATGGAGTTCCTCCAACACTGGCATACTGTACCTAGCTGGCTGCGGTGACTCCTCTCCTCCTCTGTGCGGAGGAACCTCTCCAGGCTTTTCAGATCCTCCATGTAGTCCTCTTTGCTTCCAGGGGAGTTGAACACGGAGGGGGACGTGCGATATCGTGCTCTCAAGCTGGAGCCTTCTGCTGGTCCGATGCTGCTGGGGTAGGGAGAGGAGCCAGGGGAGGGACTGTAGCTCAACACCTGAGAAAGGAAGAACATAAAGCTCTCTATGTGAAGAGGGAGAATCATGTTTGAGGAAATTCATCCATTACATTGACCCAGCACACATCTCCAGGCTAGGCCAGATAACTATGATGTGATGGACGTACCTTTCCAAAGGCCACTGAGGGGGAAAAGGGCCCCCCCGCACTGTTTGGAGTGGATGGGCTGCCGAGAGGAGGGCTGTACCCGGGTACACAGCTGGGGGAAAACTTGGGGCTGGTGGTCGCCGGCCGTGAGGGGCTGAAACTCAGAACGCTCTGGCCCTGCAGCGGAGACGACTGGGCTGGAACTGGGGTTTCCTTTTTTTCTGGCTTTTGGGGCGGAGAGGCCTGAATACCTGCAAGGGGACAGACAACAACCAGCATACTTAATAAGTCCCATATTCAAAACTAAAGGACCTAAGTGTGTTTACATATTACATATTAAACAAAAGGAGAGTGAAAAATACAAATTCAGCAGGTAAAAAAGACATAGCCGCACCCGTGTTTCTCAGACCCAGGAGGTGATGCTGCTCAGGGGATACAGCAATGGTGGAGGGAGCCATTGTGTATTTGAAATATTTCCAGAAGTCAAAAAGGGCATTGAGGCTAAATAGAGAGGCCAGCACCAGTTCTGTAAATGACAACAGAAGAGAAGGACACATTTAGCATACAGAGTCTTTATAATACCGTTTAATTGAAGGCACTTCTTAACTCCAGTAGACATCTTTAAATAAATGAGAGTAGAGGGAGCTCACCAATGTACCAGATAGGCCAGTAGGTGATGTTGTAGTATCGGCTCAGCAATTTCCCTGACCTAACAAAACAGTAAAAAACACACACACACACACAGAGCAGAGATGGGAGATGATGGTACAGTAAATTAGTACGTTACAAATGATTGCTAATGTTTGCAAGATAAGATCAGATAAGACATTCCGTTATTAGTCCCGCAGTGGGGAAATTTGCAGTGTACAGCAGCAAAGGGGATAATGCAAAAAACAAGATGCATCAGGTAACACAGTTAAAAAAAAAAAGAGCTAACAAAGTGTAACAAAATATGAAACCATTTAAATAGAAGGAAGTATAAAAATAGGAGTAGTATATACAGTATTGACAATAAACAGAATTGCACAAGTGGGAAATGGAATGAATGAAGACAGCACATTACTGAGGTGAGGACAACTTACATCTCAGTGTAAATCATGCCAGCTAGAGACACGTTGAGGACAGCCCAGGCCAGGACCACCTGACGAGCCTGTTCCTCCCTCCTCATCCTCAGAGCCCTGTCTATCATACTGGGCATCCCGTCCTTCCCTGGGGTCAACATGACTGTCTCTGTTCTGTTCAGGCTGAGGACAAGGAGCAGAGACAAACACAGAGTGAGCATGCAGTGAGCTACATTCAAGAAGAGATTAAAAGTTGCAGCTAACACGCAGGAGGTGGTACAGAACAGATCACTCTCCTAACACTGTGTGGCAGACAGCTGTAGCTACATGACTTACAGCTACAGAAGTAGAGCTCAGTTAGCCGACCTGCTAGCTAACAGGTTAGCTAAAGTTAGCTTGCTCACATATATAAACCACACAGAACTTGTGAAAGAAAGTATAGTTTCAGTGTCAATTTCAACAACTATTAATACAGAATTTTATACCAAAAGTGAAACAACCAAAACACAACTACAACATGTAGTAGATATAGATTATTCATCATCATACCACGCTACAGTGAATGACAACCGCGGCGCTGCATGTTTTTGTATTTTAACCGGAAGCTACATGACGTACATCCGGTATCCTTCTTCTGCTTCTTCTTCTTTGGTGTTGATTGGCGGTTGGCAAATCAGTTTATAGGTGCATTAATTAATTAAACATTTTTTTATTTACCAGTTGTTTAACATGAATAATGTATATATATATGAGTGTTTGCTGCCCTCTAGTGGTGGCAGAGAGGAACTGATAAATTAGTCAAAAGCATAATCACATTTCCGGTAAATTATTTCAAAATAAAACTTTCAACGCACACAGAAGTGTAGTTACGCGTGGACACCACGGGAGGGCAGTATAGTAGTGGCAATGATTGGCCATAAGCAATACTATCATGACAAATACACAATATTTAGTGTAATTATTTAATGTTGTATATATATAGAGAGAGTACTTTTAGGGATTCATTTGTGCACAAAGGAAATTTTAAATATTATAATATTTATATTTATATATATATAATGCAATTATAATACTGTATAAATATTAATATATAACAATTGTAATTTTGTGTCATTATTAATATTATTGTGTATTTGTGTTTTGTATTTTGATGCTTTGGCAACATTGTTTTGGAAACTTTCATGCCAGTAAAGCACTTTAAATTGGATTGGAAAAGAAGCACACCATCCCGATTGTGTCACAAATTACATCCAAGTGAGACTGGATGATCATGCGTTGAATGTAGATGGGTTAGCAATGACCTGCAGTCCAACAACATGAAATAGCTGTAAATGTTTATTTATTAAAACATTATGCAACACATAATATGGAACTATAACATTACTCACACAATGAGGAATATCACATTAATGCCCAGATTCCTGTTTTCAACAGATTCTCCTCCATTCATACAGGATTTTTAAATAAAAAAGAAGAATACAAAATGCTGCTTTTAATAAATAAAGACTCGGGCCATTTAGCAGTGACATACCAGAATGAAAACGCAAGAAGATGGCATTAGAAATGTTAACCGACACTATTGCGCAAACTACAAATCAATATCAGCTCTTCATCTCATGTTATTGTGCGAGTCAAAAAAAAGAAACAGAATAATGAATAAAATTGAATGAAAGACAGCTTATATGAATCCCATTAACCAATATTAGACAGGCCTGAGTTAAATGAAGAGAGAGAGAGAGAGCTTTGTAGAAATACAGTCAGATCTTTATCAGTTGTCTTATAATATGACAAAGATGATTTTAGCAGCACTGAGAAGCTTGTGTGAGACTAAACATGATTGTACAATTTGGATTATGTAAAATGTGGCAACTAAAATGTACTAATTATGTAAGGTGTTGTAACTGATATTTGGCAAAAAAAAAAAAAATAGAGGTAACAATTATTATTGTAATAAAGTATATAAATAAACAAGACATATTAAAAGGCACAGTGTTGTCAATGAGAGGGCGACAGGGACTTCTCAGAGTTATATCCTCCAACATCTAAACCACAGTCTTCAGTGCTGGCTGAGTCAACGAGTCTCTCTCCTCCTCCTCCCCTACCGTTATCATCCTCCTCCTCTTCCTCATCCTCTTCATCTTCTTCCTCGTCTAATTCCTGCTCCTTCCGCGATGCTCTCTCCGTCTTGGGCCCCTTGCATATCTTGAGGTGACGGGTGAGGTGGTATTTGGTGAGGAAAGCTTTGTGGCATTTCTCACAGACAAAGTCTCTCCGGCCCTCGTGAGAGTTCATATGTTTCTTCAGGTGGTTGGTCTTGAGGAAATGTTTGTTGCACTTCGGGCACTGGATCCGCCGCTCACTGTGGTGGAAAAGGGAAAGAAGACAATACGCACGTTATATGATCTTTATTTCATCAGGTAATCTCATTGAGATCTTTTGCAAAAGAGACCAGAGTACAGAAAAAAAAACAAATTACTACAATCACTGCAAAACAGACCATAATCTTTTACGCCAAATTCACATCATGCAAACTGGCGAACTGCCATGCAACGTCTATGAAAAGCTGTAGCGGCTGCTCCCGAGTTCAGCGACCTGCAGCCGTTTGATTCTACGGCGAAGTGTGGCCAAACAAAAGTCGAGTCCTGATGTGGATTCAGCGTTAATCTGCTGACTCATAAAGTAACTGTTTAATTCTACAGCTTTATCTAGAATGCAATAAATACGTTACATACTGTGTGTGAGAGAACATGTGTTGTTTCAGGTCGTGTTTCCTGATGAATGCTCGGTCACAGAGGTCACACTTGAGCTTCTCTGCACCAGTGTGGATGAGCATGTGCGACGCCACGTGGGATTTCTGGGTAAACAACTTCTCGCAAACCGTGCATCTGTAGTTCTTCTGACCTGTTGGTGGGGGGAAAAAAAAAAAGAGTTTCAGAGGTTGAGAATATTTTAAAGCAAAAGTTTGACATTTTCTGGAATATATTTTTTATTCACTTTCTTGCCGCGAGTTAGACGAGAAGATTGATACCGCTCCCATTTCTGTCTACTCAATATGAAGCTACAGCCAGCAGCCGGTTAGCTTAGCTTAGCACAAAGACTGGAAACAGGGGGAAACTGCTAGCCTGGCTGTGTCCGATGGTAACAAAATCTGCCTGCCAGCTGTAGCTTCATATCTAACGGACAGATATGAGAGCGGTATCGAACTACTCAACTAGTCATGCGTGGGTCAGGTTTTTTTTTTTTTATAACCCGCACCCACCCGACCTGTTATGAGAGCCACTCCACACCACCTGACCTGCAAAAATATGCATTAATCAACCACCCGAACCCGACCTGACCCACAAACCGCCAACTCTATACATTATAGCAGCACAATAAATGTCAGGACTGAGGTCTGAGACAAGTGGACTCGAACACCATGGCTCGCAGTGTGTGTGCGTCATCTCACAGACATACTTGAAATGACCACGACCTCTTGACAGCACATTGTGGCATATAATGTGTTAAAATGACGCCACTAAGGCTGGTGTGTGTGTGTGTGTGTTTGAGAAAGAGACAGAGAGAGTGGAAAAAGAAGGTGGACTATTTCATGCAATGTTCCTGTAAGTTATTAATAACCTGTGCATCACTATACTCCGTGTTAAAGGGTGCTATGATACTGCTTTTAATTTGTAATTTTCTTTTGAGGTGCATTCGCTTGGTTGCAATTTGTCAAACACGTCTTTCTAGGAAAAAAAAAACTCATATATGTATAGTTGAGTTTTTCTAATTCTGACTTTTTATGTGACTTGTTGAAAAGACAGATGTTTAAAAATCAAATCCCTTCACACTTCAGTTATCTCTGTACACACCTGTGTGGATCTTGAGGTGCATCCTGAGGTTGCTGGGATCGCTGAAGGCCTTACTGCAGTATTCACACTTGTGAGGTTTCATCCCCACGTGCCCCATGAAGTGCACGTTGAGCTTTGTGGACGTGAGAAAAGCCCGGGAACACATGCTGCACTTGAATTTCTTCTCCCGTACGTGACCCTGACCTTTTGCTCTGGAGGTAACATTGTTATTAGAGTTTCTGTTACTGCCGCCTCTGTTGCTGCTGCTGTTGGTGTTATCACTGTTTGTTTGTCCTGCAGCGTGGGCGTGGCAGGGCCACGGGGAAGAGGAGGAGCTCGAGGTCCCATTGGTCAGCTTCTCTTCCTGGTGAGTGTGTTGCTGTTGTTGTTGCTCTTGTTGCTGCTGCTGCTGTTGCTGTGGTTGTTGCTGCTGTTGCTGAGAGTGGTCCTGCTGCGATGGGCTGTGGCTGTGTGGAGGTTGGTTATGGCTGTGGTTACTGTTATGGCTGCCAAGGTGAGACTTGAGCTCAGAGAAGGAGGAGCACTCTTTGCCACATTGGCAGATCTGGCCCTCGGGCACCTGAGGAACACCTGTGGAGACAGAAGAGATGGTGGAACGGTCAATCGATGGATAACCAGTGGATCTTTGTGGCTTCTTTAAAGGGCGGGTCCATCTGCGTTCTGTTTCGCTTTTTTCAAATGGAAACGTCTACTCAGCCGCTTCAAAAAGACGAGACGTAGGTTACCAAAGTAAGCTGATCAATAAGGTAGAATAATGTGAACGCTAGCACTAGCTGAGTCAAAGTTAGCTCTGCCAAGTTTGGAAATAACCGAAAGGGTTAGTTTGGATTTTTAGAAGTGGAGGTGTGTGTATACTCCCGTGTTCTGTGAGGTAAAATTACTGCTTTTGTGAATGGAGTCTGGTGGCTTTGAAGAGAGAGATATAACGGCTTCAGTTTCTCGTCGGAAAGGGCTGTCTGACAGCGAGGTAAAACGTCTGTGGACGGCAGCAGCAGAAAAACTTTTAGCCACATTAAAAACAACAAAAAAAAATCGATATCAGATTAAGTGTACGCTATATTTAGAATATTTTCACAGCTTTACCTCGCCGTCAGACAGCCCTTTCTGATGGGGAACTGAAGCCGTTATATTCCTGTTTTCAAAGCCACCAGACTCCATTCACAAAAACATTAATTTTACCTCACAGAACACAGGAGTTGCTGGTCTACCGCTGCATCGATCGGATAGTTTGTGTTATTGTGTGACTTTCTGATCCGAACTAACGTGGCGTCCACACAACAGTACATTGCTTTGCTTCAGTGCCGGAGTTCCTTTCTGCTTCTTCAAACTGGGAGCGTGCCGACCGCCATCTAAGATACTGTATGTACTGTATAGACTGTACATGTAGCAGCGTCATCATGCAGAAACCTACGTCAGGTCACGTGGGGAAAAAGTTTTAGAAGGGCTTCAAAAAATAGCATTTTGATGCTAAAACACACCGACTTCAACTAAAATTTGAATGTTGGGATTTGAATACATAAGGAACACCACTGAGAAGCTACAGAATGATATAAAAACCTAAAAAAAAAATAAAAAAAATAATGGACCCACCCTTTAAAATTATTAAAAAAAATACTTTATAGGTTTAACCATCTGTCATCTCACCTATCAGCCTGCAGTAGTCTCTGCTGTAATAGAAGAGCAGCTCCTGGTCCGGGTGGAGCTCTGTGGTTGTACAGAAGAACAGTTTACCATTGGCAGGGTACGCCACCAGGTTCTGTTCCTCACGGGTCCTAAACACACAGAAACACAGCAGATAGGGATAGTTTATTAGCATATTGGCTAGACTGAAATAACTGCTGATCACAAACACTGACAATTTGATGGAGAAGGGCACTTCTTAATCTTACTCAGCTCTGTGTCGTACCTCGCTTTGCGGACAAACATCATCCAGTTGCACTCGTTCTCGTCCGTCGTCACGATGTAGAATTCCAGCACATTGTTGTGGTACATCTGAAAGAGAGAAATGGGTTCATCTACTTATTATAATGATTCTGAACTGACTGTGACAAACCACGGGTCCAACCGAAGCCACTGACTGCACTGACCTTCCATATTTGTGGCGTTTCCTTTTCTGGCCAATCACAAAGGTCCACGTTGCTACAGTGCTGGCCCACCATTGGTCCAAAGCAGGTCCTTGGAGGAATGACGTCCCGTGCAAAAACTCCTAAGAGGGGTGTAAGCACATTTTGACAATAATCTAATTGATGGTCTACCAAATGTTTTTCGTTTACTATCTTTTTTAAAACCTTTTCTTTATATAAGACATCTTAATAACATCTAACAGTGCTTTTACTTTGATATCACTCTCAGAAAGTGTCCCAATAATCATGTTTGTGTACATCAAATCTTATGTGATCCTTAAAAAGTCTCTTACTCTGTTCCATAAATAATAATGAATTAAATAGCATATACAAAAAAATAGCATTAGCATTACGCTGAGTGGATTTATTCTCTTACCGAGCGGTTCGTCGGCCACTGAGATGCGCAGGCACAGTGGACGCGGCAGCGAGAGGCGAGCCCGGCTTTGGATAGGCGCGTCAGGGATGAAGGTGACTGGGCCGTGCTCTGGGCAGTCTGAGGTATACGAGCGCTCACACAGTGTGCACCCTGGAAGATGATGACAGCACAAAAGTCATTTATACAACAACAAATTGTTATTTAAGTGATATATTTTCTGCTGAATAATAGTATTTTCCAAAGCTTTAGAGCTGTATATGATTCCCAATACTTTTGTCCGATCTAGAAAACTTGATTTTCAAATCTACTGATGTATCCAGTTTTTTTTAATTTCAAAATAAACTATCACAAATACACACTCACAGATGGTGAAGGCGGTGACCATGTTCTCCTTGTTAGAGGTAGAATCCTCCAGCTGCAGGCTGGAGTTGACCAGCACCAGGTTGTTTTCTGGCCCCAGCGACACCTCCGCGGTGATGGGGGACACGTTCACCGCCTCCAGCCCCATCCCAGAGTGTCCGTGGAGCGACACCGGCTCCAGCTGGCCCTGGCTCGCCATGGAGCCGGTGAGCACCACGCTGACGACGCCTGAGTTCAGCTCCCCGTTAGTGTGGAGCTGCTCTCCAAGTCCTCCAGCTCCTCCACCCCCAGCGTTCCCCACCCGGCCCCCCATGTGATCCGGCTCCATCACCACCGGTAGTTCGAGAACAGGGGGTCCGTGGAGGGGCATCACCCCGCCAGATGAGTCCACCCCACTCAGTCCCTCGTGTGGCTGAGGCTGCCGTCCCCCTCCGAGCTGCTGCTGGCTGTCAGACACCACAACGACTCCGTCCATGGTGGCCAGCTCCTCTCCCATCCGGTCAGGGGACATGGGGCTGCTGACACGCGACTCCATGGCCAACCCTGAGTCCAGCTCATGAGCACCGGTCTGGTGGAGGTCTCCCTGGCCGCTGACCTGTCTGGAGTCCATGGGCACCAGGCCCTGCTCCAGTGGGCCTCCGGGGCCACTGTAGGGATCCAGACCTGAGGGGTTGTTGCTGGACACTGACAGGGTCCCATCCATGTTAAGGCTGCTGGGATGAATGTATTGAGGTGGTGGACGGTCTGCCAGATAGGACAGGATACCTACAACAGGGAAGAGAGAGGGAACTTGATTAGAGCTGAAACTGAAAGTACCGAGTAGCATGATTGATCCATTAACTCAAATCAAATTAGAGCATCTGGGACAGCGGTCAGCAACCTTTACTATCAAGAGAGCCAATGTAGGCAAAAAAAAAATCTGTCTGGAGCTGCAAAACATTTAGAAATTGTGATGAAAGAAATACAGCCTATAGTCTAAGTATATAGTATATAAAGGCCAAAGTACAAATGTACTACGGAGTATTAGGGCCACATTGAGGGGAAAAAATCTGAGATTTTGAGAATAAAATCATAACTTAAAGAGAAAAAATGTCGGAATATTACGAGAATAAAGTCATAACTTAACGAGACAAAAATTTGTAATATAACGAGGATAAAGTCATAACTTTACGAGAAAAAAGTTGTAATATTACGAGAAAAAAGTCATAACTTTACGAGAATCAAAGTTGTAATACTACGAGAATAAAGTCATAACTAAAAGAAAAAAAGTCGTAATATTACGAGAATAAAGTCATAAATTTACGAGAATAAAAGTTGTAATATAACGAGAATAAAGTCATATCTTTACAAGAAAAAAAGTCATAAAATTACGAGAATAAAGTCATAACTTTAAGAGAAAAAAAGAAAATAAGTAAAATTACTACTTTATAATATTAGGATTTTATTCTCGTAATCTCAGATTTATTTTTTTTCCTCAATGTGGCCCTAATACTGTCGTACCGTCGTACCATAGACCTACAACAATGATGAATAAAAATGAAAATGTAAACAAAAAAACAGCTATTCATTTCCAAATGAAATTGCAAATCCCGAGGGAGCCACTGGAGAGGGGCTAAAGAGGCGCAGGTTGCTGACCCCTGATCTGGCATAAAGCCTAATTAAACAAGCATCCGCACCACAAGAATCTGTCCGACTGCTTTGAGAACTTCAACACAGATAGATGAGATATATATTTCACACAAACAGTACTCCACCTGGCAATATGTGTCGGAAGTAGCTGCTCTCCAGGTGGGGGTATGGAGGAGGCGGCAGAGAGTAGTTCCTCTCTGGCAGGCCGCACATCACTCCTCTGTCACTCAGCGGACCCATGGGGAGCATCAGCGAGAGGGCAGAGGGAAGGGAGCCCAAGGAAGGACCCAGGCTGGGGATGGCCACTGGCATGCCTGATAATAAACCAAGATTCAATTCAGCAAAGAGAGAAGGGCTGGAGCCTGAGACTAATGCACAGATCCTTATCCGATCCAAGAGATTTTAAAATATAATGCAGAATTACTATCTTATATTGTTGAGCAGTTTATCTCCCTGCATATCAAACATGTTTCATTCTGACAACTGGAACGGGCAAACCTAAACATGACATCTATGACAGTAATCTGCAAAGATCAATCACTGAATATGTGATGCTTAGTCTTATAATGGTGTATTATGTCTAGTGTGTTTTCCCAGCTTGAGCTAACAGGCCTGGCTGTGTAGTGTCTTCCATACCTGCAGTGGAAATGGTGTTGTGTGTGGGGGAGGTGGGCAGACCCAGGTGGCTGGCACTCACTGAGGGCACACTGAGCTGGTCCATGCCCACAGGACTTAGGTTCATGTCGTTCATCCTGGAGGAACAACAGAGTTGTTGGCTAAGCTGTCATCCATGATGGAGAATGACATGCAGGACACCCTCTCAGCACTGGAGAGCTCCTTCAGCGACAGGCTGCTCCACCCAAAGTGTGTGAAGGAGCGCTATCACAGGTCCTTCCTTCCTGCAGCTGTCAGACTCCAGCACCAGCACTGCTCCCAGTAGACCACTTACACACCGAAAACTGACAATAACCTGATATTTTCAGGTGGAATTTCATTTAATTCTCTCTGTGCAATATCATTTTCCACTTGTGCAATTTGTTAATAGTCTGTTTATTGTCAATACTGTATATACTGCTCCTATTTCTATACTTCCTTCAATGGTTCATATTTTGTTACACTTTGTTTAGCTCTTTTTTACTGTTAGCTGATGCATCTTGTTTTTTGCACTATCCCCTTTGCTGCTGCACACTGCACATTAACACCACTGCGGGACTAATAAAGGAATATCTGATCTTATCTGATCTTATCTGATCTTATCTTAAACAGAGAAACAGCAACAAGCTAAATAACATCCCAACAGTCAGCTGATCGTTTGGGTTTCTGGCTGCTGTTTAGACACAGTTAGCAATATTAAGACATGAATTGAAGTTCTGTTATCTTGTAATTAGTGTAAATGTTCGATTAATTAAGCTCTTATATGTAATTGTTAGCAGGTAAAGACACCCAGGTGATCGTGCAGTGTGAGCTAGCTCCGTTAGTTTACCTGAAGTCAGCAGCTGATCATCAGTAACTGAGTCCTGCTGAAAGCTGCTTTCATTCTTCTCTCCCTGTGAAGGAAAACACCTGGGATGAAAACAAGGCGACTTTAAACTAAATGCAAATTACAATTCTTCTACAAAACCAACAGCTGAAGCAGCAGGTAGCAGGTAGCATGCAACTCAACATGACTTGTTAGTAACTAACGTGAGTCATTAAACATCACACTGCTAAAGTTATTAGCATGGCTAACTCACATCAACACACCGTCAGAGCAGAGACACATCACGTGTTTCTGCTGGGTTAGAGTAAAGAAATACCTGTCACGACTGAACGGGTTGCTTCATTACAAGAATAGAGATTATACGAGAAGGAAGAAGCCTTGAAAACAACAACAACATACCAGCAGCACAATAATACCTCCATGAACGAGGCCATGACAGCATACTGCTCTTAGTGCGCATGCGCTCTAGAGCTGGAGGAGCTGAGGAGGATTTGGCTGATCGCAGGTCAGTTTATGTGTCTTCCACTAAAGAGGCACAAAGACAGGAGGATCATCACCAAAAGGGCCAGGAAGGCAAAGAATGAATGAATGAATGAATATATTGCAGGTTGTATTGCATGTGCATGTGATATCGTGATATAGCAGATATCATGGTGTACAAATATGGAACACCAAAATAAACATCATCAAGAGCTCGTTATCCTTAGAACATTCTTAAAAGGAAATTATCATCACATTTAATCAATGATGTCTAATTATCTTTTGATAAGTTTTCTTTTCTTCTGTACTGTTTTTTGTATGTTTTTCATTGTTTTTATTGGATTGTTTTCCACTCTTTGGTTATTTTTTTTTTGCACATTTTGTGTACTTCTTGTTGTTGTTTAACTTTTGTCTTATTTTTAAAATTATGTTAGTTTAGATCTGTCTTCCTTTTTTGTTAAGGTTTTTTTCCTTTGCATATAAGCCTGTGGCTTATTGACCTCTCCTGACACATTTCTTTTTTTTTTTTTTCATTGACTGGATTTTGTCTAGTTTTATATATATGCAAATAAATTAATTAATTAAAAAAATAAAAAAATATTGTATATTATAAATTGTATATTATAAATAATAATTTGCGCATATAAGAAAAGATAACAAATAGTCAATATGATTAAGATAAATATGTAAGTAATGAATTGGTATTCTGGATTGATAACAAATGTATATTTTGATAAGGATAATTATATCAGTAATTAATTTATATTTCTGTATGACACAGATTAAAGGTAATAATTATAGTTAGAATAATTATAAATAATAATAATTATAGTTAGACAAATTTAGGAAAATTTAATAAGAGTATATGTATGGCTCAATAAGGAAGCGTGTTAATAATTAATAGTTGATTTATTTAAGGGGTGGGATTAAATAAGTTTATACTTCTTCTCACTCCTTTTCCAATATGTAAATCAAGGCATCAAGTGTTGACAATTTACTTTCTTATGCTTTTCATTGTATGTAAATACTACTTGCTTCTGACTGTACAGTTGTTGGTATGATCATTCTTTTTCTTTATTTTTCTTTTCTTTTTTTTTGTATTCTACATGTTCGAAATCAATTTTGAAATGAATGAATGAATACATAAATAAAATAAGTAAAAATAAAAATGACTCTTTTTTTGTTTGTACTGTTTCAAAAGACTACCTACACTTTTTACAGAAGGAAAATGAACTGAGCAGAAAAGCTTCTTTAAACAGGTGAATATATTGTCAGTCTGGCTTTGACTCTATTAAATGGAAGACATAAGCTAAAAAAAAATACTCATTAAGATAAATGTGATTAAAAGTCATTTTCAAGTAAGTAAAAACTGTGATAATAATCTACTTAATGTTTCAGTTAATTCTACAATTTTCATCATGTATCACAGATATTATCAGATCATTTAAATATCAAAATCCCATAGTGTGAATTGTAAAACAATGTGATGCAACTGCCTCTGAGCTCAGACTCAAATGACTTCATCATTTCAGAGGCAACTGGAATAAAAGAAAGCTCAGTATCATTTCCATGTTCCACAGAACAAAAAATAAATCTGTGCAATATTAATACACTGAATGTGAATACCTCTATCTGTGCAATATATCCTTGATGCAATATACACCTCAAGTGCAACTTTGTTTACATTTTATTTATTACATCTACCCTACCTATTTTACAAGTGCAATTACCTCTGTTTACATTACATCTATTTTTATATTTTATACTTCTAGTGTAACACTTCTGTTCATATTTATTTATAACATCTACTTTACCTGTTTTATTTACTTTATAACTGTGTGTGTTTTACCTGTTATATGTTTTATCTGCCTCGTCTTGTCAAGTATTTGTTTAAAGCACTGACCAGAAGTGTTAACTGTGAATCTCGTTGTATTTAATACAATGACAATAAAGCTTTCTATTCTATTCTATTCTATTCTATTCCATGTGTGTTTTTTCTTTATTCCCTTCTGCATCATCATTTCATCATTCTTTCAAATCACAGATTTTCAGACAGCATAAAGAAACTGAACTGGGATTTGGATCTTTCATACTCAAATGTGTCTACAACCTGCCATTATTGATAGCCTACATTTTATAAATGTTTACAATAAAAACAAATCAGTTATTCTAAGTTTGCCTTAGTACCTATAAATCCCTGATGAGAGCTGCTCCACAGTGTCAACGGAAGGAAGAAAACGTTATGTAAACAGTTTTATCTTGATAAGAAAGCTGCTTCTCCGCCCAGGATCACACCCACCATCCACCATGCCTTCACCCTCAAAACCCCAACAAACAAGTTGTCACACAGAGTCCAGACCAAGAAGTGCACACTTATAAAAGATCACAATCTACATATTTAATCACAAAGTGGCGAGATTTAAAAGGAAACTCCTGCTGAGAACACGAGATGACTGTGAGGAGACTCTGACAGGGTAAGTTGCATCAATGGTGCAAAATGAAATTGCATATATTTTACAGCTGCACTGTTAAGAATTTCCCAGTAAAATAACAGTAAAGAACCGGCAGCAGGGTTGCCTTTATGTTACTGTAAAATTAACATTATTATACTGTCGCTGAAATTTACAGCTTTGTAATGTTAATGAAAAATACAGTTTGAACTGTTATTTTTGTATTAATTTTACAGTTAATTTACTGTTTAAAGATACATTATATAGCTGTTTTTCACCTTTCTTTTACATTATCTTACTGATTTGTTTTAATGCACTATTTAGGTTGTATTTGTTACATACATTTTAATAAACATTATTTTTTGCCCTAAATGAATAGACTTAGCAGGTTGCAGACATAGGAATAGTCACACTAAATACAGTTAAAGGTACTTGTTAGGAAAAAGGCTATAATAGACTTGTTGACACTTTTCCCAAAATGTCTCTCTATAGCTGGCTACAAGCACAGAATGCAAACCAGAACAACATGTGAGTGAAGAACAATAAAGCTAATTCACTGATTTTACAATCATGTACAATGTACAAGCCTCACATGAGCAGATCAGCTCCCAGAATTCAAGAAATACTGCATGAAACTGTTACTGATGATACTTTAGACAGTTGATCAGCAGTAAAGTGATGTTTTTTAAGAATGCATTATAGTTCAGTTAAAAAACGGCCTATGAGTGTAATTTAACAGGTTTTCTTTTTTTGCTGATATTTTTTTGCATATTTAAAAAAAGATTTTCTCTCATAACTTAATATTTTCCTGATGTTTTACCAACGTTTTTCAGGTAGTTTACTAATATTTTTGGGATATTTTACTAAGAGTGTTCTAATATTTTACCAAGATTTTGTCTGATAACTTATTAATATCTTTCAGATATTTTACAAATGTTTTTTGATATGTTACTAATATTGTTTAGGATGTTTTACTGATATTATTTTAAATTTGTTTTTAAATTGTCTGATGCTTTACTAATGTTTTTTTGCATATTTTACTAAGATTTTGTCTGATCATTTATTAATATTTTTTGCATATTTTACTAAGGTTTTTAGGATATTTTACTGATATTGTTTGGATATTTTTACTATTTTTTATTTTACCAATATTTAAGGTGGAGCTTTTGTATTAACAGTAAAGCACTGTTTTTTTTTTTTTAGCAATAACAGGTTTATACTGTTGAAATCCTGCTGTAAATTAACAGCATTTGTTGACAGTGTGAGATGTAATAGCACAGTAAGTAGGTGGTCTTTGAAGAGCACTCAGGAAACTCTTCTGAATAGACACTGTGCTTTAGGGACCAGTTAAGCGTTATTACTGTACTACCAAAACTAAAGCATGACAGGATTATCAGTTTCAGACAGTTTCTTGTTCAGAAGACATTTTGACATGCCATAGCATGAAAATCACAGCTGTGATTACAGTAATAACATGATTAAATGGCTGCATTGCATTAAGGTGTTTGGAACTGAGTTATTAATTCATGATTTTACCTACGCCTTCTCCTGCTATGACAATTTTGTCCATTTAATTTGTATTATACAAAACGTCTGATTGCTGCATGCCCTTATGCTGTTGGACCCATTCTTATAGCTATGGAAATTATTCATTAAATTGAAAATTGTTCTTGTTAAATTCATAATAATTTAATATAACTCAAAAAAACTATTTGTTTAGAAATGTCCAAAGGGATGGATGGACCCTTACTCTAAATGCATCTTTTAATACTATGTATTAAAGATGAAGAGAGATGAAGTGCTCAACTTGTACATTTTTTTTTTACTATTCACCTCATTCAGTTTCTAACATATGGTAAAGACTTCAGTAATTCAGCGTTCTCAGTGTCTACTATCCTGAAAATGTCTCCTTTCTCTGATGGGTGTTTGTCCTATAGCTCCCTAAAGTAGTCTCATTTTTCATTCTCAGAGAGATGTCTTATCCCAGTAAGGAGTTAATGGAGCATATTCCACATGTTCCTCATCTGGCTCTGCACAGCTTCTCTATGAAGAACAGTGGAGCTCACTACAAGGATGCACTTCTACATGGACTGCCTTTCCACCTGGACGCTGCATACCTGGACCCAGTGCACGGTCAGATGTCACCCTGCAGACGGTTAACCTATCTCCCCTTCCACATCCCTCTCAGTGTGTGTGATTACTCCTTCGAGCCTGCGTTTATCCGCAAGAGGAACGAGAGGGAGCGTCATCGGGTGCGCTGCGTCAACGAAGGTTACGCGCGGCTCAGAGAGCGTCTGCCGCAGGAGTTAGAGGACAAAAAGCTCAGTAAAGTGGAGACACTGCGAGCTGCTATCGACTATATCAAACACCTGCAGAGACAGCTGGACTTGAACGTGTCCGGGATGGAGACGTCACTTGGAGACGTGCGTAAGAGGACAGACTGCAACAGTGATGGAGAATCCAAAACTGGCCTCAGCGACAGTGGGGAGATGGTTTACTAGCTCTGACTCTCTCTCTGTGTGTGTGATCTACTGTTCACTAATTAAACTGTAAAGAGAGTAAAACATGACAAATTGATCAAATTCCACTGTCTGATTTTATTCTACAGTCTGTAGGCAAGGCAAGGCAGCTTTATTTGTAGAGCACATTTCAGCAATAACATAAACATTAAAGAACATTGCGACAAAGTGCAAAAGAACATTAAGACATAATTAAAACAGTTATAAAAACATAAAAGATTAGAAAATAAAAACAAGCTAAAAATAAAAGCTAGGATAGAAGTTAAAATAGAATATACCACACAAGAGTAAAAGTTCTAGTGCAGTATAAGATCATTATCTGCTTTAATAAAAGACAGCAAACAGGAAAGTTTGAAGCTTTGGAGCTTGTTCCAGATATTTAGTGCATAAAAACTGAATGCTTCTTCTGCATGTTTAGTTGTGACTCTGGGGACACTAAGCAGACCTGATCCAGATGACCTGAGAGGTCTGGATGGTTCATAACATGGCAGAAGATCAGAAATATATTTTGGCCCTAAACCATTCAGTGCTTTGTAAACCAGCAGCAGTATTTTGAAATCAATTCTCTGAGAGACAGGGAGCCAATGTAGAGACCTCAGAACTGGACTGATGTGATCCACTTTCTTGGTCTTAGTGAGGACTCTAGCAGCAGCAGGTTCTGAATCAGCTGCAGGCGTCTGATCATTTTTTTTAGAAAGACTAGTAAAGACGCCATTACAGTAGTCAAGTCAGCTGAAGATAAATGCATGGACTAGTTTTTCCAAGTCTGTACATTTATTTATGTAGGGAGCTATAGGACAAACACCCATCAGAGAAAGGAAATATTTTCAGGATAGTAGACATTGAAAACACTGAATTACTGAAGTCTTTATCATATGTTAGAAACTGAATGAGGTGAATATAGTAAAAAAAAAAAAATGACAAGTTGAGCACTTCATCTCTCTTCTACTTTAATACATAGTATCAAGGGATGCATTTAGAGTTAGAGTTAGAGTCCATCCATCCTTTTGGATATTTCTAAACAAATAGTTTTTTGAGTTTTATTAAATTATTATGAACAAGAACAATTTTCAATTTAATGAATCATTTCCCAAACTATAAGAATGGGTCCAACAGCATGCGGGCATGCAACAATCAGACTTTTTGGATAATACAAATTAAATAGACAGGAGAAGGTGTAGGTAAAAACATGAATTAATAACTCAGTTCCCCACACCTTAATGCAATGCAGCCATTTAATCATGTTATTACTGTAATCACAGCTGGGATTTTCCTGCTATGACATGTCAAAATGTCTTCTGAACAAGGCTTATTCTGTCTGAAACTGATATTCCTGTGTCATGCTTTAGTTTTGGCAGTTCAGTATTAACGCTTAACTGCATGGTCCCTAAAGCACAGTGTCTATTCAGAAGAGTTTCCTGAGTGCTCTTCAAAGACCACCTACATACTGTACTATTACATCTCAGGGTTCTCAGGAAGTCTTTCTCCCCTAATAGCTCGAGTGTGTGTGTTTATACTTCCCACCTCCGCTGACCTGCACGGAAACAGCTCACAGTTTCTGTAAAAAAAAAAGTAATCATGATATTGTATACAAGTAAAAGGGGTTTTTGAGAGACCAGCAGGTCAAGTGAACCGTGCCAGTACGGGAGAATGGCATTGACAGCCACAGAGGCGTGACATGTACCCATAACAAAAGGTGTTTGGCTGTGCAGTTTGTGAATCAGACCCAATAATTAGCCAAGTGCTGGTACCCTGGGCTTGATGGTTCAGTGGCACTCTGAAGATATGAGAACATGAAGCTACTTTAAATGAAAGCCTCCACCATAATGGATGTTTTTCTCCCGGGCTGATTCTAATCAGATTCCTTGCAGGCATTGCTCTATTTCACCGGAAAGGTTGTTGCTAATGGGAATCATCTGGATCATTTCAATTTATTTCTTCCTGCCTTCCTTATCAATTTGTGAATCTGTCAAAACATGTACCACAAAAACGTGTTGTCTTAAACCAACAGACACAACAAAATACCCTTTTACTGGATACAGTCTTCTATCAAATCTATTTACCTTCTCTGGTGATGACTGTAAGCTTGTGGCCAGGTACTCAGACTAAAAACAACATCTCCTCCACCCATAAAGACAAAGGGCCACAGTGGGCCCTGGAGTAAACACACACTAGTAGACCATAACTTCATCTTCTGGGGATGAGCATACAAAATAGGAGTCTGATGAGGGATATGAAGCATAAACAATGACAACAAGTCAAAAGAAAAAAGTAGATTAATTACTCAAGATGGAGCAGAGATTGGTTTGTTGAAATGGGAAAAGAAGAGCTAGAATAGTATGATCAAAGAGCACCTGTTAATGTATGTCTTCTGTGTATAAGGCTGCAGATTTGTGCAAACATGCACGATGACTTGGATAGATAAAGTTTATCAGTTGAAGTTAAGATCCGTGCGGGACCACCGGGAAAGGCTGCTGCGACGTGTCGAGACAGAGAGCCCACATTCAGAGGCGGAAACTGCGAGTAACAGGACACACAGTGATGCAGGGCTGTCCTCTGTACACTGCAGGAAACATATTGATGCACTTCAGCTTAAAGAAAGTCTCTTTGCTGTAGTGGAAGTTGTATTTCACTGCACATTTACTTTATAAGTGCTGAAAATCAACAAATCCATTTGGGATTATATTTTTTGTCATCATATTTACAACCCAACATTTCCAGTAGATGCTATACATTGGTGGTTTAACCTGTGGCATGTTGATTCAAGTGTTGCGTAATGCTGTTTACATTGCATTCATGGGGAAAACACTAGAACTAATTATGAGCTACACCAGCAAACTACTACTTAAGTAAAAGTGCAGTAGTATTGGCAACAAAATGTACTTAAAGTATCAAAAGTAAAAGTACTCATTATGCAGTGTTATATATTGTATTATTGGATCATTATTGTTGATGTTGATCAAGGTGAAACAAGTTTATATACTTTTTTAATCTACAGAAATACATCATATTTTATGAACTGATTTTATATATATGCTTTAAATTTGAAAAGTAACCAGTAATAACAACTGTGGAAAACAATGTGGTGGAGTAATATTTCCCTCTGAAATGTGGTGGAGTAGAATTATAAAGTAACATAAAATGGAAATACTCGAGCAAAGTACAAATACCTCAAAATGACTTGAGTGAATGTACTGTTGGTATCCACCACACATATTGCAATGTATTGAAAGGTGTTTCTGTTATTTTGTCCACCCCCTGCACCTCGCAAGAGTATAAATTGTACTCAAATGCTGACAATCTAACCTTATGCAAATATAATAAATCCTAATGTTGTTACATCAGGAGGAAAAAAGATTATTATTGTCGTCATTATAAGATTAACTGCAAATTCCTGTTATGTTAACAGCTTATGTTGTTAATGGCTTCCGATTAACCATCAAGGTGCACAATGACAGCAGGGCTCGGCTATAATAAAGTCAGTTACTGACTAATTGCAGCAACATTATCATGTCAGTCAGGTTATTCAACGCTTCAGCAAAACTGGTTTGTACGGAAAAGAACACTCAGAAGCAAATGATGCATCCTTTACTGTCATTTATTAATTTAAATACATATTTACAAGTGGCTAAAAGTTAGTGACTGTGTGACATGAGGTGAAATGCAGGTTTGCAGTACAGCTCAGTGTGTGTGTGTGCATGTGGCTTGGCAATCAGAGGGCCTGCAGTTCATTGAGCTTTACCAGGAGAGCGCCTTTTTCCAATTCCAACTTGGAGATCTGACGATTCTTGTTACTCACCTCCTGTTAAAGGAGGAAAATGTGGCCAAATATCATACAGACGCAAACAGACTAAGAATTATTGAACATCCTTCTCTGTTTGTAAAGAACAATTAAAGGGGAAAACACTCATTATGTCAAAAGAAATAGATACAAAATAGGACTTTAAAAATGTGTTTGAAGCCCTTTAAGGCTTACACTAAATCAATTTACTTCACTTTCAACATTTTTTGTTCTCCTTACCTGAGTCAGTACCGTGTTGTGCCAGCGGAGGTCACTGTCTGCCACTGCGTCATACAGAGAAGGGTTGCTGCCGCTGGTGACATTGGGCTCACTCATCACAGAGCCCAGAGAACCATTCACTCTCTGGATACGAGACCTGAGGAGGCAGGACCGAGCCTGTAGATGTACAGACAGGTGGTGTGTTTAAGTGACAGTACATTGAGTAAAGTCAGTGAGGTCCTGAACCCAGCCCTGCCTCGTACCTCTGTTGAACCTTCCTGGCAGCAGCCGACCCCTCTTTTGGTCTCGGTGTTGTCCTGCCTGGCTCTATTCTCCTCCAGCTGCTGGAGGTACCAGTGACGGGTCTTCTCCAGGATCTCCAGACCAGAGCTCAGAGCGTCCTTCTCCTTCTCTAGATCCCTCAGACGTCTAACCTGAGGCGGGAAGAACACAGCTTCATCAGGTTCGAGTGAATTTTGAGTTGTAACCCCAAACTGAAATTCTCCCTCATCATCCAGGAACAGGTTTGTGACAGGATACCAACAAAATGAATAAATGTTGTAGCGTCCTAATAAAATGCTGACCATGTGATCACACCCTGGGTCAAGTTCAGCCGGTGACCTTTGCTGGTCACCCTTCTTCCCCCTACATTTCCTGTCACATTTCCACCATCTACTTCTCTAATGAAGCAGAAAAGTGTCCATAAATACTTAAAAAAATAATCCTAAATGTTGAGTTTGATGATATATCCAGCAACAATAAGGATTGCCTGATTGCCTGGGGGGAAGTAAAATGCCATGTCGGGCCATCCGGGAAAAATGTGTTTAATTCCATTAACTTTAGTTTTTGTTGTTATTTGATAACCAGAAATAAATGAAACAATTAGTATAGAGACAAGAAAAAATTGACTTTAGGCAGTTTGTGGTTGAACCCTGTGTGTGTGGTGTGTGTGTGTGTGTGTGTGTGTATTATGATGGCACCATGGGGTCAGCTGACTAACAAGCTTGACCAGCAGCCTGCGGCCTGATGTAAAGCAGTGTGGTCGGCACAGCGCTGCCTGTTGTCTTCCAGAGGCCCCGAGGCTTTGTTTATATGAGCAGAGCCAATCTACAGAGCAGCAGGAGGCCTTTAGTTCTATTGTCCACACTCAGTTGGATTACATGCACTTTAAATGGGCTCACACAGAGCTAACAGTGCTACAACAAGCAGAGAATCATAATGTATATATGGTGGTGGTGGTGATGATGATTCACCTCTGGTATCATGAGGTCAGGACGTCACAGTCACTTTGTCAATTTTAAGGCAATCAACAACGAGTTGGACGAGGAGGATGTTAGAAACTCATGACACTATTGTATCAATAGTGAATGATTCATTTTTTAGCTGCGTTTGATGAATCAGATTTTCAAGATATGCAAAAAAGCTCAATTTTATTTATTTATAAGATAAGATCTTATCTTACAGCGGTATGTCTACCATAAATAATCTCATATCTATTACTGTTAGTAACTGTTTGACAACTCCTCTCATAATAATAGATGTACAGTCAGTGGGATCTGGTTATATTGAGCCTTTAACAGGAAGCTGTGAGGGGAAGACTTGACATGTGGGAATGTGTCACTG